>NC_092714.1:221694288-222017639 GCF_047496885.1 Scyliorhinus torazame | reverse complement strand
TCGCTCTCATCCCCCCTTCCCGGCACTCGCTCTCACCCCCCCTCCCCGGCACTCTCCCCCCCTCCCCAGCACTCGCTCTCATCCCCCCCTCCCCGGCACACGCTCTCTCCACCCCTCCCCGGCACTCTCCCCACCTCCCCGGCACTCGCTCTCACCCCCATTCCCCGGCACTCTCCCCACCTCACCGGCACTCGCTCTCATCCCCCCCCTCCCCGGCACTCGCACTCACCCCCCCTCCCCGGCACTCTCCCCACCTTCCCGGCACTCGCTCTCATCCCCCCCCCCTCCCCGGCACTCCCCCCACCTCCCCGGCACTCGCTCTCACCCCACCCTCCCCGGCACTCGCTCTCACCCCACCCTCCCCGGCACTCTCCCCACCTCCCGGCACTCGCACTCGCCTCCCCTCCCCGGCACTCGCTCTCACCCCACCCTCCCCGGCACTCGCACTCACCCCCCCTCACCGGCACTCTCCCCACCTCCCCGGCACTCTCCCCACCTCCCCGGCACTCGCACACACCCCCCCCTCACCGGCACTCTCCCCCCCCCTCCCCAGCACTCGCTCTCTCCACCCCTCCCCGGCATTCTCCCCACCTCCCCCGGCACTCGCTCTCTCCACCCCCCCCCCGGCACTGTCCCCACCTCCCCGGCACTCGCTCTCTCCACCCCTCCCCAGCACTCTCCCCACCTCCCCGGCACTCGCTCTCTCCACCCCTCACCGGCACTCTCCCCACCTCCCCGGCACTCTCCACCCCTCCCCGGCACTCTCCCCACCTCCCCGGCACTCGCTCTCACCCCCCCCCCTTCCTGGCACTCTCCCCACCTCCCCAGCACTCGCTCTCTCCACCCCTCCCCGGCACTCTCCCCACCTCCCTGGCACTCGCTCTCTCCACCCCTCACCGGCACTCTCCCCACCTCCCCGACACTATCCACCCCTCCCCGGCACTCTCCCCACCTCCCCGGCCCTCGCTCTCACCCCCCCTTCCCGGCACTCTCCCCACCTCCCCGGCACTCGCTCTCTCCACCCCTCCCCGGCACTCTCCCCACCTCCCCGGCACTCGCTCTCTCCACCCCTCCCCAGCACTCGCTCTCACCCCCCCTCCTCGGCACTCGCTCTCATCCCCCCCCCTCCCCGGCACTCTCCCCCCCCTCCTCGGCACTCGCTCTCATCCCCCCCCCCTCCCCGGCACTCTCCCCCCCTCCCCGGCACTCGCACTCGCCCCCCCTCCCCGGCACTCGCTCTACCCCACCCTCCCCGGCACTCGCACTCACCCCCCCCTCACTTGTACTCTCCCCTCCCCCCCGGCACTCGCACTCACCCCACCTACCCGGCACTCTCCCCCCTCTCCGGCACTTGCCCCTCCCCCTCCCTGGCACTCGCCCCTCCTACCCGGCACTCACCCCCAGCCCCCCCACCCCCAGCGAGCCCCCCCACAGCCCTCCCACTCCCACAGCCTCCCGCCTCCAGCCCTCCCCCCACACCCTCACCCCCACACACACAGACTGCGGCCACGCCGTCACTTCTCCTGCAGCCTTCCCCCATGCCATGACCTACCTCCACACTGTATGGATGGTTGACGCCGTTATATAGGTGTTTTGATTTACGCTGACGTGACCCGTGGTCACGTTGGCGGGACTTTGGCCCATCCGGCTGGGAGAATACCGACAGCCCCGGGGTCCATAGCGTTGCACCGGCCCCGCCATTCTCCGAGGCGGGCGGCGCGATTGACACTCACCGACTTTTCAGCATTCAGAGACTTCGGGAGATGGTGGGGGCGGGATTCACGCCCCCCCCCCCCCCCCCCCCCCCCCCCCCGGCGATTCTCCGACCCGGCGGGGGGGGGGGGGGGCGGAGAACCCCGCCCATTGTGTGGCCAGATTCAAAGTGTGGAATTCTCCAACCCTTCCCACCGGTGCGATCTTCCGGTGCCACCAAATTCAACCCCTTCCATGGTTCTCTGATGGTGGCATGGGCGAAAGATATAAGTCCTGCCAATGGCTATTGGCGAGCTGCCTCTGCTACAGGGAAATCAATGGTAGGAGGCTGGGGAATTTCGCCCGAAGAAACTGCAGCAGGGGAAGGGCAGAAAAGGCAGATTTACAAGTGTTGTACCCGCAATAACGACACGAGAGAACAAAACGGTAAAGAAGGCTTTAATAAGCCAAGAACTAGCCTGGTGCCGAGACGGGTGCTTACTGGGTGCCACCTGCAAGGCGGCCCCTTATATACGACTCCCAGGTGGGCAGAGCCAGAAGTGGAGTCCCCCAGGGTTCCAAGCCCGGTCTTAAAGGGGACTTCACCTTACATGATGATAAGGGTACACAGTAATACAGTAACCGTTCATCACATTCACCCCGTTTAAAAAAACAAAGTCCGGCGGGGGTGAAGTGGAATCATACGTCCATTACGGCGGCGGACACAGACGTCTTAGTTGAGGGTACGTCCGGGAGCACGGTGGTCGGAGCCTTGGTCCGGGTCGGGGTAGAGGATCGGGGCTGAGGGGAAATAGCTGGGGCTGGGGGTAGCGGTGCTGGTGCCGGCGGGGGGTGCAGAGGGGGGGACGCTAGTGGACGCATGCGTTCGGTGTCCACCGACGGGGATTGGGACCGGGGGGGGTGTTGGGTAGTGGGTGCCAGATCCCGCAGGGGAGCCGTGAGGGAGGGGGCTGTCTGTCGTGGGGGAACCAGCGAATGCCAGATCCCGGAGGGAAACCGTATCTTGCCTGCCGTCAGGGTACTCGACGTAGGCGTATCGGGGGTTCGCGTGTAGTAATCGGACCCTCTCGACCAGGGGGTCCGTTTTATGGCTCCTCTCGTGCCTCCGGAGAAGAACCGGTCATGGAGCTGTCAGCCAAGGTGGAAGCGAGACCCCGGAGGTGGACTTCCTGGGGAAGACAAACAAGCGGTTGTGAGGGGTCTCATCGTGGCCGTGCAGAGAAGCGACCTTATGGAGTGTAGGGCGTCGTGTAGGAGCTACTGCCAGCGGGTGGTTGGGAGACTTCTCGACCGTAGGGCCAGGAGAACAGCCTTCCAAATTGTCGCGTTCTCTTTCTCCACCTGCCTGTTTCCCCGCGGGTTATAACTGGTCTTTCTGCTCGAGGCGAGCTGAGCAGATACTGACGCAGTTCATCGCTCATGAACGATGTACCTCGGTCGCTGTGGATATAAGTGGGGAAACCAAACAGGGTGAAGATGCTGTGCAGTGCCTTTATCATGGTGGCCGAGATCATGTCGGGACAGGGGACGGCGAATGGGAAGCGGGAGAACTCGTCGATGATGGTGAGGAAGTAGGCATTGCGGTTGGTGGACGGGAGGGGCCCTTGAAGTCCACACCTAGTCGCTCAAAGGGCCCCGAGGCCTTCACGAGGCGAGCCTTCTCTGGCCGGTAGAAGTGTGGTTTGCACTCCGCACAGATCTGGCACGCCCTGGTCATGGCCTTCACCTCCTTGGTTGAGTAAGGTAGGTTGCGGGACTTGATAAAGTGGACGAGCCGGGTAACCCCTGGGTGACAGAGGTCATTGTGGATGGCTTGCAGCCGGTCCTCCTGCGCGTTGTCGCACGTGCCGCGGGACAGGGCATCTGGGGGCTCATTGAGCTCCCCTGGATGATACTTGATATCGTATGTGCAGGTGGAGAGTTCGATCCTCCACCTCAAAATGTTATCGTTTTTTATTTTGCCCCGTTGTGCGTTATCAAACATGAAGGCTACCGACTGTTTGTCGGTGATGAGGGTGAACCTCCTACCGGCTCGGTAGTGCCTCCAGTGCGGCACAGCCACCACAATGGCTTGTGCCTCCTTCTCGACTGCAGAGTGGACTTATGATTCCACTTCACCCCCGCCGGACTTCGTTTTTTTAATCAGGGGTGAATGTGATGAACGGTTTTTGTATTACTGTATACCCTTATCATCATGTAAGGTGATGTACCCTTTAAGACTGGGCTTGGGACCCTGGGGGACTCTGCCTCTGGCTCTGCCCACCTGGGAGTCGTATATAAGGGGCCACCTTGCAGGCGGCACCCAGTAAACACCCGTCTCGGCACCAGGCTATTCTTAGCTTATTAAATTGTTGTACCCTCAATAACGACGCTAGAGAGTAAAACGGTAAAGAAGGCTTTAATAAGCGAAGAACTAGCCTGGTGCCGACACGGGTGCTTACTGGGTACCTCCTGCAAGGCGGCCCCTTATATACGACTCCCCGGTGGGCGGAGCCGGAGGCGGAGTCCCCAGGGTTCCAAGCCCGGTCTTAAAGGGGACATCACCTTACATGAAGATAAGGGTACAGTAATACAATAACCGTTCATCACAATAAGGAACTGCATTTGTAATACTGTTAAAAGGGACAGAAAGATGAAGACAGGGTTAGAGCAGTATGCTATGCTTCAATTTTGCCAGAGCTGACCAGAGTGTTTAACGATGTTTATTAAAGGATTCAGCTAAAGGAATATCTGGGGAATCTGATCCATCAAGACCTTCATACCCCTAACTCATGAGGTTTTGCACAAGTGTGGCATTTGGGTGACAACAAGCTCTGGGAAGCTCGAATCGAATATGGAGTAAATGTTACAACAAGTGAAGTTCTATTGCGAATTTCTTCATTTGGGAGTCATTTGATGAATTTGGTCATTTTAGTTTATTGTTCCCCCATGAGGATCGTAATACAAATAAAGTCTCAAAAAACTTCAGTCATTGCAATCGTTTAAAAGCAGGTACACAAACCACAAAAACTTCTCCGAACCCAAATCATTAGTTCAGTATTGATTTACAGGTTTGGTATCGCTGACAGGTCATGTGAAAAGTGCCTCTTTGTTTCAGGTTCGTCTACTAATTGCAGAAAAAGGTGTGCAATGTGATGAACGAGATGTTAGTTTACCATTAACCGAACACAAAGAACCATGGTTTATGCGGCTGAACCTAGGCGAAGAAGTGCCAGTGCTGATCCATGGGGACAGTATCATCAGTGATTACAACCAAATTATTGATTACCTAGAGAAGACCTTTGTGGGAGGTAAAGTTTTATTTTATCAAGTGTTTACAGAGCAAAATATTAAATTTGCCTTCTGAACATTGTTAAGGTAAAATGCATGTGAGGAATCACCATTTGACTTTTGTTTATCTCATTCAGAGCAATGAATGAGTTAATTTTTAAATAGTTTTATTTCTGATACTTTATCTCTCAAATTAAATCTTAATTCCAGGCACGCTTGACTAGTTGTCCAACAAATTAAAAGAAGAATTGTTTTGTCATGTATGACTGAAAACCAATTTGTATCTGTGAATCAATAGAAACTAAGGGCGGGTTTCCCCATCCATGTTCGCCTGGTGACCGGAGAATCCTGTCCGAGGTCAATAGATTTTCCCATTGTCGGCGTCTCGCCCGTGGCATTCTTGTGGCGGGCGGGGCGGATGAATCCAGCCCTAAATAAGCACAAATTCTCTTTTTTTGTCCATGTCCTATCACAATGCCACAAGAATTTTAGTGCCTGTGTGAAGGGAAAGTAGGCAAGAAGGAATGATTCCTTTGACTAAGGGTGGGATTTTCCAACCCTTCCCACTGGCGGGATCTTCCAGTCCTGCCAAATGTGACTCCCCAACAGTGGGACGGGTGAGCAACGCAAAATACCGTAGACATCAATGGGACTGGAAGATCTCACCGACGGCCAATGGCGCGTCTCCCCCACTGCAGCAGGTGGATGAACAAATCCTGCCCAAGATATGTTGTTGGAAAGTAGGGCGGCGACAACTTGTATTTGTCCAAGATGGAAACTTTTACACACAGTATTTCAATCTACTAAAATAGTGCCTTTCATATAGAAAACTGTTTTAAGGCACTTCACAAAGGATCAAGACAATTTGAATGGCATGACAAAGGAGGTGATCAAAAGCTTGGTTGAAGAGGTGGAAATTAACGCGGATCTTAAAGGGCAAGAGGAAGGTGGAGCAATGGAAGTGTTTTAGAAAGAAATTCCAGAGTACAGTGCTAGGTGCCTATTTAATTTGTCATATTATAATAATAATGTCATTGGAAATAGTTGTTTCAGGGTTGCTATGTGATTTACTGCTCTTGGACCACTAAGTCAATCCTAAATAAAAATCATAATCTTTGAACTGTTTTCCGTTAAAATATACACAATGGTAGTCTTATTGTTAAATATACTTGTACTTTATTCTAAATATGCATGTTACTATAAAACATCTGGGAGTAAATTAACATTGTAGCCTTTCCATAACCCCAACAGGATGTGGTGGAATGGCCATAAAAGAGGCAAAGACCTGGCTACATCAGATCACTGCCTTTCCCAGGGGTTTCTGTATGCCTAATAGGGACTGAAATTCCCATCCTGCTATAAACAAGGCCATTAATGAAGGAAGGGTATAACCAGGCTGCAAGTTCTCATGTCCCAACTTGGTGCACATTTCGGCCCCTTGACAGGATTCAAGGAAATACTTTTCGTTGGAATTGAGCCAACAACCATTTTTAACCCAAACCATTCATTGCCAACATTTGCAAAAGGGTATTGAACCTCCTCAACTCCTTCCCCCACCCCGCCCGATTTCCACACACCGAATTTCAGCCACTCGATTTTGGAGATTCCATTTCTTTCAGTGGTTTTCATTATTTTTTAAGAAATGGAGAAACAAACTTAAACACATTTGCTTAATAAAAACAGACAGACGCAAACAACTTTTCAATATTCAATATTCAATAAGCCTTCACTAATCAGAACTACTTAGCCATTTATTCAGAAACAAAAAATGCAAGTGTTAATTTTTCCAAGTTCACATAGCTGATTCACATTGCAGGGAATTATTTTTCAACCATTTAAATTAATGGCCAGAATGAAGATCGTGTGGTGCCGTGGGTAGCATTCCTGCCTCTGAGCCAGAAGCTCCGGGTTTGAATCCCACTCCAGGACTAGTTGGCCACGGAAGGAGAGTTCATGATGTAGTTCAAACAGGTTAACAAGCGGCCTGCTAATTCTTCCAACACTTTCCCACTATTCCCGAAAGGGAACAAAGTGTGCGTTAAGGTGCAAAAAAAACCAATGGCCCAAACTTTGAAAACACAACTTTCTGATATTTGCTTCTACCAACGAGGCTCCCTCCCAGCAGTTTGAAGTCGAAGAGTCAGGGTATAAAAAACAAACGGACTTGTTATTGACAGAGGACAAGAAGCAAACTGAAACCCTTGTGCCCTTTCCCTTACTGTCAGTAATCAGTGTGGTTTTGGAGAGGACAATACTTGTGGTTCTTAGCCCCTGGAGTGTGTGGCCAATTTAGAAATAACAGCAGCAAGCTTTCATGGGTTTAAATAAAGAGGATTATTTATTCACACACACCCTGAAAATCTGAACGCTATGACATTCATACACCACATGCTCAAATAGCTGCAATTAAAGAAGTTAGTGCATTTCTACAAGTGTTAAACCAAAAGAATTGTTAACAGTTCACATGTTTGGCTTGTTGAAGAAGAACCGTTGTTGAGCCTAGTAAGGAAGAAGTATTTTTCCACTCTTAAATTGTAGCCAAAACTGGGCTAGGAATCAAATAGCTTAATTCAGATACCTGCATTATTGCCGGATTCCCTCAAATAAATAAATGTTTAGCAGGGCACAAAGCTAGACATTAGTGGTTTTCGGATATGGAGGTCAAATTTCTTTACAGATGACCTTGAAGTTTTGGAATTAGACTGGGGAATCTTTTAAGATATTATGTGTTCAGGTCCTTAAAGGGAAAGATTACACAGCCTTTTTCTGCAGCTGCTGTCTCCTTCGGTGTTCTTTGCAGAATGTCCAGGTCTTTCTGGGTCTTCAGATAAAACCTCGTTATTTTCAACTGGTTTTGCTCATGTGACCATTATAGGTTTCCTCCACCCAAAATTGCTTAGCTGAAAGCCATTGCTATGCAATGGAGATAATTTATGAATTCTGAACACTTACTTTTATTTAATTTTAGAGTACCCAATCATTTTTTCCAATTAAGGGGCAATTTAGCGTGGCCAATCCACCTAGCCTGCACATCTTTGGGTCGCGGGGGCGAAACCCATGCAAATACGGGGAGAATGTGCATCTCCACTCGAAGACTGACCCAGAGTCGGGATTGAACCCTGGTCCTCGTCGTCGTGAGACAGCAATGCAATTCTGAACACTTCCAAAGGACGAATTGCTTTCTCCCTAGCCCTTGGGTTTCCTACTCGAGTCTTGACTTATGTCTCAGGTGAACCACCAAACAATAGCATGTGTGAATTCCACAGATAGTATCCACCTGACCCTTGGCAGCCATTAAAGTCACCTTATGAATGTCCATTAAAAAAAAAATAAGACAGTTACAGAAGCTTCCAGATGTTTTGGGTATGTCTTCATTGGGCAAAACAGACTGGTTAAGGTCAAAGTGGAATTTAATATTGTGTTGAACCACTAATAAATTAAATTTGGAAACTTAAAGCTTTAGGTTCTAATTGTGATGATTTTTAGGAGCTCTTCCAGTTACGCAAGCTGTCCCCATTATGACCTTAGAATGGCCTGTAGAGGGCAACCCTGCCCCTCCCCCTCCCCTCGCCTCAAATGGGTGATCTTACTTGAGGGAATACACAAACATAAAGAGAAGTAAAAAGAACTGAACGATCTTTGAAAGCGCGGAACTTGCACAGTTTAGTTCTTCATTTCTGTAATGTACACCAGGTCTATTGGCAGACTTGACCTCCTGAAAATCGTTACTGAAGGATTTATTTCACTGCCACCCTTGAGTCCTGAAAAATATAAATCAATAGTTAGGAAAGATGACTCTAACATAAGCATTAAGTGCCATCTGATACATGGATGGTAGCACAGAACAAATGAATAATTTGTTTAGAGAAGAACACAATTCTTTGATCAAAATTATTCACTGTGATGCCAAAAGGTGCGATTTAACCACCGCATTGCATCCAGCGCAGATCTGCGCGTGGCGGTTAGATAGTGGGATAGTCCAAAATCATGCCACTGGCCCGCTCCCGATAGCATGTTCTGGGTCTTGCCTAAATATGGAGTGATGATCATTAATGCCAATTTGCATTAATTTCTATCTCATTAGAGAGATTGAAGTCAAATGTAATGGCGTCCTGGGAATTAACTGACTCCCCAGTGAGAAATCACGGGGGCGTCATTTATTACCCCTTTTAAAAAATGTGAAGCTGGTGCAATGACCGCTAAGGGGCACTGAGGAGGTGAGTAGCCATTTTTATTTTCGGGAATGCAGCTCAAGTGTGTAGAAGATTGCGTGGCAAAGAAGGTAGTACGTACGTTCCCCAACCTGAAACCCTGGTTTAATTGGGAGATTCAGGCCAGGTCTGAGGCTTTCAAAACAAGCAAGCCTGACCTATACAAGAAATCCAGGTACAATCTCCGCAAAGTCATCCGGGATGCCGAGAGACAATACCAGACCAAGCTAGAGTTACAGACTAAGGACCCGGTCTCTCATCGGTTGTGGCATGTCTTAAACAACATAACGGGCTACAAAGCAAAGCCAAGTGGAATCTCTGGCAGCAGTGCACCCCTCCCCAATTAACTCAATGCATTCTATGCTCATTTCAAGCAGGAAACCAACAAATCGTTGTCAACTGCCCCAGCTGCCTCTGACACACCCATACCCATCGTCACAGCTTCCAAAATCAGATTGCCTTCTTGAAAGCGAACCCTCGGGAAGCAACAGATCCTGACAGAGTCAGTGGTCGTGCACTCAAATCCTTCGCGGACCAACTGTCAGGTGTGTTCGCGGATACCTTCAATCTCTCCCTACTCCGTTCTGAGATTCTCACCTGCTTCAAGAAGACCACTATCATACCAAAGAAGAACGAGGCAATGTGCCTCAATGACTACAGTCCAGCGACCTTGACATCTACCATTATGAAGTGCTTCGAGAAGTTGGTCATGAGACACGTCAACTTCATATTCGCATACTGCCACAACCGGTCCACAGCAGACGCCATTTTCCTGGTTCTACACTCATCCCTGGAGCATCTCGACAACAAGGACTCCTTCATCAGATTCCTACTTATTGACTACAGTTCCCCTTCAACACCATAATTACAGCCAAGCTCATATCAAAACTCGAAAAACTAGAACTTGGCTCCTCCCTCAGCAACTAAATCCTCGACTTTCTGACACATAGACCACAATCAGTAAGGATAAACAACACCTGTCCACGATACCCCCGATAGTCCTCAATACCAGGACATAGAACATAGAACATACAGTGCAGAAGGAGGCCATTCGGCCCATTGAGTCTGCACCGACCCACTTAAGTCCTCACTTCCACCCTATCCCCATAACACAATAACCCCTCCTCACTTTTTTGGTCACTAAGGGCAATTTAGCATGGCCAATCCACCTAACCTGCACATCTTTGGACTGTGGAGGGAAAGCAGAGCATCCGGAGGACCCCACATGGCTGCATCATTGGTCTTTTGAGGAAATGACAGACAGTGGGTGGGATTCTCCATTAGCTGACGGCGAAATCGGTGCATGTGATCGTGCGGAGAATAGCTTCCGAGGCCAAAATCGCGGTAAGTGCCGGGCTTGACATCAAATCATGGTGCTCCATCACCTTGAAAGTGGTGTCAATGCGATGCACGCCCCGCATACTTTAAACACTGTTTGCATATCATTATCGGGCGTACCCGCGATTCTCTGACTCTGATGGGCCGAGTTCCCAACGGCGCTGTCCAGTGCTCTCAAAAATCGTGAGCCTGGTGTGGTGGTTGCTGAGAGAGAGAGAGAGAGGTCATACAGACAGTGTCCAACACCGCAATAATCCGCCGGCGGTCGTGCCGCTGGCCGGTGGACTTCTGCCAGGGCTGGACGGTGGCCAGGAGGTGGGCTGTGGGGTCAAGCTGGACAGGTACACAACACCATTACCACAGCTGGCAAGGCAACCATGCAGCTTCGCATGCCACTGGCAGCCCACTTTAAATCTGGTGCCTTGGGTCGTACAGGTGATTCCCCCGGGGCACCCCCGTGGGAATCCCATCAGGTATATGGGCGTTCCTCCACAACCTGTCCCATCTTTTTGGCTGAGATAAGTGTGTGTGTGGGGAGTGTATGTTTATGCGCGGCTGTAGCTTGCCAGCCCTGCGAGTGCCGATCATGGACCCGGCGAATCCCGCACCTTTTTTCATGTGAACCAATGGTGTTCCACGTGGAACCGGTGCTAGCCCCTCACCAGTAGTGGAATTGGTGCAGGTGCGGCGCCGATTTTCCTGTCGTGAAAGTCCACGGATTCTCCGTTTGCGTCAACACTTAGTCGCAGAAATGGAAAATCCATTACAACACGTGCCACAGGAAACTGCCTGTCAACAAAGAGACAGAGTGGCAACTGTGCCAGGTTCTTGTGAACCACCACCTCCGGATCATGCACGAGTGTGCACGCTTCTCAGGGGGTGTGCATGACAGCTACATCCTGGGACACTTGAAGATCCCTGGCATCTTTAAGGATTACCACCCCAGATTAACCGGTTGGCTCTTGGGGAATAAGCAGCACCTGCTGATGTCTGGCTAATGACATCAGTGCGGAGGCTGGAGACCGAGATGGAGACTCGATATCACAAGACTCATGTTGCACCCATACTGTCATTGAGCGGTGCACGGACTGCTCACAAAGTGGTTCCGATGACTTGACCGCTCTGGTGATGCACTGCAGTACAACCCCCCCCCCCAGAGGGTCTCCCGCTTTGAGGTGGTCTGCGGTGCTCTCCACAACCTGACACAGCAGTGGGGCAACATGCTGGAGGAGGAGGGACATTATCATCTTACGAGGATAAGGAGGAGGCGGACCAGGAGGAGATGGAGGATGGGCTCAGGGAGGACCCACAGGATGAGCCGGAGGATGGAGGATAGGCGGTGCCGAAGTTCCGGCATGCTCGGAGAACCAGGGAGGCCCTCATCCTCCCCCGATTCTCATAGGATCAGGTTTTGTTACCCTCCCCCATTCTCCTCCTTCCTCCCCCCAACATTCTCCTGCAACCGCCATTCCCCTCCTTCCCCCCCCCCCCCCCCCCCCCCGCCATTCCCTCCTTCCTCCCCCCCTCCATTCACCTCCTTCCTCCCACACCCCCCATTCCCCAACCATCCTGGAACACACCCCACCCCCACCCTACTACCATGTTCCACCTTCCCAGGGTCTGTGTAACATCACCCCAGGATGACGGCCTGTGTCGGCACTGTCAGTGGGTGAATATACAAGGCAGGAGAGTGATGATTATTAACTGTGAGGTAAGTTCTGATTCTCCTCGATGTGGCAAAGTCTGACTCCTGTCTCTCTGCTGACAGCGCACCCACACCCATTCTCCGAATGGGGTCTGCATCATGGACTTTTGATCTTTCACCACTGTGCCCGGAGGGCACGGGGAGCGGAGGGCAACATGGGGTTGCGGGGTGCAGGCACACCCTCTGTTAAGATTAATGTGAGAGAAGCTACACATGTATCAGGTGTAACATGTATTAATAGTGAACATTGGACATTTCCATTTCCCCAATCTACACATAGTGACTCTCCTGCCCCGCCCCACCCCCAGGGCCCACTCAGCGCTCTTCAACCTTCTTGATCTTACGTGGCCTAGCGCTATGTCCAGGTGTGTCCCCAGGATGAACATCAGAGGTGGAGGCAGCCTGCTGCTTTTTACACCCTGTGACCTTTGATGCCCTTGGTGGACGTCCTTTGAGGGGCTTTGCCTTGGCACCCTGTTCTGCCTGCTGCCCTTACAATGCGCCGATGTCAGGAGGGGGGGATTAGAAAGAACTGGAGATGACAGTCGTCTCCTCAGTGGCAGGCCCTAAGTTGGCCTCCAGTGCTTCCTCCTCTCTGATTGTGCCTGTGGGGCCCTCAGGAAAGCTGGAGTGAGCTCCAGAGAGCTCTGCATCATCTGGCTCTGCCAGTCCTGGTGCCTCCCCAATGCCTGCACCATGGTTTCGACACTCACAGCGATGCTCCTCAGTGACTAGGCCACGCTCTGCAGTGCCCCGGCAACAGCCCCTGCAATGTTCACCTGCATCTGGAAGACATCCTTCAGCAACTGGGACATGCTCTGGAATGCCTCAGCAATGTCCACCTGTGTCTGGGACATGTCCCTAAGCTGTCTGGACATAATGTTGAGGTCTCAGCCATGGTCGTCACAGACTGAGCTATGCCTTAGACACCACCACTCAAGATACTGACCTCATGCAAGCTCTCCATTGCAGTCACCACCCTGGCAGTGTTGGCCTAGGTGCCATGCATTATTGGCATCATCTCCTGCGTCCATAACTTTTGGGACTCCTCGCTGAAATGTCGCTGTCTTCCTTGAATCTTACGGCTATGTCTTATCATCTGCATCTGTTCTGGGATAACCCTATCCAGAGGCTCGGCATCTGTCCAGGACTCAGCTGAATCCTGGGATCCAGAAGACTGCCGACTGCTGACTCCCTTGGCTGTTCCTCCCTCCATCTGATGTGCATCAGCAACAGTGTGGTGCTCACCAGATTGTGCCCCAGATATCTGACCACTAGTGTTTCCCAACGAGGTGTGTGTCTCTGTTGGTGGAGAGTGGGAGTGATAGCTGTGACACCTCGATGGTGGTCTCCTCAGAGCTCTCCTCCGAGGTGGTCTCTAGTGTAGTGATCTCTGTATGTGCATGTACACAAGGGGTTAATGAGTAATCAGTAGCACCACATGATCACTAGTGGGCCGTACCAACGGGGGTATAAAAGGCAACCACATTGGGTCTTCGGCAGTCTCTCTCTCTCTCGGGTGCACTGTGATCAGGGCAATATCAGAATAGTTCAGATAGTTAGTGGAATTACGTATAGTCACTGTTGTTAGATCTTTTTAACCTTATCACTAGTATCAAAGTTAAAGTAAAGAACTCATGCACTTGTTGTTATAGTTACTCAATAAACCTTTGTTGTTACTGGACGAGTTCAAGCCTTCTTCATCGAGATTCAGACGACCTCACCATCAACCAAGGATTGAGCAGCACGAGTTACCTACCACACAGGTAACAAGTCATGGTACCAGGAGTGGGGTTTTAAACAAACTAGTTAGATAAGGTTAGACAACAAGAGACCTCTCGGGCAAGAAAAAAATGGCAAGGTGGACTCATTTCCAGCACCACAGCAACTCAGAACCTCTGGTAATCTCCAGTATAATTGGAAAATATTCCTTCAACAATTTAATCTATTTATGGAAGTTAAGGACATGACCGCTGCACCAGATTAAAAAAAAAATGCCAACATCGTATCTGCGGCAGGGAAACAGGCCATTGATATATATAATTTATTCACTTACGCGGAAGGGGAGGACAAGGACAAACTGGACATCATTATAAAAAACTTCGACAACCACTGCAAATCTGAGGTTAATGAGACATTTGAACGCATTAAATTCACCAGGCGGCTACAAAAACCAGGAGAATCGTTCAGCAGTTTTGTCACTGACTTAAAGCTGATGACCCAATCCTGCAATTATAAAAACCTCCGTGGCTCCCTCATCAGAGACCAAATTGTCAGTGGCATCTCTGATGAGGGACTCACAAAGTCTCTCCTGAAACACAGAAACCTAACCCTTGAAATGGCCAATCAAAAGTGCTCTGCTCATGAAATTACTGAAGCACAGTATGGACAATTTACTTACCGGGAACAAGGACTCCACCACGAGGTTGGATCCGTCAAAATTGCGGCCCAGGCATCTCGAAGGCGTACCTCCACCGGCAATCCCGCGCGCGCGAACCTGGAAGTGGCACACACACATACGCAGTTCGCCCGAAGATTGGAACCGGATGACAAAACTACTGCGCATGCGCAAGCGTCGCGGGACAGCATGATGATATATCTTCACTGTGGACACGCCCATTTAAAAGGGCAATGTCTGGCTTTGGGCAAACAGTGCCTGAGGTGTGGAAGATACAACCACTATGCCTCTAAATGTAGAGCTGTCCTACACATGACTTCCACAGGACAAACAACTGAAGCCCTGCGACATTAGGAACGTTGCATCAATGGAACACAAACCAACCTACAGTGATTACTTATCAGAAAATCATGACCTAGCCTGTGACTACTCATACGGCGTGGACACGGTTGAATCAACTGAGGAACCTTACATAACAATCACCACGCCTCATCCGAAACGCCTGAAAGTAAACAACAAGAGTTTTAAAGTTACAAAGCACAACATTTTTTCCTCCAAGACAGAATGAAGCCCGAACCTCCACCCACAGTTAAACATTACCGCCACACCACCCTGGAACAAGCAGTTTGCAACACCCAAAGAGGAGAGCACAATGACAAATCCAGAGCAAAAGATTTGTTCATTGAGGATGACTACTCAGGGGATGAGTTCCTCATTGGACAAATAGAGCACCATGACACATCCTCAGCAAGAAGAGATGATTTGCTCGCTGACGAATGCTACTCAGCCATGGATGAGTTCGCCGGATCTGATGATCATTGCAGCAGCAACATGGGTGCCAAGTTCAATCTGAGTCTCATGGTAGAAGAATCCAGTACCATGACAACATGGCAGATCGTTGATACAATGGATGACAGCCACATGTCAAATATCCAAGAAGAAGGTGACGCCACGTAGAGAGCACAGATCGACTCCACAGAGGGAGTGATACCAGCCTCCACAGCGAGCTTGTTGACAGACTCCAGAATGGACGCAATTAAAGACTCCGGAGTGACAATAGTGCACAAGGAAGACTATGATGGTCTATCCGCCTTATATGAGCAACCAGCAGCAGATTATGAAAGTCTACCCAGCTCATGTAACCAACAAGAAGACATTGAATGTCTACCTACTGTATGAAAAAACAGTGACAAAGTGATCACACTCGACATACAGAGTTTGCAGGATCACAGCGAGACTGACAGATCTCAGCTCGTCTGTACAGAAACACAGAGTAGGTGTACTCTTGAGTCCAGTGAGACCACGTCATTTGAAATCTTGAAGATTTTGACTCCAGAAGAGAAGCACCAAGAAACCAAAGGTAATTCAAATGAACCAGGAATAACTCCTGAAGAGGAGCATAAAGAAATCACAGATGATTCAAATGTACCGGAAATATCTCCAGAAGAGGAGCACCAAGGAAGCAAAGAAGAGGCATCAAATCCACCACAAATGACTGATGTCACTAACCTCAATGCAACATCAGATCATTCTCACAATTCTCAAGAAAAAACGCTCAACAAAACATTGGCTACCAAAAAGGGCACTGCCACAAACACCTTTGAGTCTGACTCGAATAATACACATCGTACAGTCAGTGAGCAAAACTGTAACAACACCAAGACCAACAACGGTATCAACAAAGACAGAAGCCACAAAAACAACAACAATGAAACAACGACCTGTACATCATGTCACAACTCCACACATATAGGACAATGTACCAGCACAGTTCAAAACAGTGGTAAGACTACAAACATTACATTCCATGACAACAAATCTCTCGATTCCATATCTGCACCACAGCAAGCAACCAACCCAGCTTTCAATAACGAGGACATACAGAGTCAATACCGCAAACACAAAAAAAAAGTCTGGGGCTGACAACAAGCTGCTTAGACCATTCAAACACCTAGAATAGAATTCCTACAATACCCACTCCCCTGCCCTAACCCCACCTAACCTGCATATCTTTGGATACTAAGGAGCAATTTAGCATGGCCATTTGACCGAACCTGCACATCATTAACTGTGGGAGGAAACTGGAGAATCCGGAGGAAACCCATGCAGACACGGGGAGAATGTGCAAACTCCACACATACAGGGTGCGATTCTCCGATTGCGGGACAGAGTGCCCGCACCATCTTGAACGCCATTGCGTTTCACGACGGCGCGAAACGGGCACTGGCAGTAGCGATTCTGGCCCCCACACTGTGCTGGAGTGGTTCACGCCGTTCCAGCCTCACTTCCTGGTGCGCACTGGGGGCAGCGCCAACCCGCGCATGCGCGGTGGCCTCACTGAATGCTCCAGCCCCGGCACAATATGGCGTGGGGTTCTGGGGCCGGACACGCAACAAAGTGGCCCGGGGGGGGGAGAGGCCGGCCTGCCGATTGGTGCGACCCGATCACGGGCCAGACCCCATCGGAGGCCCCCCCCCCCCCCCCACAGGCCGCCCCCCGGCCCTTCGAGCAGAGTTCCCCCCAGCAGCGACCAGGTGTGGACGGCGCCGGCGGGACTCTGCTTTTTCCACTCGGCCCATTCGGGCCCGTGAATCAGTGAATCGGCAGCCCCGCCACGTACAGCGGCTCACGACGCACCAAATACGCCGGCGCAAATGTCACCGTTTCGCCGCACCCCGGTGTCGGGGCGGCGTGGTGCGGTTGCGGCGATTCTCCGGCCTGGCACGGGTCTGGGAGAATCGCGCCCACAGTAACCCAAAGTTGGATTTAAACCCGGATCCCTGGTGCTGTGAGGCAGCAGTGCTAACCACTGTGCTACCACGCCGCCGTAGAGTGAGATGATATCCTCTGATCACAGCTTCACTTTTTGCCAGTCTCAGTCTCTCCAGCCACTTCCATATGCTTGGTTTAGGTTTGACAGACCAATTGTTCACAGTTTGACCAGTGCTTTCCTCCTGCATAGCCACATTTACACCATACACAATATGCTCTGTACTTAACACCTTTTAAATTAGAAACAGCTGATGATGTTCGACAGGAACAGAAAAGTCAGACTCCACCCTCTGACGTCAAATGGTGTGCTGCTGGGCAAATCAAAGTTTGTGGAGCTATCTGGTTAGGATGGTCAACTCTGGTTAGAGGCATTACTGGAGGTTTGACCACATGATATTCTGAGAGCACAATGCATGATCATTTGATATTTGACCATTTAATTTAATAACCTTAATTTCAATAACATTGTGGCTCCCATCTGCATAGCACTGATCCAACTAACATTACACTTATCTATTCTTCTATGCTCCTCGCCAATTTGCTTCCCTGCTCTCCAGTGTAACAGCAAAACCTAGCCCTGATTTCATCTGACATTCATGTGCACTTTCAGAGTAGTTGCTGGATAGTGATCAGGATTTACAATCTTGTGTCATAAATCATTGCCCAGTGAAGAAGGTCTGCTCTAATCTCCGCCCAAAGCCTCTTTGTAACTGTTCACTTGAAAATGTGTGGAAGTAGCATAGATTAATTTGTCTTCTAATTATCATAGAATTTACAGTGCTGAAGGAGGCCATTCGGCCCATCGAGTCTGCACCGGCTCTTGGAAAGAGCACTCTACCCAAGGTCAACACCTCCACCCTATCCCCATAACCCAGTAACCCCACCCAACACTAAGGACAATTTTGGATACTAAGGGCAATTTGTCATGGCCAATCCACCTAACCTGCACATCTTTGGGCTGTGGGAGGAAACCGGAGCACCCGGAGGAAGCCCAGGCACACACGGGGAGGGTGTGCAGACTCCGCACAGACAGTGACCCAAGCTGGAATCGAACCTGGGACCCTGGCGCTGTGAAGCCATAGTGCTAACCACTATGCTCCCATGCTGCCCTCAAGGTGCTTGCATGTTTATAGGTGTTAGTTTCACTTTACACTTTGCTTGTATTGTAATTAAGGGTTTACGACATAAAAGTAATTGCATGCTTTAAAAAAATATTAACCGTTGCTTAGCCAACCAGAGACCCACACTGAAAAGCAGAAGCAGTTAGAATTCAGTTAGAACCAGATAACCCAGAAGAAAGAAGCTCTCACATAAACTTCCATTACAAGCAGGATAGTACAGTGATGCAGGGATGCAGGAAGCAAGTCCCAGAATCTAAAGAACAGTCAGGACCATGGAATGAGAGTTCCAGGAGAACAAAGAACAGAAAGAGAAAGACTCCCAGTAAAGGACAGGACTGCAAGTTGCAGACCTGGAGATATCAGCTAGTGAGAAGTCAGACATCTGGGGGGCTGGATTATCCATTCCTGAGACTAAGTGTTGACGTTGGGGCAGGATTCGTGGACTTGCACGACAGCAAAACTGGCACTGCACCTGGACTGATTCAGCGACCGTTGAAGCACTGGCGCCATGTGAAACACGATCAATTCCAATGAGAAATGGTGCTGGATTCGCTATTGACACTCAGGAGGCTGACAGGCTGCAGCAGCATATACACACTTCACTCCTCACACACACCGTTCCAGCCAACAAGATGGCACTGGTTGGACTGGAGCACGCCCATCCCGCTGTTGGGTCGGCTGGGGCCAGAGGGCACCTAGCGGGGTGGCCTGGGGGACATCGATATGACCTGTGGCCCATGGTTCACTGTGGGCAGTCATCAGCGTGCACAGCTGCATGGCTGCCTTGCAGGCTGCGGTAATTGTGTTCCTTCCCGTCCACCCGACCCCACAGCCCACCTCCTGGCCACCCTCCGCTACTCCCCACGGCTCTGGCAGAAGCCCCCCCAGCCAGTGGCACAACTGTCAGCAAACTATGATGATGTTTGACACTTTCCGTACTCCCTCTCTCTCCCTCAGCAGCCACGGCGCCTGTTCCACGATTATTAAAAGCACAAATGAACCTCGTCGTCGGGAATTCGCCCCAATGGAGGCGGAGACCCGGAGAGTACCGGGTCAGGCCCCCTAATGATATGCCAACGGTGTTCACTGTACATGCGGAGTGGAATGCATTGACACCGCAGTCAAGGCACCGGAGAATTGTGATTTGGCGTGAAACAGGCGCCGGCCACGATTTTGTGTCAAAATCGATTCTTCGCCCAATTGCCTTTCATGATTTCGCCGTCCGCTACGGAGAATCCCCCCCTGAGGTAAATCAAAAGTTTGGTGATACCTTAATACAGCCTATGAAGCAGTGGTGTGTTGGCTTGGCTCGCTACCTGAGGGATTGTGTGAAAGCTTGGCTACACATAGCAACCCAAGGCAGAGGAACACTGAAAGGAGGTTGAACTACTAGGGTGGCACAGTGGTTAGTACTGCTACCTCTCAGCTACAGGATCCGGGTTTAATTCCAGCTTCAGATCACTGTGTGGAGTTTCCACTTTCTTCCCGTGTCTGCCTGGGTTTCCTCCAGTTTTCTCCCACAGTTGAATGTGCAGGTTAGGTGGATTGGCCATGCTAAATTGCCGCTTCGTGTCCAAAAGGTGAGGTGGGGTTACTGAGTTATGGGGATAGGGTGGAGGTGGGGTCTTAAGCAGGGTGCTCTTTCCAAGGGCCGGTGCAAACCCGATGGGCCAAATGGCCTCCTTCTGCACTCCAGGGATTCTATGATTCTATGTGGATTCTTGGTGAAGGCTCGGGAGAAAGCTTTGTTTGGGAGAAGATTCCAAAATGTATTCCTTGAAAGTGGCATTTGGAAACTCTCATGTGAACGTCAGAGTTCCAGTGAGACAAGCTGGTTCACAAAGTAGCAAGTATCTAGGGGATTTGATGAAATCCACAGAAGTTGTTTGAGGTGACATCTGTCACTTGGTTTCAGAGAGTGGTGCATCTGAGCACATTTCACCTATTGGTTTACATGGACTGTGCATTTACTGAGAATAATAGATTATAGGGACTCGATTCGTCGGCCCCCCAGCCACGTTTTTCCCGACGGTGCGCCGTTTGCTGGCAGTGGGATTCTCTACTGATGCTGCTTGTCAATGGGATTTCCCATTGAAGGCACCCCACACCGCCATGAACCCTATGGGTGTGTTGCTCTGCCTGCAGGAAAAGAGAATCCCAATGGCCGGAGAATTCCCACTTATGTATTTTGTAACTCGTGTTATCTTTACAAATTTGTATATATATGTAAAGTTAGAGCTGCAGTGAAGGAGCAGTGTATTATAGTTATTCCTTTGTTAAAAATTAATCGGCAGTCCTGTGACTCTTATACACGTCTCTAAACAAAAAATAAAAGTTACAATTACCTGACTGCCCTATAGTAATATCAGCCAGGATCATAACGGCATTGTGGTCAGGTCTTAAACCTGACACCTGACTTTCAATACGGTTTGACCTGGGCTTATCATTGGGCAGAACTAATAGTGGGTTAAATGATCCATTTTACCTTGAATTAAAATAGACCATTTAAAAGATAACCATCTTATAAAACCTCACCTCATAACACTATCAATATTCAACACAGCCTAAACTTTGAGTTCTGGACTTCAAAGGTAATGCAAAACAATTACATTGCTTTAAAAAAAAATTGTTCATGGGATGTTGGTGTCGCTGGATAGGCCAGCATTTATTCCCCATCCCTAATTGCCCTTGAGGGGGAAGTTAAGAGTCAACCACATTTCTGTGGATATGGAGTCACATTTGTCAAAACTGTGTCATATGTAGACCAGACCAGGTAAGGAAGGCAGATTTCCTTCCCTCAAGAAATTAATGAACCAGATGGGTTTTTAACCACAATTGTTACCTGGTCATCATTAGACTTTTAATTCAGATTTTTATTGAATTTGAATTTCACCATCTGCAGTGGCAGGATTTGAACCTGGATTCCCAGGGCATTGCTCTGGGTCTCCAGATTACGAGTCCAATGACAATACCAGTAAGCTACTTCCTCTCCTTACAAGTTGTAGCGCACAAAGACTCACGAGAGACGAATAGAGATGAAGTCGATGAGGCTTTATTAAGCGTGACTTGTTCCCCGCAGTTCAGTAGCTGACTGGCCTGCGGGGGAGAACTCCAGGTTCTTATACTCCGCCTTCAGGGCGGAGCTAGAGGTCAACAGCCAACCAGGACCCGGGATCTGTCAGCCAATGACATCACGGCTTCACAGTCCCACATGACCCCTAATGCATACTACCACATTCACCCCTTGTTAAAAATGAACCCGGCGGGGTGGTGCTTCGTATGGTGGTAAGGGTTTACAAGGCTGGTCCTGGGAGGAAAACTTTTGCATGTACAGAGGTTTTTTTTTTTTGTTTTGAACTATTTGCATTAAAAGGGGGAAAAGGAAAACGTTCTCGTTACAGTCCACAATATAGTAGTGTTACATTGATGCCACAAGTCGGTCGGGCGGTCTGGTCGTCCTCGTCGATCGCCTCGGCCCCGGTGGTGGTGCTTGTTCCCGTGTTGTCGTCTCCGGGAGCCTTACGGTTTCTGCTTCCGCTTCACTTGTGGTCGGACCTGGGAGGAGGACCGATCCCCCCGGGAAGGGGGCGCTCGCGGGGTGCGCTGGTGGCAGGGAGGGGGTGATTGGTGTCGGGGGGGTGTGTGTGTTGCCGGCGGGCGCCAGATCACGCAGGGAGACCGTGTCCTGTCGGCCGTCGGGGTACTCCACGTAAGCGTACTGCGGGTTCGCATGGAGGAGGCGAACCCTCTCGACCAACGGGTCCGACTTGTGCGCCCGCACATGTTTTCGGAGCAGGATGGGTCCTGGGACCGCCAGCCAGGTCGGCAGCGACATTCCAGAGGAGGACATCCTGGGGAAGGCAAGGAGGCGCTCATGAGGCGTTTGGTTAGTGCTAGTACACAGTAGCGACCGGATGGAGTGGAGAGCGTCCGGGAGGACCTCCTGCCACCGTGAAACTGGGAGGTCCCTGGACCGTAGGGCCAGTAGGACGGTCTTCCAGACCGTGCCGTTCTCCCTCTCTACTTGCCCGTTCCCCCGGGGGTTGTAGCTGGTCGTCCTGCTCGAGGCTATACCGTTGCTGAGCAGGAACTGGCGCAGCTCGTCACTCATAAAGGAGGACCCCCTGTCGCTGTGGACGTATGCGGGGCAACCGAACAGTGTGAATATGGTGTTAAGGGCTTTAATGACTGTGGCCGCTGTCATGTCAGGGCAGGGGATGGCGAAGGGGAAACGGGAGTACTCGTCCACCACGTTCAGGAAGTATATGTTGCGGTCGGTGGAGGGGAGGGGCCCTTTGAAATCCAGACCAAGGCGTTCAAAGGGACGGGAAGCCTTGATCAGGTGCGCACCATCCGGCCTGAAAAAGTGCGGTTTGCACTCTGCGCAGATGTGGCAGTTCCTGGTGACTGTACGGACCTCCTCCACAGAGTAGGGGAGGTTGCGGGACTTTATAAAGTGGTAGAACCGAGTGACCCCGGGTGGCAGAGGTCCTCGTGGCGGGTTTGGAGGCGGTCAATTTGTGTGTTGGCACATGTGCCGCGGGATAGGGCGTCGGACGGCTCGTTCAGCTTTCCGGGACGATACATGATCTCATAGTTGAAGGTGGAGAGCTCGATCCTCCACCTTAAGATCTTGTCGTTCTTAATTTTGCCCCGCTGTGCATTATCGAACATGAAGGCTACCGACCGTTGGTCCGTGAGGAGAGTGAATCTCCTGCCGGCCAGGTAATGCCTCCAATGTCGCACAGCTTCCACTATGGCTTGGGCTTCCTTTTCCACTGAGGAGTGGCGGATTTCTGAAGCGTCGAGGGTTCGGGAGAAAAAGGCCACGGGCCTGCCCGCTTGGTTAAGGGTGGCCGCTAGAGCTACATCGGAGGCGTCGCTCTCGACCTGGAAGGGGAGGGACTCGTCGATGGCACGCATCGTGGCCTTTGCGATATCCGCTTTGATGCGGCTGAAGGCCTGGCAAGCCTCTGTCGACATGGGGAAGGTCGTGGTCTGTATTAGGGGGCGGGCCTTGTCTGCGTACTGGGGGACCCACTGGGCGTAATATGAAAAAAAACCCAGACAGCGTTTTAGGGCTTTTGAGCAGTGCGGGAGGGGAAATTCCATGAGGGGGCGCATGTGTTCGGGGTCGGGGCCTATTATCCCATTGCGCACTACATATCCCAAGATGGCTAGCCGGTTTGTGCTAAACACGCACTTGTCCTCGTTGTATGTGAGGTTCAAGGCTTTAGCGGTCTGGAGGAATTTTTGGAGGTTGGCGTCGTGGTCCTGCTGATCGTGGCCGCAGATGGTCACGTTGTCGAGGTACGGGAACGTGGCCTGCAACACGTGTTGATCAACCATTCGGTCCATCTCTCGTTGGAAGACCGAGACCCCGTTTGTGACGCCAAATGGAACCCTTAGGAAGTGGTATAATCGCCCGTCTGCCTCGAAGGCTGTGTACTTGCGGTCATTTGGGCGGATGGGGAGCTGATGGTAGGCGGACTTGAGGTCCACGGTGGAGCAGACCTTATATTGGGCAATCCGATTGACCATGTCGGATATGCGGGGGAGAGGGTACGCATCTAGTTGTGTGTACCTGTTGATGGTCTGGCTATAGTCTATGACCATCCTTTGCTTCTCCCCTGTCTTTACTACTACCACCTGTGCTCTCCAGGGACTGTTGCTGGCCTGGATTATGCCTTCCTTCAGTAGCCGCTGGACTTCGGACCGAATGAATGTCCGGTCCTGGGCGCTGTACCGTCTGCTCCTAGTGGCGACGGGTTTGCAATCCGGGGTGAGGTTTGCAAACAAGGATGGGGGCTCAACCTTGAGGGTTGCGAGGCCGCAGATAGTGAGTGGAGGTATTGGGCCGCCGAATTGAAACGTTAGGCTCTGCAGGTTGCACTGGAAATCTAATCCCAGTAATGTGGGCGCGCAGAGTTGGGGAAGGACGTAGAGCCTGTAGTTTTTAAACTCCCTCCCTTGCACCGTTAGGGTCACTATGCAGAAGCCTTTAATCTGTACGGAGTGGGATCCTGCAGCTAGGGAAATCTTTTGCGCACTGGGACGGATGGTCAAAAAACAGTGTCTTACCGTGTCGGGGTGGATGAAGCTTTCCGTGCTCCCGGAGTCGACCAGGCATGGTGTCTCGTGCCCGTTTATCAGCACCGTTGTTGTCGTCGTCTGGAGCGTCCGGGGCCGTGCTTGGTCCAGCGTCATTGAGGCCAGACGTGATCGTAGTGTTTGAGCTTCTTCCTCGAAGCCCGTGGAGCCGTCGACACTGGGGTCCGTTGTTGCCGTCCAAGATGGCGGCGGGGGTGAACAAAGTGGCCACCCCCATGCATCGCACATGGCTGGGGGGTCACAAGATGGCGGCGGGGTGGACAAAATGGCCGTCCCCATGCGTCGCACAGGTCTGGGGGATCCCAAGATGGCGGCGCCCCTCCTCCCCTCGTGGTGGCCGGGACCCAAAATGGCGGCGCCTGCGGGTCGCACATGGGGCGCTGGGGGGGTTGGGGAGCGTCAGAAACGCACAGATCGCCTTGTTCTCCGGGGACAGCGGTACCCAAACTGGTTGCGCCTGCGGGTCGTACAAGGGGCGCTGGACAGCGGTGGCCGGGACCCAAACTGGTTGCGCCTGCGGGTCGTACATGGGGCGCTGGGGGGTTTGGGGAGCGTTAGAAGCGCGCAAGAATCCTTGTTCGCCGGGGACCGCGGCGACCTCCCGGGACCGGCACACAGCCGCGAAATGGCCCTTTTCCCCGCAGCTCTTACAAGTCGCTGCGCGGGCCGGGCAGCGCTGCCGGGGGTGTTTCGCCTGGCCGCAGAAATAGCAGCGGGCTCCCCCGGGACGACTTGGCGTCTGAACCGCGCAAGCCTGTGGGGTGGGGGGGAGGGGGGGGTTTGTCGCGACAGGGGGTCCACGGAGCCCAAGGGGCTGCCGCGCGGTCGGGGCCGTAGGCGCGGGCGTTTCGCGCGGCCACATCTAGTGAGGCTGTAAGGGCCCGTGCCTCTGAGAGTCCTAGCGACTCTTTTCTAAAAGTCTTTGGCGGATTTGGGAAGAGTTCATACCAGCCACAAAAGCATCACGCATCAAAATGTCCGTGTGTTCCATCGCGTTTACCGGCGGGCAGCTGCAGGCCCGTCCCAAAATTAGTAGCGCGGCGTAGAAATCATCTATCGATTCTCCGGGACTTTGCCGTCTCGTTGCGAGTTGGTAGCGTGCGTAGATCTGGTTCACTGGGCGAACATAGATGCTTTTTAGTGCTGCGAACGCCGTCTGGTAATCTTCTGCGTCTTCGATGAGAGGGAAAATTTCCGGGCTTACCCTCGAGTGCAGGACCTGTAGTTTCTGGTCTTCTGTGACCCGGCCGGGGGCCGTTCTGAGGTAGGCCTCAAAACAAGTCTGCCAGTGTTTGAAAACTGCTGCTGAGTTCACTGCGTCGGGGCTGATCCTCAGGCATTCCGGGATGATCCTGAGCTCCATAGTTCTTTTAAGCACGCTTAATAAATTGTAGCGCACAAAGACTCACGAGAGACGAATAGAGATGAAGTCGATGAGGCTTTATTAAGCGTGACTTGTTCCCCGCAGTTCAGTCGCTGACTGGCCTGCGGGGGAGAACTCCAGGTTCTTATACTCCGCCTTCAGGGCGGAGCTAGAGGTCAACAGCCAACCAGGACCCGGGATCTGTCAGCCAATGACATCACGGCTTCACAGTCCCACATGACCCCTAATGCATACTACCACACAAGTTCAATAAAATAACCAGATAATGGTTTATTTTTAAAAATAAGCAAGCTCAACAAAGTTTAAAATTTAAAAAATCTGAGTAAGCAATGAGATAACTATGTACTCCCAAGATGAATGGCCTTTGAGGCCTATTTGCCAATGGTGTGCCTTCTAAATTGCATAGAAGGGGCTGGTTTAGCACAGGGCTAAATCGCTGACTTTTAAAGCAGACCGAGGCAGGCCAGCAGCACGGTTCAAATCCCGTACCAGCCTCCCCGAACAGGCGCCGGAATGTGGCGACTAGGGGGTTTTCACAGTAACTTAATTTGAAGCTTACTTGTGACAATAAGCAATTTTAATTTCATTTCATTTTATTTCATTTCCAGGTGTTATGAACAGGGATAAGAGAGAATTGGCATGCATTTCTTTTCCTTTACTATCCTTAATTGATATGTTTTGAAAAGGGAGATGTGTGTATGTCTTGACATGAGTGTGGGGTTAATATGAATAACCAGCAGCAAGCTTTTATGGATTTAGATAAATGGGATTATTTGTTTGCGCTTCACCCAAAAGTCTCAAGCTATGTGTCATTTGGCATTCACATACACCCACATCCACACATAAATACATATTCAAGAGAAAAAAAGTTTAAAAGAATAATGTACTTTTATGAGTTGTAACTTTTGAAGTATTCACATATATACGTGTTTGGCTCATCTTAAAAAATTAACCCTACATAGCAAGCCTGGTGAAGAAGGCATTTTTACTCCTGAAGCATAAACCAGGTAGATTCAAAAGTCAGAGTCATATAATCAAGATTATTGCAGGATTCCCCAGAAGAGATTAATTTTCAGCAGGTAATAAAGTTAGTTACTTGTGGTCATCTTACTGGGTGATCAGACTTCTATACTGGTGGATTTGAAACTGAACAGAAGAGGAGATCTTATGATGTTGCAGTCTCCAGTTTTAAGATGTTGCTGCCTTTGTCGCTGCTGTTTCATACTGTGTGGTTTTCAGACTGACTGGTTTCTCCAAGGATCTTGGGGTCATAATATTTGTTATCTGAGGGCAGTTTCAATCATATGATCATGTGATCAATACTTATAGTGTCCATCCAGAATGGTTTGAAGTTCAAAGCCATTGCCACACAATGAGAGATGGATGGTGATCCCATACACCTAATTTTGATTAATTAGTTTTTGCAGCTCTCTTTTGATGAGTATCAAGCTTTGGGCCCGGGTCTGGGAGTGAATAACTTTTGAGTTTTGGATAAGTTCACAACTAATAGATGTGAGGTGCAATTCTCCGTCGGCTGACGTCGGAATCAGGAAACATGATTGGGCAGAGAATCGGCTTTGATGCTGAAATCATGGCGGGTGCCGGTTTCGCGCCAAATCATAATTCTCCAATGCGTCGACAGCAGCGACAATGCATTCCATAACGCACGTACAGTAAATGCCGCATATCATTAGCGGTCCTGACCCAATATTCTCCAGGGCCTCCACAATGCTCCCCCTCCACTGGGGCGAATTCCCGATGGCGAGGTTCACTTGTGCTTTTAAAAATTGTGAAACAGATGCTGTGGCTGCTCAGGAAGCGAGAGGGGGTACGGAAAGTGTCCAAAACCGCCATGGTTTCCTGACAGTTGCGGTTCAGGTGCCTGGACCGCTCTGGTGAGGCCTTGTAGTATGATGCTGGGAGGGGCATACATCGTGGTGACCTGCTGCGTCCTCCACAACATTGCACAGCAGAGGGGCGCTTGCTGGAGGAGAAGGATGAATGTCAGTCCTCGTCCAATGAGGAGGATGTGGGGGAGGGCGAGGATGGGCAGGACATGGGGCCCAGGCTGTAGGGGAGGCTGCACGATGTGTGCATCAGGGATAACGCGCATGGGACGCTCTAATCGCCTCCAAGTTCACTGCCTGGGGGGGGGGTCTGGCCAGGGGCACGGACACCACATGCCAACCTCCCGTCTGCAACCATCTCCATGATACCTATCTGCGATGGGGGTGTGAGCCCCGGGTTTGGAGTAACAGAGGGTCTGCCCATGGCATAGGGGATGATGACAACCCGCTCTGCAATGAGCTCTCGTGCTCCACATCATTTGTCAATGTCTAATTCCTGCTCACGGTAGCACTTTCCACTGTCCACCTGGGTGATCCGTGCCTGCGAGCTGGCCGTTCCATCACACGGTCCCATTAGTTCCCTGTAGTGGTGGAGGTGGGGGTGGTGGGGGCGGGGGCGGGGGGGGGGGGGGGGGGGGGCGGGGGGGGGGTGGGGGTGGTGGGGGGGGGGTGGAGGTTGGAAGGTGGGACACCGGAGCTGTGAGCGCCGGCTGAACTGGGTGCCTGAACCAAGCACACACCCAACATCCGTCAATTCCCCTCCCCATGCCCCCTCCACAGTCAGTTCAGACCAGCCCAACCGCATACCCTTCTGCAAGAGCACCGAAGCAGGTTGCAACAATGGGAACAGGCATTCAATATGACAACATATATACAGATTTGTGCCCTACCCCCTATAACTAAACTGTGCCCTGTACCTATGCCAATGAACTGGTGTCTAATTTTCTGGCCTTTCGGGCCCTAATATGATTAGTTGGATCCCCAGATGGTACATCAGGAGTGAAGGCGAACTGCTGTTATTACTGCCCTGGGGGGACCGGGTTTTGATGGGCCCGGCTGTGGCTCGGGTATCCCAGGTGGTGTGGTGCCACCCTGTTCGACCCGCTGCCCACCAGACGCGCCAGGGACAGAACGGGGTGGGAGTCTGAGGTGCTGCGGTGTTGTGGCACCTCCCATATGGTAGTCACCAGCACTGCCCCAATCACATCTTCCTTCCTCGGGGTGCCCGATGGCCCTTGGGTTACTTTATGGGGCGGTGATGCAAACAGAGCTAACCCCTGAGGCTCCCCCACCACCTGTCACTGCCAGTCCTTTAAGGCCCGCTCAGGTCTTGGCCAGGGTCTGCTTGCTTGCGGCCATAGACCACAGGGAGTGGTCCACCTCCATCTGGGACTGGGCCACATCATGCATTGACTGTGCCACCACCTTATGGTCTGTGCCATATCAGCCAGCGCCTGGGCAATGCTGCCACCACTCTCAGCCATGGCCTGCTGTGACTGGGCCAAGCTGAGAAGCGCCACTGCAATGTCCAGGTGGCTCTGTCACATGGCTGCCTGAGTGTGGGCAGCCTTATCCTAGGTCTCGGCCACCGCCAGCACAGAATTCCCCAGGACTTGGACATGCTGATCGACAGCCAAAACCCTCGCCCCCAAGGCCTTCACCATTGTCGCCACCCGTGTGGTGTTGGCCTGGGTGGCACACATGGCCGCCATCACCTCCTGCTCCTGCAAGCGGTTGAACCCCTCCAGTTGCGCCTGCAGATGCTTGCCGACAACCATCATGTAGTCCCTGGCTCTGCGAATGCATTTCCACGATCAATGGGACTGTCCATTCCAGAAGCTCGATAACCATCTGGATGGCAGCTAGTCCTTGGGGTCGGCCTGCCCTCCGACCGTCCGCCCCCTTGGGAGTTCGCACCTTCACCTGCTGTACCGGAGCATCTGTGTGGTGCGCACCAGATAGTGCCCAGGAGCCTCTTCACTAAAATGCCCAACCAAGGTAAGTGCCTCTGGGATAATGGAGGGTGTTGGAGAAAGCTGTGACGGGAAATCGGTGACAACATCGCACTCGAGTTCCAGGGTCCTGGCTTTCAGGCACATGGGTCCCCTCTGTGTCAGTATCGTCGCCGCTGCTTGGCTCCTGGGGTTCAGGCTGTGGCTGTGGCGAGGGACACCAGAAGGGCCCGCCCCATCACCAGTAAATCCTGCAAGGCGCAAGACAAGGAGCATGATTAGACCCTGGACCTGGGGGTAGTGGGGGTGCTGGGGTGTGGGGGTGGTGTGAGTGTGGTGTGCGCATGAGGGTGATGTGGGGGTGATGGTGATGTGGGGGTGAGGGTGGCGTTGGGGTGAGGGTGGTGTGGGGATGAGGGTGGTAGGGGCTGTTGGGGGGAGCGGTTTGACACACGTGCCACAGGGAACCGCAACTCAACAGGGTCTCACTTCCGCTCCGGCGACTGCCCATGTCCAGAGCCCACTGGTCTGCCGCGGCGAGAGGCCGCAGGTCCGGCGGTCCCCTTCCAGTCTTCGTCGCTAATGAGCCTTCTCCTGGGGGGGCGGGGGAAACAGAAAACGCATTGTTAGACAACATATGGGGGTTGGTAGCGGGTGGCTTTAGTGGCCCAAGCACCCAGCCATGGTGGCCAATATGGGTGCCAGCATGTGGTGCAGGGTGGGGATTCGGATGCCCTCGGGTTGTGGGAGATGTAGAGTGTGTGGGGCGGGGGTTAGTGCCAGGGGCACAGTGTTGCCTACTCACGCTGGCTGCCTGAGGAGGTTGTGCAGTATTTTTTAGCACTGCCGGCTGTCTGGATGGTGTTGTTTGTGGCGCTTACAGCCTCTGCCATCTGCACCAGGCACGGTGGCAGCTGCCTTCCTGGGCTAGGGTACCTGCTCTCCTCCACGTCATCCATGAAGGTCTCAAGCTTGACATCAGTGAATCATATGGCCGCCAGCCTTGCTGCTGGTGCTAGCCCTTTGACAGTCGCTGAATCGGTCCTGGTGTGGTCCAGGTTTGCTGTCATGGAAGTCAACAAATCTTGCCCTGGCATCAACACATACTCTCAAGAATGGCGAACCTGCCCCAAATGTTTCATCTACTTTTCAAGTCTGCTGTCCCACTTTAAATCTAGTTCTCTTAACTCCAGACACCTTAAACATTCTTTCTTTCCCACTCCCAGGTTATCTGGACTGCAACTTGTACTTTAGGAAACCTGCCTCTTTGCAGTTCCCATCCTGTCCAGTCTTTCTTGTGGCAGAGTTGAAACATGTTCACTCCCTAAGGTCCTGGGCGGGATTCTCCGATCCCGCGCTGGATCGGAGAATCGGCGGTGGGGGACACGAATCCCACGACGCCGCTCCGACGCCGGCCCGCCGATTCTCTGCCGACCGGAGAATCGGCGCCAATGGTGCTGGGGTGGTTGACGCGGCACCGATCGGGGGGCGCTCAATGCAGCCTCCCCCGGCGATTCTCCCCGCGCGATGGGCAAAGTGCCCGCCAAGTTCGGCTACGCCCGCCGGCGTCGTTCTCGTGTGCTCCTACACGGCGGGACCTCGGTGTTCTGGCTGCGGGAGGTGGCCTGGTGGGTGGGTGGGGGGGGATCCGACTCCGAGGGGGGGCCTGCACGGTGGCCAGGCCCGAGATCGGGGCCTACCGATCGGCAGGCAGGCTTATCCCGGTGGTGGCCTCTGTTTCTCCGTGCCGGGCTCCTGTAGGTCTCCGTCATGTTGCGTCGAGGCCAGCATGGAGTTGGCAACCACGCGAATGCGTGAACTCGCGCTGGCCGTGCTCGCGCCCGCATTGGCAGCTGGACCTGCGTGAAGCACTCCACTGCCGTGCTGGCCCCCTGTGCGGTGCAGGATCGCTGATCCTAGGGGCCAGATGATGCCGTCGTAAAACGCTCCGGCATTTAAGACGGCGGCAACACTTAGCCCCAGGATCGGAGAATCCCACCCTCTGTCTCCAAAAACTTTCCAAAAATTCAGCTAAAACTAAAACTTAAAAGTTTGTCTACCTTACAAGGTCCCAGTTGTTAACCAACAGCTCATACTTCCGCTGGCCAATTTATTTATTCTTCACGCCGTAGCCCTCTCCAAGTTCAATCGAAACACAATTGGACCTTAACCAACCCCGACACATACAATCACCTTTGTTCAGCCTGAATTTAACATGGTTTTAGCCTTCCCAGGCACAGAAACATTAAAATTAAACCAACTTAAAATTTCTAATATTTACCAAAACTAATCTAATTCCCTGACCGGGATTCTCCGAGACGCCGTGGAGTTGACGCCGAGACGGCCAGCGACGCCGGGACCCGGTTCTCCGGCGACTGGAGAATCAGGCCAGTCGGCGCGCGCAGTCGATGCAGCGGCAGTCGGAGGCCATTGAAAGAGGCCCCCGCGGCTGTTCTCCGCAGTCAACTGGCGTGGTTCACGTATGGTTCCACCCGGTGGGAGCTCGGCATCGCGGCTGCGGTGGCCATCCTGGTGGGGGGGCAGGGGGATCAATCTCCGGGGGGTCCTCCACGACGGCCAGGCCCGCGATCGGGGTCACTGATCGGCGGGCGTGCGGGATCTGGGGGGGGGGGGGACTACCTTCTTCCACACTGGCCCGCTGTGTGGCTCCGCCATGTTGTGTGGTGCCGGCACGCAAGCAGCCGGCACGCGCGTGCGCCGGCCCACGGCCGGCTGCCACGCGCATGCGCGGACACACGGCGAGCAGTGCAGGGCCGCGTATGGTAGCTGGAGCAGTGCGGAGCACTCCAACGCCGTGCTGGCCCCCTGTGGCCAACAGAATCGCTGGGACAAGTGGCCCGTTGACACCGGCATGAAACACTCCGGTGTTTACGCCGGCGTCAACACTTAGCCGCGTTTTCAGAGAATCCCAGCCCCTATATTTTCCTAAAGGAAGGAAATCTGCTGTCCATAGGTGGTCTGGTACACCAGATCCATAACAATGTGGTTGACTCTTAAATACCCCCTCAATGGGAATAAGAAAAACCTAATTGGGCTTCTATCAATATTATGGTTTGTACAATAGTCACATTTAGAAGATATCCAATGTAGTATTTTATGAATATCACAGAGAAGTGGGCAGGTTATGAGGTGTGATAATACCATAAGTGCTACGAGAAAGATTCAAGTAGTTTATACTCATTAGACCTTCAAAAAGTAACCTCTGCTACAGTTATGGGCGAGATTCTCCGACCCCCCGCCGGGTCGGAGAATCGCCGGGGGCTGGCGTGAATCCCGCCCCCGCCGGTTGCCGAAGTCTCCGGCACCAGAGATTCGGCGGGGGCGGGAATCGCGCCGCGCCGGTTGGCGGCCCCCCCGCTCGATTCTCCGGCCCGGATGGGCCGAAGTCCCACTGCTAAAATGCCTGTCCCGCCGGCGTAAATTAAACCACCTACCTTACCGGCGGGACAAGGCGGCGCGGGCGGGCTCCAGGGTACTGGGGGGGGCACGGGGCGATCTGGCCCCGGGGGGTGCCCCCACGGTGGCCTGGCCCGCGATCGGGGCCCACCGATCCGTGCACTCTTTCCCTTCCGCCTCCGCCACGGTCTCCACCATGGCGGAGGCAGAAGAGACTCCCTCCACTGCGCATGCGTGGGAAGCTGTCAGCGGCCGCTGACGCTCCCGCGCATGCGCCGCCCGGAGATGTCATTTCCGCGCCAGCTGGCGGGGCATCAAAGGCCTTTTCCGCCAGCTGGCGGGCGGAAATTAGTCCGGCGCCGACCTAGCCCCTCAATGTTGGGGCTCGGCCCCCAAAGATGCGGAGCATTCCGCACCTTTGGGGCGGCGCGATGCCCGTCTGATTTGCGCCGTTTTGGGCGCCAGTCAATATGTCAGTGTCAGCCAATGTCAGCTGAGCCGTCTGGGATAGAGAATTTCAAAGATTCCAATCCATCTGAATGAAGACATTTCCCCTTATCCCAAACCTAAATGGTCAACTCATCCTGTTTAGCCCCTTTATTTCTTGATTCTCTAGCACGAAGAAACAGGCTCTCAGAAACTAATCTGTCAAGCTCTCTCAGAATCTTGGGCGGGATTCTTTGTCCTGCCGGGCACGCCCCCAGGATTCTCCATCTCGCCAGTTGGCCAATGGGGTTTCCCATTGTGGGCAGCCCCATGCCGTTGGGAAATCCCCGGGCTGCCAGCACAATGGAGAATCCCGACAGTGGAGAATCCAGCCCCTTATATTTCAAGGAGATAAATTCAAATTCTAAATCAAGATTATCTCTCATTTTTCTAAACTCCAGTTAGCATAGGAACATTCTATTCAATCTCTCGTCATAGGAGAAACCTCTCATCCCAGAAATCAATCTAATGATCTTGCACTGCATCCCAAAGCAAGTAGGGTTGGAGATCAAAACTGTACACAGTACTCGTCATCTCTGCAAAGCCATGGACAATCGAAGCATGACTTCCTTAATCCAACCCTTTTACAATAATGACTAATGTACCAGTTACCTGGATGTTAATCTTAGTTTTGTGTGTAAAGGCACCCAAACCCCTTTGAAGAACATTTAAAAGTTCCTTACTATTTAACAATACCTGTTTTGATAGTCTTCCTATTGAAGTGAAAACATCACGGGTTGGATTCTCCATTTGGGAGACCAATTCCCCACGCCGGCGTGAAAACGGTGGTGTATTACGCCAGGAAAACTGACGCAAAATGACCACCGATACCCTGCTCCGGGTTGGGGGGGGCGAGCGGCAAGGCAACGTAGAGCTCCCAGCTCTAGCTGGCGATATGGCCCGGAGCATTGCCGGATCCGTGGCCGCGCATGCGCATGGCGGCGGGGCCTGCAGCGGCCGTGCCATGCTTCATGGCGGACGCAGCCCAGGGATCCGGACCACAAAAATAGTTCCCCCTTCGGCTGGCTCACATGCCCTGGACCGCACCCCCCACCCCCAGTGCCCCCAGCCCCGAATAATGCCCCCTCCTGACCGCGGATCGGCCCTCCCGCGACTGTGGCGGCCAGCCGGCCGGTGGCAGAGCATTGTGGAGCGGGCCTCAGGCAATGGCCTGATACCGTGGATACAGCGTGCAGCGTCCTCCTAGAATACGCCGCTTTTCAGGAGGCGGAGCATCGCCGGGTGTTTTCCGCCCCGTCCCCAAATGCAATTTCGGCGTTGGGAATCTGAGAATCCAGCCCCACATTTCCCTCATTATACTCCATTTGCCGCCTTTTTGTTCACTCACTTAACTGATTCATATCTCTTTGCAGGCTCTGGGTCCTCACAACATATTTTTCCACCTAGCTCTGTACCATCAGCAAATCTGAATATATTACATTTGGCCATTTCATCTAAGTCATCAAAATAAATTGCAAATAGCTGAAACTCCACCCTTTATCCTTGTGGAAGGCTACAACAACAGTCTGCCAACCTGCAAGTGACCCATTTATCCCTATTCTGTTTTTTACCCTTCAACAAATCCTCCCCAAAATGCCCAAATCCCATGGACCATTACTTTGTGTAACAATCTTTAATGATGCACCTTATCAAATGTTTTTTGAAAATTAAAATACATTACATTATTTGGGGCGGCACGCTGGCATAGTGGTTGGCACTGCTTTTCACAGCGCCAGGGACCAGGGTTCAATTCCGGCCTTGGGTGACTGTGTGGCGTGTGCACTTTCTCCCCGTGTCTGTGTAGGTTTCCTCCGGGTGCTGCGGTTTCCTCCCACAGTCCAAAGGTGTGCAGGTTATTGGATTGGTCATGATAAATTGCCCCTTCAGGTGCGGTTACAGGGTGGGGGATAGGGCCCAGATAGGGTGGTCTTTCAAAGGGTCGGAGCAGAGTCAATTGACTGAATGGCCTGTTTCTGTACTGTAGGGATTCTATGGTTCTGTGACATCCACTGGTTCTCCTTTAGCTATCTTGCTAGTTACATACTTAAGAACTCTTAACAGATTTGTCAAAAAGAGAGAGAGGAAAGTAAGAAAGACTTGCATTTATATAACGCTGTTCAAAATCATCGGTCATACTGAAGTAGCTCTCAAGTGTAGTTCTGTTGTAATGTAGGAAATGCAGCAGTCAATTTGCAAAAAGAATACTCACAAACATCACTGTGATAATCTGTTTTTGGTTTGGTTGATTGAGGTGTAAATATTGGCCAGGACCTTGGCAATAACACCCCTGCTCTTCTTCAAAACCATAACATGGAATCTTTTATATTCGCCCAATCAGGAAGATGAGACCATGGTTTAAAATCTCAACCAAAGGATGACACCACCAACAGTAAATGTTCCCTCAGGGCTGCTTTGTGTGTCCGCTTTGAGTTTTGTACTTCAGCTCTTGGGTGGGATTTGAACCCAGAATGTTATGACTCAAGGGATGAGCGTGCTACCAACTGAGCCACGGTTGATATGTTTCCCTTTCATAAATTCCTGTTGACTCTGCTTAATCATATTAGAATTACCAGTTACGGTTTTCAACATGGTTCCAACAAGTGATATCAGGCAAACTATCCTGCTCGCTCTCTGTACTGATCTTTTTGAATAGTGATCTCACATTTGCTACCTTTCACTCCACTGGGACTATTCCAAAATCGAGGGAATTTTGGAAGATTGCAACCAGTGCATTCACTATTACTGAAGCCATCTCTTTTAGAACCCGAAGATGGAGGTCATCAAGATCAGGGGATTTGTTGTCTTTTAGTCCCATCAATTTCTTCAGTATTCCTTTTTCTCAAAATTAATTACTACCAACTCTGCACTCTCAGTCTCTTGGTTCACCTTATTTCTGGTATGCGCAGTGGCACCGGCGCCAGTGCACGCATGCACAGTGGCGCCGGCGCCAAAGCACGAATACGCAGTGGCTCCCTTCTCCTCGCCGGCCCCAACACAACATGGCATAGGGCTAAAGGGGCCAGCGCGGAGGAAAGGAGGCCCCCAGCCCGAGAGGCCGTCCGCTGATCAGTGGGCCCCGATCACGGGCCAGGCCACAACTGAGGCCCCCCCCGGGGCCGATTTCCCCCCACCCCCACAGGCCGCCTCCGGACCCTTCCACGCCAAGGTCCCGCCGGCTGAGAGCAAATTAGAACGGCGCCGGCGGGACTCAGGCAGACAATCGGCGAGGGGGTCCGCGATGAACGGTCCCTGACCGGCGCCGCACCGACTACGCCATCATTGCGCAGAATCCCGTCCCAGCGTCGGGGCGGCGTGGCGCGATTCGTGCCGGTCGCGGGGATTCTCCAGCCCGGCCCGAGAGAATCCCGCCCCCTGTTTTGGATACTGTGGGGTGTTTTGTTATGCTCTTGACGTAACATAAGCTGCTTCCTTGATGTGCACTCTGACAAAAGAAGGTTCAGGCTTGGAGATAGCTTTCACACATTTATTACTGTTAACAATTCTCCTACTTGGATTTGTCTCTACTGTTAATCCTTCTATAACTACTCAGACTGACAAACCAGTCTGCTACAATCCACGTGGTAGGAGTGATGTGTTTCAATCAACCCTGTGTACTCACTGAGTGTCTCCACTGGAAAGAGACTGAGCATATGTGATGTGTCCTTTTATATGGGTTGGTGTAATGCCATCCTGTGGTAGTGTCACCTCTGTGTGTATCATGACTGCCCATTGGTCGTGTCCTATCTTACTGATCTATTGGTTGACTGTCTGTGTGTCATGTCTCTGGTGTTCCCTCTAGTGTCTAGGTAGGTGTAGTGTATGTACATTAACCCTTTGTGCACTTACAGTGATGTATATCACCACATGGGTGAGATGACTGTGTGAGGGAAAGCAGTGGCAGCCAACTTCATGGCACCATGGGTGGGTCTGCTGCACAGGAGTAGGCCATTTAGCCCATCGAGCCTGTCCCGCCATTCAATGAGATCATGGCTGACAGGTGACCTTACTCCACATACCTGCCTTTGGCCCATATCCTTAATAGGGAAGGAGAAAAAATGGAAGGACAATAGTGGTAGGAGATTTAATTGTAAGGGGAACAGCCAGGCATTTCTGCGACTGCAAAGGAGACTCCAGGATGGCATGTTGCCTCCCAAGTGCCAGGGTCAGGGATGTCACTGAATGGCTGCAGGGCATTGTGAAGGGAGAGTGCAAACAAACAGATATCATGGTACATACTGGTACCAACGATACAGTAGAAAAAGGGATGAGGTCCTGCAAGCAGAATTTAGGGAGCTACGAAGTAGATTAAAAAACAGAACCCAGAAGATAGTAATCTCTGGATTACTTCTGGCGCCACTTGCTGGTCAGTATAGAAATAGGAGGTTAGTCCAGATGAATGTACATCTGGAGAGATGGTGCAGAAGGGAGGACTTTAGATTTCTGAGACCTTTGGGTTCACTTTTAGAGATGGTGGGACCTGTACAAGGCGGGCGGGTTGGACCTGAACTGAAATGGGACCAGCGTACTTGCAGGGAGGTTTGCTAGTGCTGTTGGACAGGGTTTAAACTAACTTGGCGGGGTGGGGGGGGGGGGGGGGGGGTGGGGGGGGTGAGATCCTGACAGAAGTTTCAGCAGGGGGAGATACACAGCTAAAATTAGAAGAGACAGGAAGTGAGTCAAGAAGGCATAGATGTTATAGGCCAGTTAAGTCACAAGGGAGTTTTACAAGATTGGATGGTATTTATTTTAATGCAAGGTGTCTGACAAACAAGGCAGATGCTTTGAGGCCGCAAATTAAAATTTCCGGGTATGGTGGCTGTCACTAAGACATGGTTGGGAGAGGGGAAACATTGCAGCTCAATGTTCCAGGATATAGGATCTTCAGATAAGTCAGGAAATGAGATAAAAGAGGATGTGTGTCACAATTTTGATTGGGGAATCACTTACAGCAGTATGGAGGGACGACACCTTAGAAGTGCTCTTCAAATGAAGCTATGGAAAAGGACAAAGATGGGCCAGAAAGTTCTAAACTTGGGAAAGGCTGATATTAATAGGATCAGATATGATTTGGCCAGAGTGGACTGGCAGCAGACACTTTCAGAATCCCTACAGTGCAGAAGGAAGCCATTCAGCCCATCGAGTCTGCACTGACCCTCAGAGGGAATACCCTACATAGGCCCACTGCCCTGCCCTATCCCCATAACCACACCTAACCTGCAGATCTTTGGACAATAAGGGGCAATTTAGCACGGCCAATCCATCTAACCTGCACAACTTTGGACTGTGGAAGGAAACCAGAGCACCCGGAGGAAACCCACATAGCCACAGGGAGAAAGTGCAAACTCCACACAAGATAGTAGCCCAAGGCCAGAATTGAACCCAGGTCCCTGGCGCTGTGAGGCAGCAGTGCTAACCATTGTGCCACCGTGCCACCCCATTACTTGTCCCATTAACACTCTCTGGCACAATGGGTAACTGTCCGTGTGGAGTTTGCTCTTTCACTCCGTGTCTGCGTGGGTTTCCACCGGGTGCTTGTTTTCCTCCCACAGTCCAAAGATGTGCCGGTTAGGTGAATTGGCCATGCTAAATTTCATGCTAACAAAAGGTTAGGTGGGGTTACTGGATTCCAGGGATAGGGTGGAGGCGTGGGCTTAAGTAGGGTGCTCTTTCCGAGGGCTGGTGCAGACTTGATGGGCCGAATGGTTTCCTTCTGCACTGTAAACTCTATGATTCTATGAACCTTGCACCATCATCCTATTGTCATTTTATGTCATTTAATCTTCTGGGCTTCCACCCAATCAGAGATATTTAATTTTATTCATTCTTCCATTATTCACGCTTAGCTTACTTAAATGTATGAAATCTCTAACTTTACCAGTTCTGATGAAAGATTATAGTCCTGAAACGATAACTCTAATGTTTATTTTTTCCACAGATGCTGCCAGTTCTACTGAGTATTTCCAATGTTTCTTATTTTTATTTCAGATTCACTGTATCTGCACTACTTTGCTTTTTGTTCTCTCCCTATTCCTAAATCAAATATGTAATTACATATATAATAATATGGATCAACTGTATTTTGATTGATCAATGTAGTTCTAGGGTAGTAAAAAGTTTTATTTCGATATAGGTAAACATAGTTTAAAAAGTCACCCAATTAACAATATTCAGTATATTTATTCAGCAGTCATAACAAAAAGGACAATATTTAGAATCATGGAATCATAGAATGGTTACAGCCCAGAAGGCCTGTTGTTTCTGCGTTGTCTCTCTAAAGGAGCAATTCACATAATGCCATTCCCCTGCCTTTTCCCTGTAGCCCTGCAATCCCTTTTCCTTGTCAGATAATGATCCTTTTGAAACCCTCAGTTGTCCCTACCTCTACCTCACTCTCAAGCAATGCATTTCAGATCCCAACCACTTGCTGCATGAAAACGATGTTTCTCTTTTTGCCATTGTTTCTTTTGCCAATTACCTTAAATCTGTGCCTATGGTTCTTGATCCTTCCACCAAAGGGGACAGTTCCTCTCTATCTACTCTGTCCATAATTTCTCTCTACTCATAATTTTGAATACCTCTATAAAATCTCCTCTCAGCTGTCTCTTCTCCAAGAAGAACAGTCCCAACTTCTCCAATCTTTCTACGTAACTAAAGCTTCTCATCCATGGAATCTCATGAATCTTTTCTGTACTCTCATTCTCCATTAAGTGCCTTCACATCCTCCATTAAGTGTAGTGCCCAGAACTGAAAATCATACTCCAGTTAAGGGAAAATTAATGTTTTATACAGGTTTAACATAACGTCCTTGCCTTTGTACTCTATGGCCATATTGATAAAGCCCAGGATGCCATTTTCTTTATTCACTGCTCTCTCAACCTGTCCCACCATCTTCAATCATTTATGTACATATACATGCAGATCCCTCACCTCCCGCATCACCTTTAGAATTGTACCCTTTATTTTATGTTGTCTTCAGAATTCTTCCGACCAAGAATTATTCACACTTTTCTACATTATCTTTAATCTGTCACTTGCCCACCCATTCCAACAACCCATATTCTTTAGAAGCTCTACACTATCCCCCCTGTGGTTCACAATTCTTTAAGTTTTGTATCATCTACAGATTTTTAAATCATGTACCCTGTACATCAAAGTCTAGGTGATGCATATAATATGTATAGTACATCAGTCAGAGCAGGGGTCCGAACACCATCCTCTGGAGAACTCCATTATAAACAGTCCTGCAGTCTGAAAAACATTGATTATCCATTATCCTGTTTTCTGTCACTCAGCCAATTTCTTATCCCTGTTGCGACTGTCCCTTTTATTCCATGAGCTCTAACTTTGTTCGAAAGTCTCTTATGCGGGACTTTATCAAATACACTTGGAAACCCATGTACACCACAGCAACATTAGTCTTAACTCCCTCTGTTACCTCATCAAAAGCTGAAGCAAGTCAGTTAAACACGGTTTTCCCTTAACAAATCTATCCCGATTTTCCTAATTAACCTGCATTTGCTGAAGTGGCTAGATTTTGCCCCAAATTATCAATTCCAGAAGCTTCACCTCCACCAAGGGTAAACTGACCTGCAGTTACTGAGCTTTCCTTCTTACCCTTTTTTCTACAGGGGTGTAACATTTGCAATTCTCCAGTCCTCTGGCACCACCCCTGAGTCTAAGGAAGACTGGAAAATTATGGTCAGTTTCTACATAATTTCCACTCTCACTTCTCTCATTATCATTGAATGCTTCTCATGTGGCCCTGATCTTTTCACCTTTAAATACAGACCAGCCTATTCACCTTTTCACCTTTGAGTACAGATCAAGTGCCTGAGTTACCTCTTCTTGTACCATGATCTGGAAAGCATTTTCTCCCTTGCTAAAGGCAGATGGAAATAATGAATTTAATACCGCAGCCATGCTGAAGCAAAGTACTGTACACACCCCTGACTGCATCAATGGGGCCGAGGTGGAGATGGTTAACAGCTTCAAATTCCTAGGGGTACACATCACCAAAAATCTGTCCTGGTCCACCCATGTTGACGCTACCACCAAGAATGCACAACAGTGCTTATACTTCCTCAGGAGATTAAGGGAATTCAGTATGTCCACACTGACTCTTACCAACTTTTACAGATGCACCATAGAAAGCATCCTATCTGGCTATATCACAGCCTGGTATGGCAACTGCTCGGCCCAAGACCGCGAGAAACTTCAGAGAGTCGTGAACACAGCCCAGTCCATCATACGAACCTGCCTCCCATCCAGTGACTCTATCTACACCTCCCTCTGCCTGGGGAAAGTGGGCAGTATAATCACCTCCTAAACTTTACGATGAACTCATCACTCAAGCCTGATCGCCTGGAGCTGGACCCACAGGCAGCCGATGCCACAGAAACTTTTGAGCACTGGCTAAGCTGCTTCGAAGAGTACCTCGCATCCTTTACCGAAGACTTCACAGACATCCAGAAGAAGCAGATCCTCCACGCATGGGTAAGCCCAAGAGTCTTTCTTCTCATCCGGGACACCCCCTCGTATGTGGAGGCAATAATGCTGCTGAAGGGACAATACGTGAAGTCCGTTAATGAGGTGTACGCTAGGCACTTTCTTGCCATGAGACGGCAACGTCCGGGGGAATCACTTGCAGAATTCCTGCATGCTTTGCGTGTACTCTGCGGGAACTGTGATTGCCGGGCGATATCGGCTACCCAGCACGCGGAGCTGCTGATCAGGGACGCTTATGTAGCGGGCATGAAATCAAATATTCCCCAGCGATTACTAGAAGGGCCTCCCAGAGACAGTGCAACTCTCCAACTCGCTGGAGATGGCCTCCCAGAACATGGAGGCCTATACCTCCGACCGGACGGCACCCTCATGGGCCTCGTGGGCGCAGCCATCATCCGACCCGGGTGTGATGCAAGCCTGTGCTGCGCAGCATCCCGCCAACGCCGGAGGCCCGAGGTGTTACCTTTGCGGCCAGGGCAGCCACCCCAGACAACACTGCCCGGCACGGAACGCAATTGCAATGGCTGTGGGAAGAAGGGCCACTTTGCAAAAGCCTCAGTTACATTCATCACTCATCGTGTGCTTATTGAAGACATATCAATTTATCAATAATCAGCTTATTCACTCTCCCAACTTCTTCCATTGGGCAGGAGATACAAAACGCAAAAACAGATTCAAAAACAGCTTCTTCCCCGCTGTTACCAGACTCCTAAACGACCCTCTTATGGACTGACCGATTAATACTACACTTCTGTAAGCTTCATCAGATGCTGGTGTCTATATATTTACATTGTGTTCCTTGTTTTGCCCTATTATGCATTTTATTTTTATTTTATTTTATTTTCATGTACTAAATGATCTGTTTGAACTGCTCGCAGAAAAATACTTTTCACTGTACCTCGTTACACGTGACAATAAACAAATCCAAATGCTCCCTGTCTCCATGTGTAAATCCCTCTTTTGGTCCCCGATAGACCCCACTCCTCCTCTTACCTCCCTCTTTTTATTGGTACGCCTATAGAAGACTTTTGGTTCCCTTTTCTGCTAGTTGCCGGTCTCGTCTCATATCTTCTGTTTGCTTCTCTCATTTGCTTTTTAATCCTCCTCTAAATCTTTTACATTCAGCCTAATTTTGTCATAAGCACCACATTTCCGCTTCATTTTAATCTTGATCTCTTTTGGCATCCAGGGATGTCTGGATTTATTTGTCCTACCTTTCCCCTTGGTGGGAATATACCTGGACTATCCTCAAACTCTCTCTTCTTTACAGGCAGCCCATTGTTTCGTTACAGTTTTCCCTGTTAATCATTGACTCCAATTTATCTGGGCCAGATCTATTCTTACCCCTATTGAAATTGGCTTTCTTCCAAGCAGTTATGATTTAATTGGGAAAGGTGAGGCATTACCTTTTATCACTTTTCTGAGTAGGTGTTTATTACACGAAATCTTTATAGCTGTAATTCACGGGGATTAATTTTCTCAGGCTAGGCCGACTGCAGTCAGAAGATTGTTGTTCTGTGTGAGTGCATTGTCAAACTGCTATTAAATTGCCTTACATGGAAGAAGTTTTTTTTTCATTGAAATACTCATGTTGTAATTATAAAATTGCAATTTTTAATAATATCTTCTTTGGCAATACCTGACAAATTATTATTTCATCACCAGAAAACTTCCCAAGATTAATTCCAGAAGCAGAGAGCCTTACTTATTCCAGAATGCAGCATTTTAAAGACTTGTTGGACTCACTTCCCATGGATGCCTACACTCATGGCTGCATCCTACATCCAGAATTGACCACAGAATCCATGATCCCAAAATATGCCACAGCTGAAATCCGCAGTAAGTACAAGTACAAAGAATAATACACTTTAGAGTGGATTTAGCAGCGTAACTTCTGGGTATTGTAGCCTAACAATTATGGTGCTAGATTGTCAACCCAACAATCGTTAGCTCAAGTGTTAAAGGAAAAAGTTATGAAATTCAATTAAATAAATTTGGCGATTAACAGGCTTGCACCCGAAAATAAATATGGAATAGATCTAGATTGTTGTAAAAATGCAACTGGTTCATTGTTTTCCTCTTTTTCTTTATTCTTTCTGTGGACATCCCTGGCGAGGTCAGTATTTGTTGCCCACCCTAACTGCCCTTGAACTGAATGGCTTGCTAGGCCATTACAGAGACATTTAAGTGTCAACCACATTGCTGTGAGTCCCAGATCAGGTTAGGATGGTAGATGTATTTCCTTCAGGATCATTAGTGAATCAGAGAGGTTTTTATGACAATCAATAGTAGTTACATGGTCGCCATTGCTGAGACTAGCTTTATATTCCCGATTTATTAACCAAATTTAAATTCCACCAGTTGCCTTGGTTCCCTTGGTGGCACTTGAACCCATGTGCCCAGAGCATTAGCCTGAGCCTCTGGATACTCAACCAATGGCAATTACCATTGTCATCTTCCCCTATCCTTCATGGAAGGGAACCCGCCACCTCGAACTGGGCTGACTTGCATATCTTCCATAGGGGAGGCTGTGGCGTAGTGGTGTTACTCTCTAGTAATCCAGCGATCCAGGGTAATGCTCTGGGGACCCGGGTTCAAATCCCACCATGGCAGATGGTGAAATTTGAAATCAATAGAAATCTGGACTTAAAACAGTCTAATGATGACCATGAAACCATTGTCAATTGTCATGAAAACCCATCTGGTTTACTCATGCACCTTTAGGGAAGGAAATCTACTGTCCTTACCTGATCTGGCCTACATGTGACTCCAGACCCACTGAAATGTGGTTGACTCTTAAATGCCCTCTGAAATGGCCTAGCGCGGGTCCCTGGCACTGTGAGTCAGCAGTGCTAACGACTGTGCCACCCTTGATCAAACTTGTGGTTTATTAAATGGTTATAATTTAGAATTCTCAGTCACTAGATTTGTCACTCTGTCTGACCCTTGGAAATATTAATATCTATCAGACAAACTTTAAAGGATGGGCAATCCTCACTCGACTTCATCATATTCTAATTTGCATTGAGTTTATTCCCCTTAGACTCACTGGAGGAATGAACATCTAGGTCCAACAAGATATCCTTGAGTCTTCTGGATCCCAGGCGCCTTCTGTCCCCTGTCCCAGAGCCCATCATGTCTGCACCAGCTCTTCAAACGAGCATCATGGCTTGTGCCATTCCCTTGCCTTTGCCCATACACCTGCACATTGTTTCTATTATACACATATCTGGAAGTCATTATTGGGCATCAATTACAGGAAAGAGGATGAACAAACCTGAGCTGAGAAAAAAAATCCAAGAGTGAAAACCATTTTTTAGTTCTCCATTTTGCGTAGCACGCGATGACATAAACTGTTAAAAATGCTTCTGTTTAAAATTCTCATTAGAGTTATAAGTGTGGAACACTTTATACAGAGAGTCGTGAAACCCGCCCAGTCTATCACGCGAACCCGCCTCCCATCCATTGATTCTGTCTACACCTCCCGCTGCCTTGGGAAAGCGGGCAGCATAATAAAAGACCTCTCTCACCTGGGTTATTCTCTCTTCCAACTTCTTCCATTGGGCAGGAGATACAAAAGTCTAAGAACACGCACTAACAGATTCAAGAACAGCTTCTTCCTCTCTGTTATATTGCTTGAAGTAATGTTACTCATTCGTTTATGCTCAGAAGTTCTTAACTTTGATGATGGTGAATACTCAAAGTCGTCCAGTGATAACAAATAATTTATTTAGTAACTAATCAATTAACTTATGAGTTCGATTCTTCAATACTTTTACTAGCCATTAAATTAAACAAGATAAAATTAGACTAACTATGAATATTATACTTGCACTCTGAGCTAACTATACACTTCTGTTCTCTAGTCACAACACATCTGAAGAGAGCGGGAAAACAGATTGAGCTTGTATTTATACCCCCTGTTAGTGTTGCCCTCTAGTGATCATCTGACTGTACTGACTACACATTAACCCTTTATGTATATACATATACATAGATCACTACACCCTCTGTTACCAGAATCTTGAATGGTCCTCTTATGGACTGAACTGATCTCTCTACACATCTTCTCTACTGTTGTAGCACTATACCCCGTATGCTTCACCCAATGTCTATGCCTATGTATTTACATTATGTATTTATCATATGTCCTGTTTTTCATGTATGGAACGATCTGCCTGGACTGTATGCAGAATAATAGTTTTCACTGTACCTCGGTACATGTGACAATAAATCTAAATCTAAATCTAATACATCTTGTAATGGGGGCGCTTTGCATTTAATCTCTGGATATATTTAATGGAATCTATTTTGATTGTATGTTGTGTGTTCAGTTCAAAATAATACTGACCTTTGTGTCTTTGTTGGTAAATTACATCACTTCAGTTGAAATGAGGCCACACAGAACAACCAACACTCGGGGTTCAATTCCTTATCCGTGCCAAGTTAGTTCAATTGACCCCAGCACCTTGGGTGAAGGAAGGGAAGAATCAGGCAGGGTTCCTACTCCTGGTCACTATGTAGCAACTATTGCAATGTCAACAGATCACAGCAGATGTTTTCATATTTGATTGTGGTGCTACCTCTTCCTCATTGAGCATTCTACCCCTAATTGATACCTGGGCTCACACATGAGAATGGTTAGCAGGAGGTACAATACAGCCAGCTGAAGAGGGTTGTCAAAAAGCTGTAAGACACCAAGCTGTATAATTGCTTACAAATTGCAGTGACACAGTGGTTAGCTCTGCTGCCTCACCGCGCCAGGGACCTGGGCTCGATTTGCATAATGGGTGACTGTCTGTGCGGAGTTTGCACTTTCTCCCCGTGTCTGCATGGATTTACTCCAGGTGCTCTGGTTTCCTACCACAGTCCAAAGATGTGCAGGTTAGCTGGATTGGCCTTGCTAAATTGCCCCTTCGTGTCCAAAGATGTGTAGATTAGGTTACGGGGACAGGAAGAAGTGTTGGGCCTGAGTGGAGTGCACTTTCAGAGGGTCGGTGCAGACTCAATGGGCCAAATGGCCTCCTTATGTGCTGTATGGATTCTATGATTTACATTGTTTATTGAGACTTAATTATTATTTGCGCTGGCCATGAGTATTGACCCGAAATGCATTTTTCTTCTCTGTAAGTGGCCTCTGGGATGAATTAAGAATTAGTACACTTGCCTTAATTAAAAATCCACATTTCTGATCACGGTGATTCTACACTGCCAATGGAGCCTTGGAAAATTGGTTCCGTCACGGCAACTCAGCAATCAGAGATTGAAAGTCTGACTTTGAAATTGTCAACTCACCTCTACTTGTAACGGTAGAAAATGCTCTACTGTTACAAACCTTTGTTTGCTAGCAATGTCTGAGCTGTTACTGATCTAACGGCCGCACAGTGCCTGACTCGGGCTGTGATATGCCCGGTGAATCTTGCGAGAAGCCTCTCGCGAGATTTACCTGGATCATTATGCCTCGCGAGATCTAATGGGATATCGCGAGGCGTCACAATCTGAATCCCACTGCAATGGGTGGAACTAAGATTTGCATATTCAAGTGAGCAGTTTGTCTCACTTGAATATGTGTACGCCAGCTCTACCCAGAACCCGGGATCGAACCCCTCGCCTCAGTGACCCCAAGCTTCCGTCGTTTAGTGTTGGTCTCCACAAACGTGAACCAGGAGGAACGGAGCTTCGGGGACTCTCCCTGGCGATCGCAGGCCCCCGGGGATTCACCTCTGGCAGAGTGGTACCCTGGCATTGCTGATGCCACCCAGGCACCTTGGCAGTGTCCCTGACAGCCTGGCAGTGCCACCGCTATGCCACCCTGGCAGTGCCAAGGTGCCTAGGTGACATCCTGCCTGTGCCTGGGATAAGGCCCGGGGCTGCCTTCCCTTATGAGGTGGGGTGAGAGGGGCTTGAGGACCTCCCAATCGGTAAGTTGGGGTGATGGGGGGTTCTGGGGGTAGTGTTGGGAGGTTGAGAGATCGGGGTGCCAGTTAAAAATGGTGGTAAGCCTGGCCTCAGTGGGCCTTCCTCGCCAAGGCCCGAAGGAAGAACATCCGTTTGATAGCGGGATTGTTCTCGGTGCTGCAAGCGCCTGGAAACACCCCGTTAGACACGCCCAGCATGGGACTCTGTTTTTCCCATCAAAACCCGCCTATTGTTTTTACACTGCATCATAAGGGACAAGAGAAAGCCGGAGAGGCAAATGATTTTGAGAAGGGAATTCCAGAGCTTTAGGCCTAGACAGCAGAAAAAGCTGCCACCAATGGTGGGGCGAAAGAATTGGGAAAGGCACAAGAAACCCAGAACGAGCAACACAAAGATCTGTAAGAATTGAGCGATGAAGGCAGTTGGAGAGATCGGGTTTGGTGAGGTTATGGAGGGATTTGAACATAAAGGTAAGAATTTTAAATTGAGGCAATGATAAACAGAGAACCAGTGTAGATCAACGGACACAAAAGTGTTAGTGAATGGGTCTTAGTGCACAAAAGATATAGACACGGGCATGTTGAATTTTGTGTCAACTACTTAAGGGAACTAAAATCATAACGACAGCACTTGGCAATTTTGTGCCTTGTAAAATACTTTTCATTAAGCACACTGTCTGATGAAGGTGTAGTGGTAATTTTAAAATCAGCATTCGTTCAATAATAATAATATTTATTATTGTCACAAGTAGACTTACATTAACACTGCAATGAAGTTACTGTGAAAAGCCCCTAGTCGCCACATTCCTGCGCCTGTTCGGGTACATTGAGGGAGAATTCAGAATGTCCAATTCATCTAACAGCACGTCTTTCGGGACTTGTGGGAGGAAACCGGTAGGACACGGGGAGAAGGTGCAGACTCCACACAGACAGTGATCCAAGCCGGGATTCGAACCCTGGTCCCTGGCGCTGTGAAGCGACAGTGCTAACCACTATGCCACCGTGCCGCCCAATAAACTGCAATAACACCACATTTTGCAGATTGTATGATTCTGCTCCAATGTAAATTAGCATAAGTTGATGTTAGTCATTCATGCCTGTGATACAAATGAGTATTCAAATATGGTAAATTAATTTTCTCCTTTTTATTCATCGGATATGGGCATCGCTGGCTAGGCCAGCATTTATTCCCCATCCCTAATTACCCTTGAGAAGGTGATAGTGAGCTGTCTTCTTGAACCGCTGAAATCCATGTTTTGTAGGAACATCCACAGTGCTGTCAGTCATCATTTTGACACAGCCACAGTGAAGGAACATCAATGTAGTTCGAAGGTGAGAGGGTGTATGACTTGGAGGATATTTTGCAGGTGCTGGTGTTCCCTGCATCTGCTGCCCTTGCCTTTGTCCTAGATAGTGTCTGTGGTGTTCTTTGTGTTGCTAATACTCAGAATGGTTTCTGGATGTAGTGTACACAAAAACCTCAAAGCTACGTTAAATTAACAAAGCTAAATTTTATTACACTACTTATTGTACAGTTCAAACATTATTCTTAAAGCTAACAATATTGTAAACTATAATTACAATCTACACTATACACTCTCTCTACTTGTTCTCTGCTCTTCGCTTACTCTCTCTAACCTTCTACCAGAAGTCTGAGAGGCATTCCTTTTTATAGGTCAGCTCCATCTGGTGGTAGGATAAAACATTACATTAACTCTTAATGTGCTAGATGAAATGAAAATCGCTTATTGTCACAAGTAGGCTTCAAATTAAGTTTCTGTGAAAAGCCTCGAGTCACCACATTCCGGCGCCTGTTCAGGGAGGCTGGTACGGGAATTGAACCCGCGCTGCTGGCTTTACAAGCCAGCTATTTAGCCCACTGTGCTAAACCCATTATACATAATGTCACAGTGTCGAGCTTCTTGAGTGTTGTTGAAGCTGCACTCATCCAGGCAAGTTGAGAGTATTCCATCACACACCTGACTTGTATTTTGTAGATCATTGACAGACATTGGGGAGTCAGGAGGTGGGTTACTCGCTTCAGACTTCGCAGCCTCTGACCTGCTGTTGTATCCACTGTTTTTATATGGCTAGTCCAGTTCACTTTCGGGTCAATGGTAATGCCCAAAATTTTGATAGTGGGGGAGTCAGCGATGATAATGCAACTGAATGTCAGCAATGATGGTTAGATTCTCTCTTGTTGGAGACAGTTATTCCCTGAATATTATTCAGGTCTTGCTGTATGTGGACTGGGTCCGCTTTCATATCTGAGGAGTCGCGAATGGTGTTGAACATTGTGAAATCATCAGTGAACATCCCCACTTATGATCTTGTGATGGGAGGGAAGGCCATTGATGAAGCAGCTGAAGATGGTTGTGCCTAGAACACTAACCTGGAGGAACTCCTGCAGTGATATCCTGCAACTGAGATGATTCACCCACAACAACCATAACAATCTTCTTTTCTTCAAGGTATGACAGGCCAGTGGAGTGTTTCGCACATTCCCGATTCCCATTGATCCCAGTTTTACTCGGGCTCCTTGATGCCACACTCAATCAAATGTTGCCCTAATGTTTGAGAAGGGTAGAAAGGATAATCCAGGTAATGACAGGCCGGTGAGTCTTACGTCAGTGGTAGGAAAATTATTGGAGAGGATTTTTCGAGACTGCATTTACACCCACTTGGAAATAAGTGGACGTATTAGCGAGAGGCAACGTAGTTTTGTGAAGGGGAGGTCATGTCTCACTAACTTGATCGAGTTTTTCAAGGAAATGACAAAGATGATTGTGAGTGTAGGGCAGTGGCTGTTGTCTACATGGAATTCAGTAAGGCCTTTGACAAGGTCCCTCATGGCAGACTGGTACAGAAGTTGAAGTTGCACGGGATCAAAGGTGAGCTGGCAAGATGGATACAGAACTGGCTTGGTCATAGAAGACAGAGGGTAGCAGTGGAAGGGTGATTTTCTGAACGGAGGGCTGTGACTAGTGACATTCCTCAGGGACCAGTGCTGGGACCTTTGCTATTTATAACATATCTAAATTATTTGGAAGAAAATGAACTTCTTTGATTAGTAAGTTTGCGGATGACACAAAGGTTGGTAGAATTGCGGATAGCAATGAGGGCCGTCAGAGGATACAGCAGTTGGAGACTTAGGGCGGAGAGATGGCAGATGGAGTTTAATCTGGACAAATGTGAGGTAATGCATTTTGGAAGGTCTAATACAGATGGGAAGTATACAGCAAATTGCAGAATCCTTAAGAGTTTTGATAGAGGGATCTGGGTCACTGAAAGTGGCAACGCAGGTGGAGAAGGTAGTCAAGAAGGCATACAGCATGCTTGCCTTCATCGACTGGGGCATTGAGTTTAAAAATTGGAAAGGCATGTTGCAACTTTATAGAAACTTAGTTAGGCCGCACTTGGAATATAGTGTTCAATTCTGGTCGCCACACCAGAAGAATGTGGAGGCTTTGGAGAGGGTACAGAAAAGATTTACCAGGATGTTGCCTGGTATGGAAGGCATTAGCCATGAGGAGAGGTTGGATAAACATGCTTTGTTCTCACTGGAATGACGGAGGTTGATGGGCGACCTGATAGAAGTCTACAAGATTATGAGGGGCATGGACAGAGTGGATAGTCAGAAGCTTTTTCCCAGGGTGGAAGAACCAATTACTAGGGGGCAGAGGTTTAAGTTGCGAGGGGCGATGTACGAGGCAAGTTTTTTACACAGAGGGTGTGGGAGCCTGGAACTCGCTGCTGGGGGAGGTAGTGGAAGCATACACAATAGTGACTTTTAAGGGGTGTCTTGACAAATACATGAATAGGATGGGAATAGAGGGATATGGTCCATGGGACGGTAGGGGGCTTAGTTCAGATGAGCAGCATGGTCAGTGCAGGCTTGGAAGGCCGAAGGACCTGTTCCTATGCTGCAAGTTTCTTTTTCTTTGTCAAGAGCAGTCACTCTCACCTCACCTCTTGAGTTCAGCTCTTTTGTCCATGCTTTGACCAAGGCTGTAATGGGGTCAGGACCTAAGTGACCATAGCAAAATCAAATTGAACATTACTGAACAGATTACTGATGAGTAAGTGCCGATTTATAGCATTGTTGATCATTTTGCTGATAAAAGGAGACTGATGGAGCGGTAATTGGCTGGACTGCTTTAGGACATATCTGGGCAATTTTTCCCAGGTAGATGCCAGTGTTGAAGCTGTACTGGAACAGCTTGGCTTGTTCTGGAGCACATGTCTTCAGTACTATTGCCGGAATGTTGTCAGGGACTAAACCCTTTGCAGTATTGAGTGCCTGCAGCTGTTTCTCAATAACATGTGGGATGAATCAAATTGGCTGAAGACTGGCATCTGTGAAGCTGGGGACCTCAGGAGGAGACGGAGTTAGGTCATTCACCCAGTGCTTTGAGCTGACGATAGTTGCAAAAGCTTCAGCCTTCTCTTTTGCATTGATATTCTGGGCTCCCTCATCATTGAGGATGAGGATATTTGTGGAGCCTCCTCCTCTTGTTAGTTGTTTAATTTTCCATGACTATTCACAAGTGGATGTGACAGGACTGTCAAGTTGAGATCTGATCCAGTAGTTGTGGGATCACTTAGCTTGGTCTATATTTTTTTTATTTGTTCATGAGGCATCGCTAACTAGTCCAGCATTTAATTGTCCTGGAGAAGATGTCAATGAGCTGCCTGATCCGCTGCAGTCCATGTGTTGTAGGACCCCTTAGTGCTGTCTATAATGGGTTTAGCACCGTGGGCTAAATAGCTGGCTTGTAAAGCAGACCAAGGCCAGTAGCGCGGGTTCAATTCCCGTACCAGCCTTCCCGAACAGGCGCCGGAATATGGCGACTAGGGCCTTTTCACAGTAACTTGATTTGAAGACTACTTGTGACAATAAGCAATTTTAAAGGCAGCACGGTAGCATAAGTGGCTAGCACTGTGGCTTCACAGTGCCAGTGTCCCAGGTTCAATTCCCCACTGGGACACTGTCTGTGCGGAGTCTGCACGTTCTCCCCGTGTCTGCATGGGTTTCCTCCGGGTGCTCCGGTTTCCTCCCACAGTCCAAAGACGTGCAGGTTAGGTGGATTGGCCATGATAAATTGCCCTTAGTGTCCAAAAAGGTTCGGGGGGATTATTGGGTTATGGGATCGGGAGTAAGTGAGGGCTTAAGTGGGTCGCCCAGACCCTATGGGCCGAATGACCTCCTTCTGCACTGTATGTTCTATGTTCTGTTTGGATGGGAGTTCCAGGATTTGACCCAGTGACAGTGAAGGAATGGCAATATTGTTCCAAGTCAGGTTCCAAATTTGTAGCTTGGAGGATAATTTGCAGGTGGTGGTGGTCCCATACATCTGCTGCCTTTGTCCTTCTAGGTGGTAAGGGTCAGGAGTTTGGGTATTATATGCTGCTTCAGCTGTTTGATATGCAAGTAGTCCTGTGTTGCAATTTCACCAGGTTGACACCTCTTTTGATTTAGGTATGCTTGGTGCTGCTCCTGGCATGCCTTCCTGCCTTTTTTAATGCACCAGCGTTGATCCCTTGGTTTGATGGTAATGGTAGAGTTGGGGATCTGCTGGACTATGAGGTTACAGATTGTGGTTCTATACTGCTGCTGATAGCCCAGAGCACCTCATGGATTCCCAGTTTTGATTTGACACATCTGTTCAAAATCTATCCAGTGTAGAGACATTCAACACAATGGAGGGTACCTCAATGTGAAAGGCAAAACTTTGTGTCCACAAGGACTGTGCGGTAGTCAGGTTGGCTTTTCCTACTTGCTAGTTCCCTCAGCACATTCCGCAGACCCAGTCTAGCAGCTATGACCTTTAGAACTCAGCGAGCTCGCACAATAGCGATTCTACCAAGCAACTCTGGATAATGTACATTGAGGTCCTCCACCCAGAGTGCATTCTGAACCATTACCACCATCAGTGCTTCCTCCAAGTGTTGTTCAACATGGAAGACTAATGATTAATGAGCTGAGGGACAAGGTTGGTGGAAATCAACAGATGGTTTCCTACCCATGTTTAACCTGATGCCATGAGACCTCATGGGGTATGGAGTTAATGTTGAGGACTCCTGGGGCAATTCCCTCCTGATTGTATAGCACCAGATCTCATGTGTCTTTGCCCTGCCGGTGGGACAGGGCATATCCAAGGATCGTAATGGTGGTGTCTGGGAAATTATTAGGTATGATTCAGTGTGTAAGACTATATCGGGCTGTTCCTGGGAGCTCTCACAATTTTTTGCACAAGTGCCCAAATGTTAGCAAGGAGAACTTTGTAGTGTTGACAGGGCCGAGTTTGCCATCATCGTTTCCGGTGCCTAGGTCAAAGAACAAAGAACAATATTGCACAGGAACAGGCCCTTTGGCCCTACAAGCCTGTATCGGTCATGATACCAACCTTTGCCAAAACCTTCAGCACTTCCTTGTGGCCTTCTATACCCATCCTATCCATGTGTTTGTAAAGATGCCTTTTGAATGCCGTTAATGTATCTCCTTCCAAATCTTCCCCTGGCAATGCATTCCAGACACTCACCACCCTCTGCCTAAAAAACCTGCCTCAGACATCTCCTCTAAACTTTGCCGCATGGACCTTAAACCTATGCCCCCTGATGACTGACCCCTCCACCCTGGGACAGAGTACCTGCCCATCCACTCTACCGAGGCCCCTCATAATCTTGTAGACCTCTATCAGGTCACCCCTCAACCTCCGTCTTTCTAATGAAAACAGTCCGAGTCTAGTCAGCCTCTCCACATAGCTAATACCTTCCAGACCAGGCAACATCCTGGTAAACCTCCTCTGCACCCTGTCCAAAGCCTCCACATCCTTCTGGTAGTGTGGCGACCAGAATTTTGCGCAATATTCCAATTCAATGTCGGGTGATTCCTCCAATTTCATTTCTTTTAGGCTTTGTAGTAGTTTGATACAACTGAGTGGCTTGCTAGGCCATTTCAGAGGGCATTTAAGAGTCAACTACATAGCTGTGGGTCTGAAATCACATGCAGGAACATCTGCAAGAACAGCAGATCCTTAAAGGGCATTAGTAAACCAGATGGGTTTTTACGACAATTGGCAATGGTTTAATGGTTGCCATTAGTGAGACTAGCTTTCAATTCCAGGTTTATAAATTGAATTTAAATTCCACCAGCTGTGCTTCTGGATTGCTAATCCAGTGACATTACCACCATACCACTGCCTCGCACCCACAAGAGGGAACAATTCACGCAGAACAATACACATTTCATTTGAACATTACATAGTCAAATAAACTCAACTTGAGCGATTCCTAATGTCACCAATTTTGCTTTTAGAATAATTGACAGAAGATTTTATTTAGAAGTGCAGCACTTAATATGAGGAAAAGCAATGATACCAATTCAAATATTTAACTTTTGTTGTTTCAATTTTACATGGTACAGTTAGGATTACAAACCTTGGCAGAACATTTGTGATAAAATCGAAAATAGAAATCTTTTAAGAGACCAAAGATTGTACCAAACGCGGAAACAAGTTCTAATGCTTCTATGTACCGCTTATTACTTAATGTGTTGTACTAGACTTAATAGATATGAAATCATGTTTCTTTGTCTTTCCTTCTGACAGGACATTTAGTAAATACTGCTGCAGAACTTCTGAAGCTTGACCAAGAACAACCGCAACTCACAGAGCCATATCTTTCCAAACAAAAAAAACTAATGGTAATACGAATTCAGTTTCCTTTCAACTTGATTCTAGAAATGAGACATGTCAAGTTTCACTTCAGGTGAAGTATTTTTGCAGACAATTTGCTGTTGGACCCGAATTGGAATATTGTACTATTTGAGCTCTAAACTACGTGAAGACAAAACCCTATCCCGGATAGCGATAGAGCATTCCCCACCTTACCTTTCTTCCCAAGTGAATCAACATTGGATAATCAGCTCGCAGAAAGTAATGTGAGTTCAAGAAATTAGTAAAAATGAGGATAAAAAAGTGCAGAATATGCCCAGCCAGGTATAAATGGCAATTGGGGTATTGAGGGGATGGGGGTGAGTGTCGGGAATCAGAAAAGCATCAGGCCAGCTCTCTGTGGTTTTCTGCTTTCTTTTACCTATCGAGAGGTGGGTTCACAGCTGCAATGACAACTTGTCCAGCAGCAGCAGGAATCCACTTGAGGCATTTAATCAGCCAAATTAGCAGCAATTTTACCATTGTAATGCAACCTTCTATGACTCACATAGTACTCAATATCAGTACTTTGGAAACTCCGAGAAAGTAGCTGGGAGGTCAGAGATGTGATTGATTTGAGTTTAAGTGCACATCTGTTAAGATAGCAAGGATTTTGACCTTCCAGGTCAGAGGCATGCCATTCGGCTGGTTCTGCTGAAGATTTATGTCGCCAACAATGTTGGGACTAATAAAGTGGCAGCCATCCTCCTCTGGTAAGGAAGGTGCTTCCATTGAGTTCCTGTCACTCCTGCTGCTTGGGCCACAGCAGCACTTACATTGGTGAGACAATGAAGGCTGCTGGCCACCATAGCAATGGTCCATGATGTGTCAAACTCCCGCCTCTGGAACCCACCCCACCATTCCAAATTAGAAGACAAACTTGGAGGTGGCTGCTAATTGGTCACCTCCTGCAAGATTTCACCAATTGGCACACTGCCAGAATGATCAGGTTCAGAATCTGGAAATGGTCCCAATACTCAAAAGTTTTCCAGGAGCAGATACCTAAAATTCATTATAGAGAATATAATTTCTTAAATATGTCAGAGAAATATATTTTGTAACAACACATGGTTAGAACTATGAAAACAAGAAAGAGTTGGAAGCAAATCAACACAGTTCTGATGTGATGCCAGGTACATAGGCTACAGGTACCAGTGTTAGGTCGATTGAATCAAACAATATGTTCCTTTGGCTCTTTGTAATAGGCAAAAGCCAAACCGTACTCAACCAGCTTGTACTTGCAAAGCCCAAAGATAATAGCTGCTGCTAGATGTGATTCTGCGATTGGGCAGCACTCACCGAACAATCCTGAGTGTGCTAATAGCTATGCTAACAATAACTAAGATAATGGGCTGGATTCTCTGTTCCTCCAGCTGCATGTTCCTCAGCACAGCACCATTCACTGGATTCTCTACTCCCGCCGCTTGCCAATGGGATTTCCCACTGAAGACACCCCACACTGCTGGGAAACCGGTGGGCAGAGATGTGCTGCCCATGGGAAAAAAGAATCCTAATGACCAAAGAATTCAGGTCAATTACTTGAGCTTGTATCATGGTTCATTTATGTTTGATAGAAGCAACATACATTCATTCTCTGCAGACAAAAGGAATATATTTGAGCTTTGTGCCATTTTTTCAATTACCCCCAGGCTTAGGGAACCTATAGTTCCTTGTTGCTTTCTCCATGAAAATACCTCAGCCAACCAGAGTTGACTTGCCAAGCAATCAGCATCCTTTTCCTGCAGTATTGCAAGTTGTGTGATCATTCGAAATTTGGCATTCTTGTGTTTGTGCTGATGTGTGAAAGCCAGAAAACTTTGGCAATATGTTTCTCATTTCAGCAACACTCTAGTTGCGGCCTAACTAGAGCTGCTCAGCTAAGTATAGCTAAGAGCAGCACGGTAGCATTGTGGATAGCACAATTGTTTCACAGTTCCAGGGTCCCAGGTTCGATTCCGCCTTGGGTCACTGTCTGTGCAGTGTCTGCACATCCTCCCCGTGTGTGCGTGGGTTTCCTCCGGGTGCTCCGGTTTCCTCGCACAGTCCAAAGATGTGCAGGTTAGGTGGATTGGCCAGGATAAATTGCCCTTAGTGTCCAAAATTGCCCTTAGTGTTGGGTGGGGTTACTGGGTTATGGGGATAGGGTGGAGTTGCTGACCGTGGGTGGGGTGCTCTTTCCAAGAGCCGGTGCAGACTCGATGGGCCGAATGGCCTCCTTCTGCACTGTAAATTCTATGATCCCCTTCTTTTGTATTCAATACCTCTGATTCCACAGTTTTCAGGTCTTTAACACCTCTTCTCAGAATGAAGCACACCATATCCACAAACAGCCAGACCTAGGCAATACCTTTTCTCGGGCTGAAAGTGGCAGGTAACATTCGCAACACACAAGTGCCAGGTAATCACCATTACAAACACAAGAAAGTCCAGCCGTCACCTTCCACAATAACAGCAACAGCAGCGACAACTTATATTTTACATACCATCTTTAACATAGCAAGGATGGTGATGCCAAGAGGGAAACACTAATCTTTATTATTGTCACAAGTAGGCTTACATTACCACTGTATTGACGTCACTGTGAAAATCCCCGAGTCGTCACACTCCGGCGCATGTTTGAGTGCACTGAGGTAGAATTCAGAATGTCCAATTCACCTAACAACACGTCTTTCGGGACTTGTGGGAGGAAACTGGAGCACCCGGAGGAAACCCATGTAGACACGGGTGATCGTGCAGACTCCACACAGACAGTGACCCAAGCTGAGAATAGAACCTGGGACCATGGCGCTGTGAAGCAACAGTGCTAACTGTTCTACCATGCTGCCCATTAGATAATCTGCACTAATTAGCTTACTTCCAGCTCCTTCAAATCCTCTCCATCATCCAGAAGGCTCAATTAGGGGTGCAAGGGAATGCTCTACTATTCTCAAGATGAGAGCAGCCTCAAAAACACTCAAAAGATTGAACATTTTCGAGGACACAATTATTGTTAGATTAGCATTCCAGACACTGGATTCAATAACCTCCTGCATCAATGGGCATACTGTATTTGTTGTACATTACTTGTAGTATTTCATCAAAGTTGCCTGACAGCATCTCGCCACACGAGAATCTCTATGACTGCGAAGGGTAAAGGCAGAGATGCCATTATTAAGCCAACAGTTTTAAGATCTCCTCAAAGTTGTAGCTTCTTGACATATACATATATCAGCATTCCTCATTGTTGCTGGGCCAATATCCTGGAATTCCTCATTTAGGTTTGCAGGAGAGCAGTCATCACAAGGACTGCAATGGTTCTAGTTGAAGACCTAACACCATTGTTATAGAATGTTATTATTATGCATCTTCTTATTTAAATCCATTGTTGATGTCATCAGTAAGTGCTGTGATGTCATTAATCGTTGTTACCTGTGTTTATTCGTATTTAACTGTCATTTGTTCTAATACATTGAATGTAACAGTTACTGTTACTTCAATGTTTAACTAGCTGCTCCCATTTTTGAGTCCATACTGTTTTTGAAACCTTGTTATATTTATATTAAAGAAGATTAACTTTATTAACATTATATTAAAGAAGATTAATTTTATTCACGTTTCGGCTACCTTTTTGTGATCAAATTACCACAACCACCTTTTCAGGGCAATTAAGGGATAGCAGTAAATGCAGCCACGGTGGGAACATTCAAAGAATAAAATCGGCATATTTTGTTTGAAATCTTTTGATATGTAGCCTGCACAGATTGCAAACTTTATGGTCTGGTCCCACTTTGCCAAGTCATTACCCAAGAATTTTCCACTGTTTATTTCATCTATTTAGGAATTTGCATTGTGCTGCAAGGCATGCCTAACAAATGTTCACTGTTCATTCCAAGTATCGCATTGCCCATATATGTCCAGGTTGCTGGCAAATAAGATTCAATTTATTTATTCAATGGACGTGAACATAAACCACTTTGTATTTTAACTTTAGTCGTTAGATTTGTAAATGACAAGTTCTGATTCATCTGTAAAAGAAGTTCAAGGTAGGGCGGCATGGTGACACAGTGGTTAGCAATTCTGCCTCACGGCGCTGAGGACCCGGGTTCGATCCCGGCCCCGGGTCACTGTCTATGTGGAGTTTGCACGTTCTCCCCGTGTATGCATGGGCCTCACCCCCACAACCCAAAGATGTACAAGGTAGGTGGCTTGGCCACGCTAAATTGGCCCTAAATTGGAAAAAAAAATTAACAAAATCACCAGGTAATGTCACACTAGAATCATAGAATTTATAGTGCAGAAGGAGGCCATTCGGCCCATCGAGCCTGCACCAGTTTAAGCCCACACCTCTACCCTATCCCAGTAACCCCATCTAATCTTTTAGACACAAAGGGCAATTCAGCATGGCCAATCCACCTAACTTTCACCCCTTTGGACTGTGGGAGGAAACCAGAGCACCCAGAGAAAACCCACGCCGACACAGGGAGAACAAAAATGTGGCAGGGGGATGGGAACCAATGCAGGAAGTCAGAGCAAAGAGGGGATAGAAACAAAAGCTAGCAAGGAGAAAAGTGGAAGGCAGATTGAGCTGCCTAGTATGGCAGGGGGTGGGAACCAGAGCAGTAGGTCAGCAGGAGAAATAACCAAGGGAGAGCTACAGGTTAAGGCCAGTAAGATAAAGAGGAAGTGCAGGCAAGGAATGGTTGTTCAACGCAGCGGAGCTGGTGGGCTGAAGTGCATTAGTTTCAATGCGATGAGTATTTCAGGAAAGACAGATGACTTAGAGCTTGGATTAGTATGTGGAATTATGATGTTGTTGCTATTACAGAAACTTGGTTGAAATAGGGACAGGATTGTCAACTAAACATTCCAGGATTTAAATGCTTCAGGCAGGATGGAGGAGGATGCAAAAGGGGTGGGGGAGTTGCATTATTGGTTAAGGAGAATATTACAGCTGTGCTGAGGGAGGACACCTTGGAGGGTTCAGGCAGTGAGGCAATCTGGGTAGAGCTCAGGAATAGGAAGGGTGCTGTCACAATGTTGGGGCTTACTACAAACCTCCTAACAGCCAGCGGGAGATAGAGAAGCAAATATGCAGACTGATCTTGGAAAGATGCATAAACAATAGGGTTGTTGCTGTGGGTGATTTTAACTTTCCCTATATTGACTGGGATACATTTACTGCTAGAGGCATGGATGGAGCAGAATCTGTAAGGAGCATCCAGGAGGGTTTCTTGAAACAATATGTAAATAGCCCAACTCGGGACTGGGCCGTATTAGACCTGGTGCTGGGAAATGAGCCTGGCCAGGTGATCAAAGTTTCAGTAGGAGATCATTTTGGGAACAGTGATCATAATTATGTAAGTTTTAAGCTGCCTTTGGATAAGGACAAGAGTGGTCCTCAGGGGAAGGTGTCAGAGTGGGCGAAGGCTAATTACAACAGCATTAGGCAGGATCTGGAGAGTGTTGACTGGGCGAGGCTGTTTGAGAGAATATCAACATCCTGCATGTGTGAGGCTTTCAAATGTCAGTTGATTAGAATTCAGGCAAGTACCTGTGAGCATGAAAGATAAGGGTGGCAAGTATAGTGAACCCTGATAATGAGGGATATTATGAACCTTGTCAAAAAGAAAAAGGAAGCATTCATAAGGTCTAAAAGGCTTAGGACAGATAAAACCCTTGAAGAATATAAAGAAAGTAGGAAGGAACTTAAGGTAAGAGTTAGGAAGGCTAAAAGGGTTCATGAAATGTCATTGGCAAACAGGATTAAGGAAAATCCTAAGCCATTTTATACATATGTAAAGAGCAAGAAGGTAGCCAGAGAAAGGATTGTCTATTCAAGGATATTGGAGGGAATCTATGTATGGAACCAGAGGAAATGGGCGAGATACTAAATGAATACTTTGCCTCAGTATCCACCAAAGAGAAGGATTTGGTGGATGAGGAGCATAGAGTAGAATGTGTAGATATTCTGAGTCATGTTGATATTAATAAAGTGGAGGTGTTGGGCATCTTAAAAAGCATTGAAATAGAAACGTCCCCAGGGCCTGATGGGATCTACCCCAGAATCCTGAGAAGGCAAGGGAGGAAATTGCTGAGGCCTTGACAGTAATCCTTGTATCATCATTGGCTACAGGTAAAGTTCCAGAGGACTGGAGAGTAGCCAATGTTGTTCCATTGTTTAAGAAGGGCAGTGTCATAATATGCACCCATGCACATCATGAGGTAAAAGCAGGCAGTGACAGACACCCAGGTGAGCCAATCAACATACAGAACAGAACACGACCAATCACCAGACAGAACACCAGAGGGGGGGCTTCCAACTATAAAACACACGAGGCATCCGCACTCTGCCTCTTTCCATTGGTGACAGCTGCAGTGACAGTCAGGGTGTACAAATCATTCAACACCTTCTATACGTGGATCAGAGCTAGCCTGGTCTAGATAGTTAATGTTAGTTTACTTAGAGTAGTAGAGAGTCAACCCACAGGCAGCTGTGTGCTTCGTTACTGAAGTTCAATAAATCTTATTGAACCAACGCCTACGTTTGGTGTATGCTTGATCATTTCACTGCATCGTGTTGCAGTCCATGTAACCCCAGGGTGAATAACACGACAAGCAGCAGTGATAATCCAGGAAATTATAGGCCAGTGAGCCTTACATCAGTGGTAGGAAAATTATTCAAAAAGATTCTTAGAGGCAGGATTTACTCGCATTTGGAAACAAATGGACTTATTAGTGATGGTTTTGTGAAGGGGAGGTCGTGCCTCACTAATTTGATTGAGTTTTTCGAGGAAATGGCAAGGATGATAGAAGAGGGAAAGGCAGTAGATGTTGTATACATGGACTTCAGTAAAGCCTTTGACAAGGTACCTTATGGTAGACTGGTACAAAGGTAAAGTCACATGGCAGGTTGGATACAAAACTGGCTTGGGCACAGAAGACATAGGGTAGCAGTAGAAGGGTGCTTTTCTGAATGGAAGGCTATGACTAGCGGCGTTCCATAGGGATCATTTCTGGGACCTTTGTTATTCGTAGTGTATATAAATGATTTGGAAGAAAATATAGCTGGTCTGATTAGTAAGTTCCCAGACGACACAAAAGTGGTGGAGTTGCGGATAGTGAAGAGGTTTGTCAGAGGATACAACAAGATATAAACTGGTTGGAGTCTTGGGAGGAGAAATGGCAGATGGAGTTTAATCCAGACAAGTGTGAGGTGATCCACTTTAGAAGGTCCAATGCATGTAGGAATTACGCAGTAAATGGTAGAACTCTTGAGAGTATTGACAGGCAGAGAGATCTGGGCGTGCATGTCCACTGATCACTGAAAGTGGCAACGCTAGTGGATAAGGTGGTCAAGAAGGCAGATGGCATGCTGGCCTTCATCGGTCGGGGCATTGAATATAAAAATTGGCAAGTCATGTTGCAGCTGTACAGGACCTTAGTTAGGACTCATTTGGAATATTGTGTACAATTCTGATCGCCACACTGCCAGAAGGATATGGATGTTTTGGAAAGGGTACAGAAGTAGTTTACTAGAATGTTGCCTGGTATGGAGGGCATTAGCTATGAGGAGAGGTTAGATAAACTCGGTCTATTCTCACTGGAACAACGGAGGTTGAGGGGTGACCTGATAGAGGTTTTCAAGATTATGAGTGGCATGGGCAGAGTGGATAGTCAGATGCTCTTTCCAAGGGTAGGAGAGTCAAGTACTAGAGGACATAGGTTTAAAGTGCGTGGAGAAAAGTTTGAATCAGATGTGTGAGGCAAGATTTTACACAGAGGGTGATAAATATATGGAATGCGCTGCCTTGTGAGGTGGTAGGAGCAGGTATGATAGCGGCATTTAAGGGGCGTCGAGACAAATATATGAATAGGGTGGAAAGCGAAGGAAAAGGACTCAGTAACTGCATACGGTTTTAGTTTACGTACCATGGTCGGCGCAGGCTTGGAGGGCCGAAGGGTCTGTTCCTATGCTGTATTGTTCTTTGTTCTTTGTGCCGCACAGTCACCCGAGGCGGGAATTGAACCTGGGTCCCTGGAGCTGTGAGGCAGCAGTGCTAACCACTGTGTTACCGTGTGTTAAACCATAGTTGCTGTATCAGTGTGGGCAGTGCCAAGCTTAGGTTTTGAAATTTTGAACCTTAAAATTTGCAGACTAAAGATATTCAGATGTTTCACAACACCGATAAATTCCAAATAATAGAAAATAATTATAGAAAATAATTGACTGTACCATCAGCAATCTCGAATGCTAAACGTGAGGCCAACAAGTTGGGTTCCTTGCTTATATGTATAGGCAGAATGATGCTTTGCCCAGTTCAACAGCAGGCTAATTCCATTCTGCATGCTCACACTACTGGCCACATTGAGCACGAGCATGATGTACAGTTCTGTTGTGGCCAAATAATATTGAATCACACTAACATCCTTTCCTCGAATTCTTCCTAGGCAAAGATACTGGATCACGATGATGTAAACAACTTGCAGAAAATTCTTAGTGAGTTAGGGGAAGTTTTAGATCAAGTGGAAGCAGAGCTTGAACAGCAAAAGAACGAACTGGCAGGTATGAAGTTCTTAAAAGATGTTTTCAGTGATGCAGCAATATGTGTTTGTGCAACTTAATGTTCGAAATACGCCAAGAATGGAAAACTGTAAAATTTACGGTGTTCAGACTGGTAAAATACAGTTTTTGCTGTTGTTTCAACTCCACCCACCCAGCTAACCATGTGTGTAGGTGATGCAGGCTCAGCCCACTAGTCTGAGGAGAATGGGTGGTAAACCGCTGTCCCCTCTCCAAGGGATGCCCACCCTATTTAAGTGCGATCAGGTACTTAAGTGGATAGTATTGAGTCTCCGACAGAATAGTCCCAGTTTAACAGAAATCCTGCTCCCAGGGAGCTGCTCGCTAATCAGAGGCTGGAAGCCTCTCCATTTCAGGCAGTGCCAATGGAGATGGAGTTTACTGACACCAGTAATTCAATGAGGCCTTAATCAATAATCACCGCAGGATCCCTGGAGACAGGTGTGCGGCCATCTTGGGGATGGATGGGGAAGAGGGTCAGTGCAAGGGTCGGGGAGTAAAGTAGCTAACAGCAGGCAACCCTCATTCCAAAATCTGGTCCTTCAATCGGGCACTATAGCAGCACGGTAGCATTGTGGATAGCACAATTGCTTCACAGCTCCAGGGTCCCAGGTTCGATTCCGGCTTGGGTCACTGACTGTGCGGAGTCTGCACATCCTCCCTGTGTGTGCGTGGGTTTCCTCCGGGTGCTCCGGTTTCCTCCCACAGTCCAAAGATGTGTAGGTTAGGTGGATTGGCCATGATAAATTGCCTTTAGTGTCCAAAATTGCCCTTGGTGTTGGGTGGGGTTACTGGGTTATGGGGATAAGGTGGAGGTGTTAACCTTGGGTAGGGTGGTCTTTCCAAGAGCCAGTGCAGACTCGATGGGCCGAATGGCCTCCTTCTGCACTGAAAATTCTATGATAATCTAAGTGCCTTTGAAAGAGGGATCACTCATAGAGCCAATAGGATTTGCTGAGCAGGCTTCAGGAGGCACAGGAGACCCACGTGAGTTAATACAAATTCCCGAGCCACCATTAATCTTGGTGGGCTCAGTGATGATGGCCTTTCAATGGCTTAATAATGAGTCTAATTAGCCTAGATATTACAAGGGGTCCCTGGGGAGGGGTCTACATGTTACAGGGGTCCCTGGGGGAAGGTTTCCCTATTGTCGGTGTCCCTGGGGGGCCTCCCTATTACAGGTGTCCCGAGAAGAGGATGGGGGGGTCTCCCTAATCCAGGGGCTCCGGAGATGTCACCCTATTGCACGAGTCCTGGGGGGGGGTCTCCCTATTGCATGAGTCCTGGGAGGTGGAGGAGGGGTGGTCTCCCTATTGCACGAGTCCTGGAGGGTGGAGGGGGGGGGGGGTGGTCTCCGTATTACAGGGGTCCCAGGCAGGGAACTTCCACTTGCAGGTGAGCTTGGGGAGTCTCCCTATTCCAGAGGTCCCCGGGGACGCGTCTCCCTATTACAGGTGTCCCTGGGGGCTCCCACTTTTTCAGGTGTCCCTGGGGGGGGGGGGGGGGGGGGTCCCCTGGTGGTATTTCCCTATTGTAGGTATCTCTGGGGGGCTCGCCCTATTACCGATGTCCTTGGGGGGGGGGGAGTCCTGGCAGAGGTCTCCATATTACAGGGGTCCCAGGGCAGGGGTAGAGGGGGAGTCTTCAATTGTAGGTGAGCTTCGGGGGGGTCTCCCTACTGCAGGTGTCCCTGGGGGGTATCTCTATTGCAGGCCTCTCTGGGGATTTGCCCAGTTACGGGCATCTTGGGGTGGGGGGATGTCCTGGGCAGGGGTCTCCCTATTACAGGGGTCCCGGGGGGGGAGGGTCTCCGTAGTAAGTGGGTCCCAATGAGGGAAGGGGAGGGGGAGTGGGGGGAGAGGAGGGGGGAGAGGGAGGGTGGGACTTGTGTAAAAACCATTCTAATTAAGACACTAACTTGATTGTACATACCAGATACACGTGAGCTGTTACTCTTTAAAAAATGCAAAACACCAATAAAAATATTTTTTTAAAAAGAGGGTCCCTGGAGGTTTCCCTATTAAGGGAATATAACATTTTGGGTCTCCCTATTAAGGGGGTCTGGTAGCGGAGGGATGGGCAGGCAGTGCATTGTGGGGGAAGAGGGCGCCCCTCAGATTGACTTTGGGGCCAACTCCCCTGAGATGTTACCCCCTTGACCCACCGTGTGATCCACCACATCAGGGTAACGCTGGTAAATACCAGAAGTGATCCGCGCCCATGTGATTCCTGGCCCAGGGGACTGAAGAATCATGGAAGGCTGGAGAATAGGTGCCGGGCCCACTAAGTAGATTCAAATGGATCATTAAGTGTTATGGACCAGGGTTTAGAGAACCCCAAAGTGTATCATGGAGTTCACCTGACCCACAACTTTTAATAGATTGTGGTCATGGGGAGCACATGGCCCACTCTACAGGTGTGGTACAGCAGAAATCGAAAAGTATTTTTTAAAGCAAAACAATGTTTATTCTATGAACTCAAGTTATCCTTTTTAAAGCATACAGTGAACATCTTAGCAACCATTAATTCAAATACAACTCCCAAAGAATACAACACTACGTAATCCTTAATCAATTCCCAAACAACATCCAGAAGACAAAAGAAACATCTTTTAACAGAAGCACATCAGGTTTAAATTCACTACTGAGAACATTTATAATTCTGAATTTACCAACTGATCAAGAGATAGTCTTTTCATGGCAAAGAGAACAGTACACCTTGCTTTGTCTGGCTTCAGCTCCAACACTGAAACAAAACCAAAAAAAAACACAGACACACCCAAGCTTTTCTCAAAGTGAAACTAAAAAGCAGAGCCAGAGCTCAGCTCCACACACACTCTGACATCACTGCAGTAACATGAGGAGACAAAAATTTCTTAAAGTGACATTCTCATGACAAAGATACAGCTGCATTAATTTACATCTTTCCGCTGGCATGCGGTTGTTAAACTGGATCCAGGCGCGAGCGAGGGGTCAGTGTATCGCGCTCTCATCGGCACCCGGCGCCAATCCCGATTTTCCTCTGACACCCGATTCTCTGTCCCATTGAGAAGCATGCTTCGGGCATTGTGGGATGAAGAATCCAGCCCATTAACTCTGTTTCTCTCTACAGATCCTGCCTGGGCAGCTAAGTTTTTCCAGCACTGTTTTTATTTTAGATTCCCAGCATTCACCGTATTTTGCTTCTATTTGAGTTATTCCTGGTGTTCTGGCCAATATTTATCTTACAATGAATATCACAAAAAAAGATTATGTGCCCATTATTATCTTACCGTTTATGGAAGCTCACTATGTGCAAATTGGCCAAACGTTTCATACATTACAGCAGTGACTACAGGCGGAATTTATCAGAAACATTTCGAAGTTGATTTGTGGCAGGTTTTTCAGGGATTTCCCGTAGATTCTGCCAGTGAGTTCCCCACCACTATCAAATGACACGCAGTCACTTCTGTGGGCCCCGGTTTAGCCCACACTCAGCACTGGGACGCTGAACTCAGAGATCGAGCCGTCATTTTGCATCGGTGCCCCGATCTCTAAGTGAGCATGTGGGTCCCCCATACCCCCCACCGATAGGCAATGTCACCTCCAACACACATGGGCATTACCCCACACCCCCTCAAGTGATGGCACCCCACTATAAGGTCCCTGGGGACCCCCCCCCTCCCCCCCCCCACCCCGCCACTTCAGGCCTCCTGACACTCCCTTACAGGCCCTCCTCTAAGACCGTCACCCCTCTAACCTCCTAGAGGCCCCTACTTACCTGCCCTGCATCCCTCATTTCAAACCCCATCTCCACCCTCCTTTTATGGGCATGGCCCCCCTCTGGTCCTGATCCATGGCAGTGCTACCCTTGCACCAGGGGACCCTTGCACTGCCACCTTGGCACCCGCAGTGCTCCTGTCAACTTGGCAGGACCTCTGGAATAGGGAGACTCCCCAAGCTCACCTGCAAGTGGAGGTTCCCTGCCTGGGACCCCTGTAATACGGAGACCATCCCCCCTCCACCCTCCAGGACTCGTGCAATAGGGAGAGCAGTGCCAGAGTGGCAGTTGCAATATACTAACTAGGCAGTGCCAAGGTGCCCACATTCCAGGAGGAGGGCCTGGGGGACACCCTGTACTTTCCTGGCCATCCAGGAGCCACCGATGGCCTGGGAAATCCCCGGATGCCGTTCTGCATGGGCAAGGTTTGTGTGGACCAGTACTGAACGGCGCATGCTGCAGCCTCACTGGGGAGCCTGGTCGATTCCGGGAGGCCGGTTGATCCTGGGTAAGCTTGCCCATGTGGGTTCAAAGCCTACATAGGCATGTGTCATTTAGTCATGCTTTTTTGGGGCGGGATTCTGATTCCGATGCCTTGTGGGACTTGGGTATATAAAGTCTATTGGGAAGCCCGCGGGAGGGCTTTCCCAGAATCTACCAGCCACGTTGCGTTCTCACTCGAGCGCGACTGGTAGATCACGCTCTACACGCTCAAAAGTACTTTGTTGGCTGTAAAGGGCCTTGGTATATCTTGTGGTCATAGAAAACATAGGAAATACAGCACAGAACAGGCCCTTTGGCCCACGATGTTGTGCCGAACCTTTGTCCTTGATTAATCATAGATTATCATTGAATTTACAGTGCAGAAGGAGGCCATTCGGCCCTTTGAGTCTGCACCGGCTCTTGGAAAGAGCACCCTACCCAAACTCAACACCTCCACCCAACACAAAGGGCAATTTTGGACACTAAGGGCAATTTATCATGGCCAATCCACCTAACCTGCACATCTTTGGACTGTGGGAGGAAACCGGAGCACCCGGAGGAAACCCACGCAGACACGGGGAGGACGTGCAGACTCCGCACAGACAGTGACCCAAGCCGGAATCGAACCTGGGACCCTGGAGCTGTGAAGCAATTGTGCTACCCACAATGCTACCGTGCTGCCCTTAAGAACAAATAAATCTACACTATATCATTTTACCGTAATCCATGTACCTATCCAATAGCTGCTTGAAGGTCCCTAATGTTTCCGACTCTACTACTTCCACAGGCAGTGCATTCCATGCCCCCACTACACTCTGAGTAAAGAACTTACCTCTGATATACCTCCTATATCTTCCACCTTTCACCTTAAATGAAAAGCACCATATGTATGCAAGTCTTTCTTTTTCCGCTCAAGAACACAAACTATGACGGCAAGATTTAATATTTACATCAATTAAATATAATGGATAGAAAATATAATTAGATAACACATCCAGGAACCATATGGGTGAGAACAGCAATGAATAGAGATCATGGATAAGGCATGAGAAGGGCTATATCCCACACTGGATGAACATAGCCTAAATGATGATGATGATGAAAAATAATTGTACAAATGGGACCATGTTCTCTCTTTATCACATCACATAAGATTTTTAAATGACTTGTTTTATTATTGGTCAATTTAATACACCAATCTCAAACAGGGGATCACCAAGGAAAAAACTGAACAATATTCAATTTGATTTCTTATTGTTATAATAAATGAATGGCAGACATAAACGCTGCTATATTGTATTGGTGTCACATCATTCAGTCACCACGCTGATTCACAAAATGGACTGTACATAGCACTGAATTTATTTAAGCTGATCGCCAAAAGAACACAAGGGCCAGGATTCTCCGGGTCCACCTGTTAAAAACAGGGGGCTGGATTCACCGTTTTTGAGACGAAGTGCCGATGCCAGTGTAGGAACTGTGGCGTTTTACGACGCCAAAATTGGTGGCGAACCTTCACCGATCCTGCGACCAGTGAAGGGTTAGCAGCCGCGCTGGGTAAAACTCCCGGTTCCCATGACATAAACGGCTGGAGAATATTCGGGTCTGTGGCCATGCATGCGCACGGTGAGGACCTGCAGCGGTTGCGCCGTAAAACATGGCGCTGGCCGTGCGCGACCTGACTTGCCAAATATTGTCCCCCCTGGCCACTCCCCACAAGTCCCCCCAGCCCTCGCGGAAGCCCCCCCCCCGGCCAGCAGCACTGCTCCCAGGCGACTGTGGTAGCACTGGACACAGAGCGCAGCTGCCACGCCGGGTTCCCGACCACTGAGACCACACGTCCCCCGCACAGTTGGGAACTCGGCCCATCGGGGGAGTGCTTTCTTGTGACGCACCAACGCCGTTCAACGGCATGCGGCGCGTGACGCGATGATGCCATTTTGGAAGATAGAAAACCGCCACCAAACTGCCGCCGGCCCCAATTTGAGCGTCAGACTGGATTCTCCGTCTGATCGTTGATTCCGATATTGGCATCGGATAACGATGAATTCCGCCCAGGAGTCGCGATTGCGGACAATAGCGGGTTGGCCCAAATTCAGGAATCATACGGGCGTCAGATCCGTCCCAGGTCTCTGGTCCCACCCCAGAATGGAGTGTGGCTGTGATTTGGAAGCTTTCCACGTGTCTAGGGGCATGGAAATTAAACTGAGCAGATCACTTTAGAGTTTTTACAGTACTCAGACAAGGATGATGATTTTGATCAGAGAGCTGCCTGAAATCACCATGCCAAGAGTGATCTCCAGCTTTCCCAGGGCATGAGGGGACAGTCCAGCAAGAGGCCTCTATCCTGGAGGTGAAACCCAAGGTCAACCCCTTGCCACCAGCCTGAGGCAACCAACCCCAGAACCATGGGGGGGGGGGGTACTTGCTCTGCAACCTGGCAGCAATAGAGGGACAGATGGGCTTACTTCCTTGACCCCCCTCCGCCTCTTCAGGGTCCAATGTACCAGGCCAGGGTATCAATTCCAGGCTGGTAATGCCAGGGGGCCAAGGGGCGTGCACCATTGACACGGCCAAGGGACAGGGCCTGAAGGGGCTGGCCCTGGGGGTTGTCAGATCACCCTCATGCCTGCGTGATGTTGTGGGGGGGGTGGGGGGGGGGGGGGGGGGTGGGGGGGAGGTGAGGCGACTGTTATTTTAGTGGTGGGGGTAGGATGCCCATGTTTTCTGATCAGTTAGGGGTGCTCCCCTTGTCAAAGGGAAGTCACCATTTCTGTTGTGGAGGGACTTGGCTGTAAAAGCTAGAATCATGATGTCCTTTAAAAATTATTCTCCAAAATCAGTGAAGGCAGGCTGGCCGGCGTGCTTCCCAATATGCATATTTTTAAATACTAAAGGTGGGTGAATGCCACCTGGGAGGTGCTCCTAACGCCAGCTGGAAGAACTCTGGTTGTCCTGATGGAGGGAGCACTTTGTCTGCAAAAGGGAGAATCCCACCCAAAGTGAGAATAGGGGGCTAGATTCTCCGATTTTGAGGCTATGTCTCCACGCCGGCGTGGGAATGGTGGTGTTTTACGACCGAACATTTGGCATAAAACGGCTACCGATCCTCCGTTTGGCTGGGGGCTAGCAGCCGAGCAGCGCAGAGCACCCAGCTCTAGCTGCCGATATGGCCCGTGCAACATGGCGTTGGCTGCTCGCGGACCCGGCCTGAAAAATAGTGCCCCCCTTTGGCCGGCTCACGAGCCCCAGACCACCCCCCAACAGTGCCCCCGCCAAGGTCCCCCCTGCCTGCGGATTGACCCTCCCCCAAATGTGGCGGTATGATAGCACACGCAACTGACGCCTTCGGGAACTCGGCTGGTCAGGAGCGGCGCATCAGGGGGTGGGCCTCAAGCAATGTCCTGAGGCTAACTATATGCCGCTTTGGAGGGGAAGGCTGCCCCCGATTTGGTCGGAAACGGGTATTCTCCGGCTGATCGCCGAACGCGATTTCGGCATCGCCGACTGGAGTTTCTTTTAGTTATCCAAAAATTGGGCAGCAGGTAGAAAGCCCTACCGAAAAATGTATAACATAAGAATCTATTATAATTTATCAAAGGCTGATATTTTCAAAAGTGCAAAGGAAAGGACAGAGGAATGAAACTAAGTGCCAAGCTCTTTGAGAGCTAGCAGAGGCACAACAAGTCAATTTCTACACAACAACATTCTAAAATAATAATGGTAATCTTTATTAGTGCCACAAGTAGACTTACATTTACACTGCAATGAAGTTTCTGTGAAGATCCTCCAGTCGCCTCATTCCCGTGCCTGTTCGGGTACACAGAGGGAGAATTCAGAATGTCCAATTCACCTAACAAGCACATCTTTCGGGACTTGTGGGAGGAAACTAGAGCACCCGGAGGAAACCCAAGCAGAAAGCAGACACGGGGAGAACGTGTAGACTCCACACAGACAGTGACCCGAGCGGGAATCGAACCTGGGACCCTGGTGCTATGAAGCAACAGTGCTAGCTACTGTTCTAACGTGAAACAAAATTCTTAGAACAGTGAAATGTGTTGGATAATATTGGAAGCAATATGAGTACTAGCCAACAGAGAATAATTTTTACTGAAGGGCTGGATGGCAGGATAAGTAGATCAAGATCACTTCACTTCTGAGACTAGACTTGAAACCTAGCTCATATTTGGTATTTTTCACATCTTTCTCTGACAGTTAAGAGTTTTGAGTGAAGCAAGTCAGGATAATTCAGTTATCAGTCAATAATCTGCAAAACCTCCCTCAGACTATGTGCCAACTCAGCATTCTTATTCAGGAACAATTTACATCCCTTCAATGTGGAAAATCTGAGGCCACTTTACAGAGAGATATGGGTAGAATGAGGTTGAGCTAAGGATGGATATTTTGGGAGGAGTGTGCAAAACCTTGGCCAAAGAAATGGGTTTTAAGAGCATCTTAAAGGAGGCGAGGGAGACTGTGAGGCAGTGATTTAGGAACTTGGCAACTAGGTGACTGAAAGCATGGAGATCAATGATAGGGTGATGGGGCGAGGAGAATACACATGGAGCCCAATCTAAAGGGACACTGCTTGGGGATTGGGTGGGAGGAGTTGATGGTAGAACTGGAGGAGATTACAAAGATGGAGGGAATTGAGCAAAGGGCTAACATATTTTAAACTTGAGGCATTTTGGGACTGGGAGTCAATTTAGGTGAGCGTTGATGAAGCTTCTAGACGATCTGGTTCAATTTAAGAGACTTGTCAGAGAGACAAAAGGAGTCTGTGGCGAGAGATTGTGGTAAGGCAAGAAACAATGGCTTTGGGCTTCCAAATGTTTTGCTGTTGAAAACTCATCTAGCACTGAAATTTGGACACGCAGTCTGAGAGAATTTAGGTAGCATAGGGGTGAGGAAGAAAGTATGGAGGTAGTTATCATGTGAAAATTGACACCAAACATGCAGTTTATCAAGGTGCGGCATATACACGACAAAGAGATGGATGTAATAGGACCTCGAGACTGAAGATGTAGAACTGGTCAAGAGAGGCCATTGCTAAAGATGCTCCAGACATGATTGGATATATAAGAGTTGAACCATTCAATGGCAGGCTGAGCAATGGAAAATTGGAACTGGAGGAGGATAATATGGCCAATTATGCTGAAGGTTGCAGTTGGACTGGCAAGGATAATGCACCACTACCAGTGAGAATGACTAAAATTGAAACTAATGCAGCTGTTCCTATGTTTGAGATGGAAAAAATTCCACAGGGGATGTAGGTTACCTTCTCATAACATCTGACCCAAGTCAGATGCCTATCTTTACACTTGATAAACTGGGCAGAAGAACAGAAAAATAACCCCTTGCTAGCACATCAATGATCATGTATGCGCAATAAATATAAGATAAACTGCTTCTGATTTAGCAACCATACTGTAATGCAGCAACCTTATTGAACTGCTGCTTATTATGATTTATAAGTGCCTTTTGCATTTAGATAGAATATAACATAGTCTCACCCTCACAAATGAATAAAATCTACTATTGAGCATCTCCTCAATTCCTGGTCCTAGAAGCTAACAATGGTGCTTTGAGACTGTTAATTTCACACCCACCTGCCACTCATTTTGATTTAATCAAGTCCATTGGTTGCAGGATTGTGCCATTTTGCAAAAAGGTGGGTGGGATTGACACCAATTTTGCTGCGAATGTATCAATATTATTTAGGTTCATCAGTAAAAACTGTATTTTATGCCTTTTCATATCATGACCCTGATATTGCAGTAGCAATGATGGCAAAAATGGTCAGCGCCAACCATCATTACCCCTTCGAAACTGACAACAACATCTGGAGTCCAATCATGCACATGTTAAACACAGAGTTTCAGGAGTTGCTATCTGCGATTCTGTGCTTCTTCAGAGGGTGCGCTATTGAGGTCTATCCAGAATGCATTATTTAGAAATCATTAAATTGACAAGAATGTCCACTGTTAGGCTATTAATCTCACGGTAGAAATCCTTGAAAAAGTGACACCTTGGTGAATGGGACCAAACCAGCCTTTTTCATGGCATGCAAAATTCATATTTACGACCAAAACACCTTCACTGACCCTGAAATTTATTAAATGTCAAATTTATCATTGTGATAAGAAAATCTGCATTCTTTTAAATGCTTATGATGATTTGCTTCTACATATCAATAATTTATTTCACTATCTGCAAAATTAAAAATTAAAAGTGAAAGGATTCAATGATTTTTGCTTCCTGGTTTGTTGTCTGTGAGAATGCTTCAATGTACGATGCCTACCGTGTTATGGAATCTCTGCTGCTGTGTACGCCCGACATAGAATTCCTACAGTCCAGAAGGAGGCCATTTGGCCCATCAAGTCTGCACCCGATCCAGGCACACACCCCCGCCCTATCCCCATAACCCCACCTGGCAATTCAGCATGGCCAATCCACTTAACCTGCACATCTTTGGACTGTGGGAGCAAACCCATGCAGACACGGGGAGAACATACAAACTCCACACAGTCACCCAAGGCCAGAATTGAACTTGAGTCTCTGGCGAGTGTCACTTTCTGCAAATTCCAACTTAGTAACTATTATATTGTTTTATAATATGATAAGCATTTTACAAGATTGCAAGATTGCAAGATGAAATTTTCAATGCAAGATCTCATGCAAGAATTTGCATCCCTCTGTTTTCTAGGCCAAAAGTGTGAAACGTGGTTGTGTGGATCAGTTTTTACCTTAGCTGATATCTCCCTTGGAGCAACATTACATCGCCTCAAATTCTTGGGGCTCGCTAAAAAGTACTGGGGAAATGCAGATCGACCCAACCTAAAAGCCTATTTTGAAAGAGTGCAGAAACGTAATGCATTTCGGAAGGTTTTAGGAGACATACATACCACATTGCTGTCAGCTGTTTTGCCTAATGCATTCCGCCTTGTGAAAAGAAAACCACCTTCTTTCTTTGGCGCCTCATTTTTAATGGGAACCTTAGGTGGAATGGGATATTTTGCTTACTGGTATCTCAAGAAAAAATATATGTAAAGGAGTAAATGTAATTCTGTGGTCTGTGTAATGTGTGATATTATGGAATGTTTAAAAAATGTGACTAATTTCAGTAGGTGAACTCTGTAGTACTGTTAACATTCCATGCCATATAGAATGGTATATTATACAACACATATACTTTAACTGCTGTTTCTTTTTTAATGCATAGGTTTAGATTTCCCATGCAAACTTCAGGCCAGAACTTTATTAAGCAGTATAAATGCCACCAAATAGTAAAGTTAGAAGCGAACCAACTGACAGTTTGGAAACTTCATTGTATATTACATTTTAAAAGCTAGAAATCCAGCAAAATCCTGCCCTGTTGAAACAAACAGGCTCTGGCGAGTTGGACTAAGCCAATTTTCATTCGACACATCACTGACTTCCACCAAGTCACTCTGATTTTTACAAAGCCAATCTGGAAGCATCATTTTATTTTATTTTTTGCTGATTTGAATTACAACTGCATCAAGGGTTGTTAATGGATCATTTAAAATCATACTTTAGGCCAATGCATTTTATTAAACCGTTGGATGAATTACGAACCCATTTCATACTTGAAAAGGATGAAGTTAACATTTATAATTGAGTAAAAAATTAAAGTGCACTTACTTGACTTACAGATGAAGTTTTATTTTGAAAACATGTCAACAGGCCCCATTTAGCATTTCTTTGGATCATTCTCTAGTTTAGAGGGAAGCTACACAGTCTGCTCCTGGGTCTTTCCCTGTTTATATTAAGTGATTTAAGAGATAAGCAATAATGATCGGAGTGAACTTTCCAGGTTAATTTTTTCTGCAAGAGGTTACCTGCAGCTGGAAATATGCCCTATATCCCAGCTAAATTCATGAGTTAACCATGTCGAGAATTACATGCATTGGTTTATTTTTCATTGCTCACTTCTTGGTGCCACAATGTGCTGTTTTTCCACTTTCCAAACATACCTTTATCTCTCTTCCAACCTTCCCCTATATTATATCTGCTTCACCTCCCCCCGCCCCCCCCCCCCCTTCTTCTGAAGGCAGCTACTCATGCTGAGGTTCCATTGTCCTTCCATCTGTTACCCAATAGCAATTAATGTGAAAGCTAAGTAGAAAGTGTTGCCAGACTATTGAACCCTGGTCCACCACAGCCAAGTCTGAGCTTACATTTACTTATCCACACAAAAAAACTATTAGGAGCAGAAACCCTGATTGAGTAGTCCAGGGATACAGAGGTCAAAATGTGCATTGCCCAAATAAAATCAGCTGTCAGCATAGATCATGGTTTAAACCTGGCAGGTGTATGGTCCGCATCCCACATTACAAAATTCATTTACTTACTGAGCCATTGAGGCTTAAGTCAAATGTCTCTTCTTAGCAATTAGTGTTGAAGTTAAAAAAAACAATTGCATTTCCAGTCCCTGCTGACTTGATATATTGTATGTGATATGATGATTGCTCTTAATAAGGCCTCTCAACGCTGAAGTCAGATGAGTGCAATATCTGTATTTTTAAATACAGAAACACATTTACTTAACACTAAATGCAAAGAAACCTTTCCTGGTTCCATCTTCATTCTAATGTTTTAAGTACATGCAACATAATGACCAATATGCAAAACTGCACTTCAGCATGTCAATGTAGTTGAAACAAGCCCTAAGCAACTAGCACAAAGCTGGTCCGTATCATTACTGAAGTAATATAGATGCCCAGATGGATGTGTTGAATTTGAAATTCCATAAAGCGGCAATGGGACCAGAACTAGAGAATGTTTCCAGCTTTGTCATTTTTACGTTGAAACTATTCCACTTATGTCCAAGATCTGTTGGTACAATCAGAAATGTTAACATTCTAAGGATAATTTCACGCAAAATACCTCAGCATTCTGAAATTTCTCAATGAGACAAGAAGATAGTGGCTCATGGCATAAAATTATAATTTTTTGTTAAACCTCATGAGTATTGCAACACTTTAGATGTTCCCTTTGCAACTCTGTGGTTGTGGAAACATGTTGCTATCAACAATCACACTCATTCTCACTTGGAGCACTGTTGGTACCATCACAGAGACTAACAAATCATCACAAGGTGAATTATCATTAGGTATTAAATGATTGTTTTCTGAATTACTTCATCGAGATGGTCATATAAAGGAAAAGGCTTTTGAGATTGGATGGTTAAGTCCATACCAACACTGATCAATTCCTCAGATTTCAAATTATCACTTGGAAACATTATGTTGCGGTCTCCTTTCTTAGTCAGAAATCAAGATAACAAAGTCTCAGTGGAGGTACAGTGCTTACCTTCTACATGACAGAATTCTGTATGGGTTTTTGAAAATTGAACAATTTAAGCAGTCTCAGTGTGTTCGAAATTTGCCTTTGAGGAAAATTTCAAAAAAGATGCTTGGCAAAATAAGCCACGGTATCTAAAAATTTGACTTTAATATTACGATACAGTGTAGGAGCAAGGACCTCGTCTTCAATGTTTACATCAGGAATCTAGCCTTCCTGACCACACAGCAGCCTTAAAACGTACACGATCAAAATGGACATCACCTTGAACATTTCTTAAAAACCATATTCTCTACCTACCTGATTGTAAATTTCATAAAAGCATCAAAATGTAATGAGTCATCAATGCTTCAATTTACTGGTAATTATGTGAATAGACTATTACTAGTTCCAATTTCTCTTTCTATGGGACATACCGCCAATGTGTGGGATCAAACAGGGTCATTGCGGACACAACATGATGATACTCAAATCAATCACGTAGTCAGCAGATCTACTTTGAATGCACAAAATTTTGTTTTTGTAATAAATCTTTCTTGAATGGCGAGATACCAGACCAGATTCAACTTTTTTGCCCTGGAAGTAGAATGTGTCCTTAAAAGCAAATTGAAAAGAAAGGATAGGTTGAAGCGTAAAAACTTATGCCTCAGAAATGAATATTACATGTGTATCATGTTTGAAATTTCAGAAATGTATTTTAAAACTTGCTACAAACCCAAAATGGAGGGCATACAGAGCAAAATATCACATAGCAATATACACTGAATACATCTATATTTTAAGCATGCTTATATTTTGATTTGTGGAACCACTGCAATGGCAATGAGTTTAACAAATTCTCTGCTTGTCAGTTCCATTGGCCAAAAATCATCCTTAAAGTTATAAAAATAATAGTTTTTATAGTTCTTAGCCTAAAATAATCCAGAGTAGCAGAATTACACATTTCAATCTATCTACCATTAGTGTGTGACATGAGAAACATTTTCATAAACTCTGCAGTTGATGGTCAGTGCAAATATATGAGAAAAAAAAAGTGGAACCATCAAAGGGAAATTGCTGATTTACAATGGACATCATTTTGAGGGACTATCAGACTGGAATCTGCTACATTCACTTATGAAAATTGCACCTGCATTCATAGTGGAATTTGTACATAGGAAATCTGGCCAATGGCCATTAATTGAAGGACTTTTTTTGTGTAATGATCAAAAAGAAACTGCAAGATAACAAACTAGCACTTCTTACTTTGATTGTTTTGAGAATCCCTTTTCCGCTCTCACTTTCCTAGCGACGGTCAGGAGATGTGAAACAGCTATCAAAATATCCAACGCAAAAAAGAGCCATCCACAAATAATCCAGGATTGTATTTGCGTCTAATTGCCTGACCATGATATTAGGGCTTGACCTAAATCTTAAACTATAAATGATTTGATGATTGATGTCAAGTATGATTAATTGCTGAAAATTTCACTGAATGTACTGTACTACTGATGATATTCACCTTGCAAACATACTTCATTTCTGTTCAAACTCTGAATTGTAAATGATTTATAATAATATACAATGTATGGCAATACTAATATTATGGTTTTACTTTTTTGTGATGACATGCTAAATAAATGACTGGTCACCTTATTTTGGTAACTTCGAGGCAACAACATTTATTAGCTTCCCACAAAACTTTATGTTTCTTGCAGTTAATCAATTAATAATGATACAAGTGTTGTCATTTTTATTTCTGTCTTCCGCCAACACTGATGCCTTATTTTATATTGTTCACTAAAGATAAAACATTAATTATCAGTAAGGCCTTAAATTAATGTTTTACCCAATTCTTAGTTTCTTTCCATACAAAATAATGACTAATGTATCTTCTCGTACAGACTAATTTGGTAAAGGAAATGAGTTGAGGAGCAAAATGTTACATAAAGTTCACTGTTTAAAAATGTGTATATTGTTACTGTGGATCTTTAATGTTAAAATCATATTAGCTTGTTTTGCAGGGAGTGTCTCTGATGAGGTACTGTGTCCATGTACAATGTTCTTAGAAGAGCTCCTGGTCCCAAGACCCATCCCAAATACCCTAGCTGCCATTTTATTTCAATAAAAACTATTCATAAGACATAGAGGGAGAATTGGGCCATTCGGACCATCAATTCTGCTCCACCATTCAATCGTGGCTGATAGGTTTTTCATCCCCATTCTCATGCCTTTTCCCCATAACCTCTGACCCCCTGATTAATCAAGAACCTACCTATCTCCGCCCTAAAGACGCTCAATGATTTGGCCTCCATAACCTTCCGCGGCAAAGAGTTCCACAGATTCACCACCCTCTGGCTGAAGAAATTCCTCTTCATCTCAATTTTAAAGGATTGTCCCTTCAGTCTGAGGCTGTGCCCATGGGTTCGAGTTTTTCCTACTATTGGAAACATCCTTAATTCATCTTAATTGCAGCTTGTGTAAATCTGCACCCGCAAAGAGAGACACAGAGACAGACCGATCTATAGGACCCATTGCCAAATTCTCTGATCCAGTGCTGCCAATAGTCAAGGAAAGCGTGAATTACCATTTGTCCGGTTGAATTGCTTTGGCTGATTAGTTTCAGTTTGGACCAGTGAGTGGACAGAGTGGGGAGGATAAATGAGTACTGGCCTAAGGAGCGGTTGTGTTTGAGCGTGATGCCAGTGTTGGCTGTGTGTGAATCGGAATCCGGAGACAACAGTGAGGGTGCGATAATGCATGGAGTGGAAGAGTTTTAGCATCTGCCTTTGTAACCCTGCAGACAGGGCCCAGTACCTCACTCAATCCTATGATGCAGTGTCAGACTGAGGCTAAACATTGCTCTGTGTATATGTATATGTAGATATTGTTCTTCCACACTGTGTCCCCCCAGATTCAGTTTAGAAAATACGGTCACCCTAGAATCTGTTCACAAGGCCAATGCCAAATCACAGTAATTGTATGCACATGTCAAACTATATAATTGTTAAGAAACTGCCATGTATATGTTACCACAAAAATCTGTAATGTGCATCTTGTAGTTCCTAGACCTCAACCAATTTATCTCCATACAAACACCATAGAGTGCATTCTGGGTGATGAGTTTTTGTTAGCAAGCTGCACAAAATAATATATTGATATTTTGAAAAATAAATCACAATATAAATCAATATAAAGAAACAAAGGCCAGCCAGTCAGTTCACTTTAAAAAGGGGGGTGGGGGGGCAACAAGATCTCCAAAACTCTCATTGTGATACCAGACAACTGGGTTAAGTCGAATCATTTTGAAAGTTTTTAAAGCGATTTTATGATGCAGTCCCATATATTTCCTCCAGCCATGCATATTTATCATTGTATTAGACAGATAGATGTTACAATTCTTCAATAACCGAAAATGTACCTCAATACTGTTATAAATCTTTGAAAATGTAACACAATTGCAAAGCTAATGAGACTCTAACAAGCACTGTTTTAAAAAAAATACACATGTATGAACAAAATAAATTCCATTCAAAGCGGATTTCTTCTCCGTTAATAGATGTAGGACTGCTTGGCTGCTTTAAGCTCCACTCCCTTTTGCTTGATCCCTCACTCCTGTCCTGAATTTACATCATTCTGCAACTGCTCCCTTATCTCTACCTTCCCCACGGCTAACTTTCTACACTTCCTCGTTGCTATACGCTATATTATGAACAACTTCCTTTCATTGGCAGTGTTCCCCACATCTTGCAAAACCGCCCTTTCTCCCGCTCCTCTAAACGATCCTTCATATTATTCCTGAGGAGTGAATAACTGCACTCACTGTTCAATTTTACTTTAAAAAATCTAAGTTTGGGTTTGAACTTCATCTGTCACTGCAGAACTGGCTTCAGTACCATCGCATACATTTGCTGTTGGGACTGGATTGTTTTAAATCATCTTCCTGCAGAAGAGACCTCAAGAATATATTGTAAATTAGTTTTGTATCATAAATGCAGACATGAGAAGTGGGTTGAGTTTGATTCTTGCAAGAGCCTGATGATAACATTGGCAGAACGTGGCTTGGGCAACCGGCTAGAGGTGGCGGATGGGATAGGGTTGAGCTGGTTATTTGGTTGAGTTGACAGCAAGGGGAACAAGTTGGGATGAGGAGCTTGCCAGTATAACTAGTCCAAAGGCCAAGCTGGGAACCTCAGGCGTGAGATCAGAGGGGTGACAGAGTCTGTGGAAACAAAGTCATGGGGGTCTCCAAAGCTATGCTGGCCAACCTCAAAGTGATTGTTGGGGGAGACTCTTGCTTAACTCCTCAACCACCACAACCATAACCAACCCCCTACTGACTCTGCCAGTACTTCAAGTGGAAATTAAAGCTAACACTAAGCTTTTAAGTTGGATAGACACAGAGGAATAGCAGTGCCACGAACTCTAATGACAGGTGTGTAGTTGCAATATGTAGTTGCCATACTGAGTCTTTGGTGTCCAATGCTTTCACTAATTTTCAGAAAATTGAATCTCTGGGGTCGATGGTTCGTGTGCTCAATTTGTATTTACGTTGCACCTTTAACCTAATAAAATGCCCTAAGGAGCATTATCAAACAAAATTAGATGTAAAGGCACATAAATAAATAGTTGGATGGGTGATCAAAAGCTTGGTCAAAGATTTAAGTTGGAAGGAGCCTCTTAAATGAGGAAAAGGAGATAAAGAGGGGGAGTGCTTCGGTTAGGAAATTTCACAGATTAGGCCCGAGGCACTTGAAGGCACGGTGAACAATCATAAAGCAACGAAAAACATTGACACTCAAAGGCCAGAATTGGAGGGGCGCAGAGATCTGAGCAAACTAAAGGACATGGGGAGATTAGAGATAGGGAGGAGTGAGGCAATAGATGATTTGTAAACAAGAGTGAGAATTTTAAAATTGAGACATTAGCAATGAAGGGAATTGCATACAGAGGTGATTGGTGAATGACACTTGTTTCAGCAAATTGGCCGTAGCCCACAGCAAGAGGGAATCAGAGTGTTCAGGATTGTGTTGCGGTGTTGGCGTAGTGGTATTGTCACTGGATTAGTAATCCAGAGACCATGGGCAATGCTCTGGGCACCCAGGTTCCGATTGACACATTTGATTGATTTGATCTCACTGTTTCTGAGCAGAATGGCCAGCAACCAACAGCAAAGATCAAAGGTGAGCCAGGAGCCGCCAGGAGATGAGTAGGCCAGATGCGGGGTGCCAGTGTTGGCGGTGGGTGGCAGCAGCGGCGAGGAGAGGCTGTGGTGTGCTTACAGGTGGTGGCAGAGCCTTGGAAAAGGGGCAGGGGGGGTTTGAGCCTCGTAGAAAGGTAAGTGTTTTTGTATGAGGGTGTGTGCGAGTGTGTGAGACGATGCGGGCGTGTGTTAGTGTGTGTGAGAGGTGAGGGTGTGTGAGAGAGAGAGGATAAAGGTGTGTGAGTGTGTGAGAGGATGAGGGCTTGTGTGAGAGGTGACGGTGTGTGAGAGCGGTTGTGTGTGTGAGTGTGTATGTGATGAAGATTGTGTGTGATGAAGGATGTGTGTGAGCGAGGATGAGAGTGTGTGTATGTGAGGGTGTGTGCATGTGTAAGGATGTCTGTGTGAGGGTGAGGAAATGCATGTGTGAGGATGCGGGTGATGATGCGTGTGTGTGAGAGGATAAGCGCGTGTGTGAGGATGTGCGTGTGTGAGGATCTGCGCGGATGTGTGAGAATGTGCGCATGTATGTGAGTGCGTGAGGTTGTGCGTGTGATGATGCGTGTGTGTGAAAGGATGTGCGTATGAGTATGTAATGATGCATGTATGAGAGGGTGAGTGTGTGTAAGAGGATGAGTGTGTGCAAAAATGGTAAGTATGTGTGAGAGAATGAGTGTGTGTGCGTGTGAGTGGATGATTGTGTGCGTGAGAGAGGATGAGGGTGTGTGTATGTGAGAGAATGAGGGTGTGTGTGTGTGAGAGAATGAGTGTGTGTGAGGATAAGTATGTGTATGGTCCATGTATGTGAGATGATGAGTGTGTAAGAGAGGATGAGAGTGTGTGAGAGAGGAAGCATGCGTGTGAGAGGATGAGTGTGTGTATGGTGCGTGTATGTGAGATAATTGTGTGAGAGAGGGTGAGTGTGTGTGAGAGGATGCATGTGTGTGATAAGATAAGTGTGTGGATGGGTGTATATGTTGATGCGCAATCAATTACACTCAAGACAAAGTGATTCCATAACTGAAGGCTTTAATCTGCTAGAACTCTTCCCCAGCAGCTTCGATACAGGAAGTGAAGGCTGCTGGGACGGCACCGGTTTTTATACTCCGTCTCTCAGGGCGGAGCTATGTACAACGGCCAATGGTAGACTCCTGGGTCTAACCAATGGTCATCCACCTCTTAGGTACCGCAATACCTGGTACTACCACATTCACCCCCTGTTAAAAAAGAGCCCGGCGGGGGGGGTGGCCAGCGTTAATAGTCGCCTTTCGCATGGTATGACCAGGTATGGTGGTACCGTGATGTCGAGGGTATTTACAAAGTGTTCATAGTGCAGCAATCAGTCGATCGGGTGGCCTGGTCATCCTTCTAGAGCATCTGGGCCTCAGCGGTGATTCTGATGGGGGTCCCGGCGGTTGCGACTCCGGGAGCGTGATGTCGTCCTCCCTGTCAGCTTCGTCACCCCTCGGCGGCGCTGTTGGGGCAAAAGGTTGACGGGGGGAAAGTGCCTGTAGGGGGCGTCAGTGTGTGGTCGGGCCTAGGCAGGAACGGTGGGAGTACTAACCTCCAGTTAGGTACTGTGGGGAGGGTGGGGGTGGGGGCAATGGTTCGGGAGCGCGCGGTGCTCCGGCGGGCGCCAGGTCCCGAAGGGAGACTGTATGCTGCCGGCCGTCAGGGAATGCTACGTAGGCGTACTGGGGGTTGGCGTGCCGCAGGCGGACCCTCGCGAACAACAGGTCCGACTTGTGCGCCCTCACATGTTTCCAAAGCAGGATGGGTCCGGGTGTCGCTAGCCAGGTTGGGAGCGAGATCCCGGAGGAGGACTTCCTGGGGAAAACAAGGAGACGTTTGTGAGGTGTCTGATTTGTGGTTGTACAGAGCAGCGACTGGATGGCGTGGAGGGCCACCGGGAGGACTTCCTGCCAGCGGGAGACTGGGAGATTCCAGGACCGTAGGGCCAGCAGGACGGTCTTCCATACTGTTCCGTTCTCCCTCTCTACCTGCCCGTTTCCCCGGGGGTTGGAACTTGTCGTCCTGCTCGAGGCGATGCCCTTGCTGAGCAGGAATTGACGCAGTTCGTCGCTCATAAAGGAGGACCCACTATCACTGTGTATATATGCGGGGAAACCGAACCGTGTAAAGATACCCTGGAGGGCCTTGATGACGGTGGTTGTGTTCATGTCTGGGCAGGGGATGGCTAATGGGAACCGAAAGAATTTGTCAATCATGTTAAGGAAGTACGTGTTGCGGTCGGTGGAGGGGAGGGGGCCTTTGAAATCCATGCTGAGGCGTTCAAAGGGACGGGAAGCCCTTATCAGGTGCGCCCTCTCTGGCCGGTAGAAGTGCGGTTTGCACTCCGCGCAGATTTGGCAGTCCATGGTGACTGTCCTGACCTCCTCGATGGAGTAGGGCAGGTTGCGGGCCTTGATAAAATGGAAAAAGCGAGTGACCCCCGGGTGGCAGAGATCCTCGTGGAGGGATCGGAGGCGGTCCACTTGTGCGGTGGCACATGTGCCGCGGGACAGGGAATCAGGAGGCTCGTTTAGCTTCCCCGGACGGTACAAGATCTCATAATTGAAGGTGGAGAGTTCTATCCTCCACCGCAAGATCTTGTCGTTCTTAATCTTGCCCCGCTGTGCATTATCGAACATGAAGGCAACCGACCGTTGGTCCGTGAGGAGAGTGAATCTCCTGCTGGCCAGATAATGCCTCCAGTGTCGCACAGCTTCTACTATGGCCTGGGCCTCCTTTTCGACCAAGGAGTGGCGAATTTCGGAAGCATGGAGGGTACGGGAGAAGAAAGCCACAGGCCTGCCCGATTGATTTAGGGTGGCCGCCAGAGCTACGTCGGACGCATCACTCTCGACCTGGAAGGGGAGGGACTCGTCGATGGCGCGCATCGTGGCCTTAGCAATGTCTGCTTTGATGCGGCTGAAGGCCTGGTGGGCTTCTGTCGACAGGGGGAAGGTTGTGAACCGGATCAGGGGTCGGTCTTTGTCTGCGTAATTGGGGACCTACTGTGCATAATAGCTGAAGAACCCGAGGCAGCGCTTCAGGGCCTTGGGGCAGTGAGGGAGGGGGAACTCGATGAGGGGGCGCATGCGGTCAGGGTCGGGGCCTATGACTCCACTTCGCACTACGTAGCCTAGAATGGCTAGACGATCGGTGCTAAACACGCATTTATCCTTATTGTATGTCAGATTAAAGATTTTCGCGGTCTGGAGGAATTTGCGGAGGTTGGTGTCGTGGTCCTGCTGGTCATGGCCGCAGATGGTGACGTTATCCAGATACGGGAACGTTGCACGTAAGCCGTACCGGTCAACCATTCAGTCCATCTCTCGCTGGAAGACCAAGACCCCATTAGTGACACCAAAGGGAACTCTTAAAAATTGATAAAGCCGCCCATCTGTTTCGAAGGCAGTGTACTTGCGGTCACTCGTGCGGAGGGGTAGCTGGTGGTAGGCGGACTTGAGGTCCACCGTGGAGAAGACCTTGTATTGTGCGATCCTGTTTACCAGGTCGGCTATACGGGGGAGAGGGTACGCATCCAGCTGCGTAAACCTGTTGATGGTCTGGCTGTAGTCTATGACCATCCTATTCTTCTCCCCGGTCTTTACCACCACTACTTGAGCTCTTCAGGGACTGTTGCTCGCTTCGATGACCCCTTACCCCAGCAGCCTTTGGACCTCAGACCTGATGAAGGTCCGGTCCTGGGCACTATACCGTCTGCTCCTGGTGGCGATGGGTTTGTAATCCGGGGTGAGGTTCGCAAACAGGGAAGGCGGGTCGACCTTAAGGGTCGCGAGGCCGCATACAGTAAGGGAGGTATAGGGCCACCGAATTTAAAAGTCAGGCTTTGCAAATGGCATTGGAAGTCCAGTCCCAGGAGTGTAACTGCGCAGAGGTGCGGCAGGACATAAAGGCGGAAATTGTCGAATTTCCTGCCTTGGACAGTGAGGTTCGCTAGGCAGAACCCCTGTATCTCCACCGAGTGTGACCCGGAGGCCAGGGAGATCCTTTGATTTACAGGGTGGGTTACAAGTGAACAGCACCTTACCGTGTTGGGGTGAACAAAGCTTTCCGTGCTCCCAGAGTCAATCAGGCACGACGTCTCGTGGTCGTTGATGAGGACCGTCGTTGTAGCCATTGCGAGTGTCCGAGGTCGACTTTGGTCCAGTGTTACTGAGGCCAGATGAAGCAGTTGCGAGTTCTGATCGGGCAGCGTGTAGTCGACCGAGCTGGGGGCCTGAGGCCCCATCCAAGATGGTGTCACCCATGGGTCGTACATGGTGTCCGAGGATGAAGAAGATGGCGTCGGCGATGGACAAAATGGCGGCGCCCACCCGTCCAGCGTGGAGTCCGGGGGGCAAGATGTCCGCGCCCGTGGGTCGCACATGGCGTTAGGATGGGGGGGGGGGGGCGGTGAGCGCTGGCCGGTCAGGACCTGAAGGGAGAGTTGCCGCGGTGGTCCATAGTCACTGGAGACCGTGGCCACGGCACAGGCCTGGCAGACCCCTACAAAGTGGCCTTTCTTACCCCACCCTTTGCAGGTGGCGGTGCGGGCCGGGCAGCCCGGGCGGTGATGATTCGCCTGCCCGCAGAAGAAACATCGGGGTCCGGCGGCGTTAGCGGGCCGTCTCGCCGCGCAGGCTTGCGGGGTCAGGGGGACAGTCTGAGGGGCTGCCGCTGCGAGGTGCCACGCAGCCCAGGCGGCCGCCGCGCGATCGGGTGCAAAGGACAGCGCGTTTTTATAGGCAACGTCCATGGACCCTGCCAGGGCCCGTGCCTCTGTAAGTCCCAGAGTGTCCCTTTCTAGGAGCCTTCGGCGGATATTGGGGGAGGTCATACCTGCGACGAAAGCATCCCTAATTAAAAGTTCCATGTGCTCGCTCCCCGAAACTTGCGGGCAGCCACAGTTTCGGCCCAGCACCAGTAGCGCCCGGTAGAAATCTTCCAACGTTTCCTCAGGGCTTTGCCGCCTAGTCGCAAGCAGGTGACGAGCGTAGACCTGGTTTACCGGGCGGATGTAATGTCCTTTCAGCAGTTCGATAGCGGCAGCATAGTTCTCCACCTCCTCGATAAGCGGGTAGATCCCACGGCTGACCCGGGAGCGCAGGAGATGCATCTTCTGTCCTTCCATGGGGGTGCCTACGGCCGTATCGAGGGAGCCCGTAAAGCACGCCCGACAGTGTTTGAAAATAGCAGCAGAGTTATCCGCGTGGGGGCTGAGCTGGAGGCACTCCAGTTTGATATGGAGATACATCCTTCCAACTGAAGTTGTAGCAGATTAAATTGATGCGCAATCAATTACTCTCAAGACAAAGTGATTCCATAACTGAAGGCTTTAATCTGCTAGAACTCTTCCCCAGCAGCTTCGATACAGAAAGTGAAGGCTGCTGGGACGGCACCGGTTCTTATACTCCGCCTCTCAGGGCGGAGCTATGTACAACAGCCAATGGTAGACTCCTGGGTTTAACCAATGGTCATCCACCTCTTAGGTACCGCAATACCTGGTATTACCACATATGTGTCATGATGTGTTTGTGTGTGAGGATGCATGTATTAGGATGTATGTGTGTGCGATGATGCGTGTGCGGTGTGAGGATGTGTGTGTGAGAAGAGTGTGTGAGTGTGAGAATGAGAGTATGTGAGAGTATGAGTGCGTGTGAGAGGATATGTGTGTGAGTGTGTGAGGATAAGTGTGTGTGAGGATGAGTATGTGTGAGGGTGAGTGTGTGTGAAGATGTGTGTGTGAGGGTGTGTGTGAGGGTGTGTGTGAGTGTGTGTGAGGGTGTGTGTGTGAGGATATGTCTGTGTGAGAATGCATGTGTGAGAGGATAAGAGTGTGTGAAAGGATGTGTGTGATGATGCATGTGTGTATGAAAGGATTGGTGTGTGTGAGATGAGGGTGTGTGCGTGTGCATGTGTGAGGATGAGTGTGTGAGGATGTGTGTGATGATGTGTGTGTGTGTGTGAGGATGAGTGTATGTGAGGATGAGGATGTGTATGAGGGTTTGTGTGAGGATGAGCATGTGTGTGTGAGGATGAGCGTGTGTGAGAGGATGTGTGTGTGAGAGCATGAGTGTGTATGAGAATGGGTGTGTGTGAGGATGAGTGTGTGTGAGGATGAGGGGTTTTATGTGTGAGAGAAAGGATGAGTGGGTGTATGAGAGAGAGGATGAGTGTGTGAGGATGGGTGTGTGTGAGAGAAGATGTGTGTGCGTGAGAGAATGAGTGTGAGGATGGGTGTGTGTGAGAGAAGATGAGTGTGTGTGTGTGGTATGAGAAAGTATGAGGATGTGTGTGTCTGAGATGATGCATGTGTGAGGATAAGTGTGAGATGTATGTGTGCATGTGTGTGAGATGAGTGTGGAGTGTGTGAGCATGAGGATGAGTGTGTGTGTGAGATGAGTGTGGGCGTGAAGATCAGTGTGTGTGTGCGATATATGTGCATGTTTGAGATGAGTGTGAACATGAGGAAATGTGTGTGATGAGTGTACGAGTGTGAGAGATGAATATGCATGTGTGTGAGAGATGAATATGCATGTGTGTGCGAGATGAGTGTGTGAGAGATGAGTATGTATGCATGTGTGGTGGCTTGAGACATGCACTGGAGGCTTTCAGAAGTAAAAAAGGGATTTATTGATGAAAGGCAAAGCCAGTTCGATAACAGGCAGAGAATACTGTACAACAGGTCTTTATTCTTCAGCTCTCTGGTCCACACTGCCCGGGGTACTGCTCTGAGGGCCCTGGACACACCTCATTGGCTGGGGTTCATGCATGACAGCGCGATTGGCCACAAGCTGGTCATGTGGTTTGTGGAACCTGCCCCCTTAAAGCTACCACATCCCTCTCCTCTTAAGTCTCTTAACACTTTCTATGTCCAAAATTTACAGTTGTTAATAGGAACCACCAAGGAAGATGGCCAGGATTCTCCGAACCCGCGGCGGGTCGGAGAATCGCAGTTGACGCCAGGATGGCCCGCGGTGCTGGTCCGATGCCGGGACCCGATTCTCTGGCCAACCATGCGCGCGCGTTTGACGCGGTGTCGGTCGGGGGCCGTTGAAAGATACTCCGCGGTCGACCGGCCAAGTTCCCGCCAGCGTGGTTCTAACATGGTTCCAACTGGCGGGAGCTCGGACCCGTGGTCATGGTGGCTGTCCTGTGGGGTGGCCCTCCACGATGGCCAGGCCCTCGATCGGGGGCCACCGATCGGCGGGCGCACGCGATCCAGGAGGGCCTATCTTCTTACATGCCGGCCCGCTGTGCGACTCCGCCATGTTGCAGGGCTGGCAGTGGAGGGCCGCGTATCAGTGCTGGTGCCGCCCTGTGGGCCACGGAATCGCTGGGCCAGGAGGCCCGTTGACGCCGGTGTGAAAGACTCTGGTGTTTACGCCGGCGTCAACACTTACCTGCGATTTCAGAGAATCCCGGCCAGAGAGTCCATCGAAATGTCAATCGGTCCAGAGACCTCCGGGTCCTCTCAGACCATTTTAGCCCAGCAACAGGCACTCTTTTGAGAGAGTGAGTGGTCCACAATCCGTACCACATAAGGAGGGCCACTTTGACGACAGGTGAACTAGTCTCACTGGCCTCAACGATGTAGCGGGTTGAAAAGAAACAGGAGTCCATGTTTCCCCCTGGCTGGACAGAGAAACAGGAGTATTCACGATGCTCGCTGGGCGTGTTGAATAGACATCAGGGGTCGCACCCCGTGACTCCTCACATGATCGACATACACTCTGATAGTCTTCCCATTAACAACGAACAGGCGCCGGAATGTGGCGACTAGGGGCTTTTCACAGTAACTTCATTGCAGTGTTAATGTGAGCCCACTTGTGACAATAAAGATTATTATTATAAGACACTGGCCCTGACTGGACCACAACCTGTCCTTCCAACCAAGGCAAATTAGTAGTAAAATTTCGGACCATAGCTGTGTCGCCCACCCGGAACAATCTGTCCCCTCTCTGCTCTTCTGCTGACTCTTCTGGGAGACCTGACGTGCCTCCACCCTCCCCACCAAATTTGGAAATACAAGATCCAACCGGGTTCTCAACCAACGGCCCATGAGCAGCTCAGCTGGTGTGACCCATCATGGTTGCAAGAGGGATTGAGTTGTACAACAATAAAAAATAAGCCAATCTCTGGTGAATCTGGCTGCTTCATGGCTTGTTTGAAAGTTTGAATGGCCCATTCAGCCAAACAGTTGGACACTAGGTGATAGGAGGCTACTCTCGTGTGTCGTCTGCCATTTACTCTCAAAAAAGGTTGGAAATCATTGCCGGTGAAGGCAGTACCATTGCCCAAAACAATTCACCCAGTAAATCTATTAATGGCAAACACTCATCATGAGACATCTACTATGGTTGCCGAGGCAGTGGGCCCCATCTCCTGGACTGATAGCCACTTTGAGTGGGCACCCACCAGCATCAATAACATCGTGCCCAGAAATAGGCCCGCATAATCAATGGGGACCCTGGTCCACTGACGACCTGGCCAATCCCAGCGGGATTGTTAGTAGAGTTGAAGTCCATGAATAAGAAGTTTGCTGACTGACAGGAAACAGAAAACAATGATGTATGGTTGCTTGTTGGAGGAACATATGCAGTAAAGTTCCCCAGGGTCGGTGCTGGGACCATTGCTTTCTTTGTGTATATTAATTATTTGAACTTTTGTCCCGAGAGCATAATCGCAGAATTTGTAAATAATACAAAACTGTCAAGTACAGCGAAATGGGAGGAGGATAGTCTTAGAGTTAGAGGTCAAACAGGCTGCTGGAACAGGTGGACAATAGCAGATGAAATTTAGCACAGAAATGTGTGAAGTGATACATTTTGGTAGGAAGAATGAGAAGAGGCAATATAAACTAAAGGGTACAATGCTGTTTGGGTGCAGCAACAGGGAACCCTGGGATTCTATGCGCACAAATCATTGAAGGTTGCAGAGCAGGTTGTGAGGGGGTTAAAAAAAGCATTGGGATTGTGGGCTATATAAGTAAATGTATAGAGTGCAAAAGCAGGCAAGTCATGATGAATCTTTGTAAAACACTGCTGTGGCCTTAACTGGCGTGTTGCATCCAATTCTGCCCACCTCGCTTTAGGAAGCTTGTGAAGGATTTAGAAAGGTTGTAAGAATGGAGAAGTTGGAGTTAAACTACTTAAAGAGAAGGTTGAGAGGCCATCTGATAGCGGTGTTCAAAATCATGATGTGCCTAGATAGAGTAGATGGATAGAAACTGTTCCTATTGCCGAATGGTCGACAATCGGAGGACATTGGTTTAAAGTGATTGGCAAAAGAGCTGAAGCTAACATGAAGAATTGCTTTTTTTTAACACAGCAGGTGGAAGGCACAGGATCTGGAAGGTGCTACATGAAAGATTGGTAGAGGCATATCTAATTGTTGCTTTCAAAAGAAAGTTGTATCAGCAACTGAAGAGGAAAATAATTTCAGGGGAGATGGCTGAGGTGTGGAACTAGCTACAGTGATCTTGCAGACAGCCAGCACAGAATCAATGGGTCCAATAGCCTCCGTCTGTGCTGGAATCTTTCAATATTTCTAGAATTTTCTGTTCATTGCAGGCGTCAAACAGCGAGAATGAGACTGGGATGAGGTTCGGAACATAGTCCGGGGAAACGTGCAAAAAAGCAGGTCACTAACTATCCCAAGATAGACTGGGATGAAAGAAAGAAATAGTCAGCAAGAAAAGTATTTTAGAACCGTATCCATGTAGAACTGTTTCTCATCCAACAAAAAAATAGTTCTGGGAAATAAAGAAAGCAAATAATTGAATTCAGAGTAGGGGAACGATTGAGAAATAGTGACCACAACATAAAGATGCAAAGTAATGGAAAAGGACAATGAAGAATCAAAGATAATAATGATGGACATGAAAGACAAACTAAGCTAGCTGGATGATCTCAAGTTAGTAAACAGGTGAACAAATTAGCTGTGGAGAACAAGAGTTGAATAGAATACAAAATAAACATATTCTTACAAGGTGAATAGTGGGTACAATACAGAATTAAGATTGATGGATTCATAGAAAGATTGAAATTAAATTTAAAAGGGAGGCATATCTGATAAGAATTAGTGCTTACAATATAAAAAGAAAATTCCAAGAAATATCAAAGTTATTGTGGGGATTTGAAAAGAAAAATTGGGCGAGCTTATGGGGAATATTAAAATAATTGAATAGTAAATAAGATGAAAGGAAATAATAGGATTTGTTTGAGCACTTTAAATGTGAAAGAATAGTCGTTCATTCTGGATCCAATTGGGAATGATAGAAATATTGTGGGCATATTAAATATTTTGCATCCTCTTTTTAATGAATGATGATGGAATTGAGAATGTAGAGGTACCAGAGCAGGGGCTCCCAATTGAAAGTCCATGATTCTTTAGGGGTCCAGAAGAAGATTTCAGCAATTTCTGAAATAGCATCAATAGCCTCCCCTGAATATTGAGACGAGTGAAATGGTCTCATCATTATAAAGATAGTGCAAATATTCAGGATATTACTGTTGGACCCCATTTGCTCATGGTTAGTGGTTAGACATGTCCCTCTGCATGTCACTAATGTCTACAATGGCATTTATCATGGTAACTTTTTTTTGATCCAACCCTATTTGCTTCTCCTCCACTTTTAATGAATAAAATCGAGGAAGTGATAAACTTCACTGCTGGGTGATTAAAACTTGAGTTGGGAGAGGGAAAATCTATGAGTTCTTCCAGTATTCCTCAAGCTGAGCTGGCATGAGACTTCCTTTCAAACCCTTTATTTTCCTTCACGAGGCACCACCCTGTGTCCATTGGAAGTTGTTCACACTTTTGAGGAGATTCTTTCCCCCCACTGATTAACCTGGAGCTGCTTTTAATTGAGAGAGTGGACATACCACTTAACTTTGGAACAGGGGACAGAAGGGGTGAAAGAGATTTTTCAGTCTCCAGGAGAGATAAGGACATAATAATTGGGATCAGAGCAGATCCTCACCTTCAATGTTTTCAGCTTGAATTAATAAACAAAGGGCCTTATCACTATTTTCCTTCTACCTCAGACTCAACTTTACATTCAGGCATTGTGCTTCTCTGGTAGACAGACAGGCATAGTAGAGGTGCTTGTGTCCTTTGAGTTGGTAATGCTGGCTATTTGTGATGGGATCATTAAAGTGTTTATGACAGATCAGGTTGGGTAATTATATTGTTCAAGGCCCTTTATTTCTCCACTTCTCTGTTGTGTCATCGACTTTGCCACCACTGGGATATTAATTCAAGTTGCAGCTTTCACCACTACTATGATGTACTTGGTGTTGAATTAAGAGGAAGTTTGGTTTCTAAAATCACATATAATTGCTAAGGAGTTGCTAACGCCGTGCCATTAAACTTGTATGGGAGATGATTGAAGAGCAGAGGGCCAGGGAACTGTAAAAAACAATGATGTCAAATGACATTGTGGAACTATGGATTGATTTAATGTCAGAAGACAGTTTCATAGTGCATTGATCGCGATGTGGTAATGATCTTACTGCACAAAGTCTTGAATTCATAGACACTTTTAAAATGTTCCAATTATTCATGTGTGTTCGATGTGCAGTATATTTTGCAACATTTTGCCAGGGGAGGCTTGCTCCCAATCATCAAAATAGCAACAACTTGTCCATCAAGCTGCATCATGCTTCGAGTCCAAACACCTTGAGGATGAGACAGAGCGGTGGCAGAGAAGAAAAGAATACAAATGCCGCACTCTGGATCTCACTACTTGGTGGGGCATCCTGACCCATGTTCCCACAGATAAATGGGTTGAGAATGTACCTCTTCCATCATATGAAGGTCCATGGCAGAAACTTGAAATCCAAGTAGACGTCATCCTTGAAGTGAGGGAGAGGCGTCAACAGTGACAACATTTTGCAAAGAGTAAAAGGAAACAAAAAGGTAAAATAATATTGAATGGTTTCATGGCTCCAGCAAAAATGGACTGGCATTGTGATCTGCCTTAAAATGGGAGTGACTGGAAAGCACTTTGATGTTCTGAATGCATGATTTCACAGAATTGTTACAGTGCAGAAGGAAGCCATTTGGTCATCTGCACCGGATCTCCAAATAGGCACCATGGCTTATTGCCATTCCCCTGTCTTTTTCCCGTACCCCTGCGCATCATTTGACTAAAAACAATCATCTAATGCCCTCTTGCGAACTTTGATTGAACTTGCGCCCAACACAACTCCTGGCAATGCATTCCAGACCCAAAGCACTGGTTGTGCAAAAAGTTTTTTTCTCGCATCACATTTGCCTCTTTGTCAAATTATTTTAAATCTGCGCAATTCTCTTTGTGGCATTCTTCTCCCCAAAGAGAACAGTCCCAACACCTCAAATCTCTCCTCACAATTGATGGTTCTCATCCCTGTAATAATTTTTGTAATCCTCTTCTGACTCTCTCCAATGTGTTTGCATCCTTTCTGTAATGTGGCGCACAGAAATTATGCAATATTCCAACTGGGGTTTAACGAGTGTCTTGTATACATTCAGCACAACGTCCTTGCTCTTAGAATCATTGAACCAGAGAAAGGTTACAGCACAGAATGAGGCCATTTGGCCCATTTTGTCCTTGCAAGCCCGAGGACACCTAGGTGCCCATTCTAATCCCACCTTCCTGAACTTGTCCCATAACCCTGTATCTTGCAACACTTAAGGTGCAGATTCAGGTGCTTTTTAAAACAATTTAGGGTCTCTGCCTCCACCATCAACTCGGGCAGCAATTTCCAGACTCCCACTACCCTCTGCGTAAAGAGGTATTTCCTTAAGTCCCCATTACACCTTCTGCCACTTATCTTAAATCTATATCCGCTGGTTCTAGAATTCTCCGCCAAGGGAAACAATTTAATCCTGTACACTCCACCTCTTCCCCTCATTACACCTCAATCAAGTCACCTCTCAGTCTTCTTTGTTCCAAGGAAAATAACCCCAACCTATCCAATCTCTCCTCATAGCAACATTTCTTTAGCCCTGGCAACATTCTTGTAAACCTCCTCTGCACTATTTCCAGAGCAATTAAGTCCTTCCTGTAATGTGGTGATCAGAACTGCACACAATACTCCAGTTGTGGCCTCACCAGTGTTTTATACAATTCCAACAATATATCCTTACTTTTATATTCTATGCCTCTGCAAATGAATGAGAGCATTGCATATGCTTTTTTTTACAACCTTACCTTGTCTGCTTGAACTGCTCACTTTACGGACCTGCGTACTTGTATGTCAAGATCTCTCACTTCATTTACCCCTCTTAGTATGTTCCCATTTATTGTGTACTCCCTATAACTGTTTGACATCCCTAAATGCATAACTTCACATTTCTGTATTAAAATCCATCTGCCACTTTATCGCCCACTCCACCAAAGCATCTATATAATTATTGAGATTGTAGCTATCCTCTATATCTGTTTAGATTTGGCAGTACTGCTCTTATTTTTGGAGGAGACATGTCTACTTTATACATTCGTGCTTTTTAATACTTCCTACTGATTTTCCGCTGATTTATCCTCCAGCAGTGCTATCCAATCCACCACAGCCAAGTCCCTTCTCATGTCTGCAAAATGTCCTTTCCCTCAGTTCAAAACCTTTACTCCTGCTTTATCTCTGTCCCTTTTCCACGTAATATTAAATCTAACTGAACTGTGATCACTATCCCTGATATGGCCGCCAACTGTCACTTCACCCACTTGCCCTTCTTTGTTCCTCAAGACTAGGCCTGGAATTGCATTTGGGGCCACCTTCTTCACACGTGGTCATCAGGGTCTATCATTTCCCACATTGTGCAGGAGGAGCATATCATGGGTCTCAGGTCTCCTACCATGACGTTGCTCTCGATTAAGCGATTTACTCCCTTAGCTAGGGACTTAATTGTTAGCTAAGATCCTTGTTTCTTACCAAACACTTCTATTATAATTGTACAGTACTACTCTATACTCATTTTGCTTTCCCTACTTTAGTATTTAGCATTGAATTACTTTAATAGATACTCACTGGGACGTACTCACCAACTAGCAGCTTTGGTTGGTCCGTGTCAAATTCTGAACCAGCGTTTGTACCACATTTTGAACCAGAGTTGTGTCACATTCTGAACCAGCATTTCTTAGCTGCTCTTCCTCAGGTTGAGCATTAGGTCCTTTGAAATCTCCTCCTCGGTTATGGTGACTGAGCTGAGTTTTACCAGAATGCTCCTCATGGATTTCTCACCAATGGCATCTGTAATCTATGACCCGATTAATAAAGCCCAGAATATCATATGCTTTAACTGCTCTCTTCACCTGTCCTGCCACCTTCAATGATCTATGTACATATACAGTCAGATCTCTCTGCTCCTACACCCCTTTAGGAATTGTACCCCTTATTGTCTATCTTCTCTCCAAGTTCCTCACTTCTCCGTATTGAACTTCATCTTCCATCTATCTGTACAATCTACCAACTTGTCTCTGTCCTTTTCAAGTTTTACACTCTTCTCTTCACAGTTTACAATCCTTCTAAGTTTTGTGTCATCCACAAACTTTGAAATTGTCTCCTGCACACCAAGATTTAGATCATTAATATATATCAGAAAAAGCAAGGATCCCAACACCCATCCCTGGTGACAACCACGATAAACCTTCCTCCAGCCTGAAAAATATCCATTGACCATTACTTTCTGCTCCCTATTATTCAGCCAATTTCCTATCCACGTTGCTCGTGTCCCTTTTATTCCATGAGATAGAACCTTTCTCCCAGGTCTGTAATGTGGCCCTGTAACAAATGCCTTCCAAGAGCCCATTTCCACCACATCAACAGCATTACCCTCATCGACCCTTTTGGTTACTCCAGCAAGTTAGTTAAACATGATTTTCCCTTTAGAAATCCATGCTGGCTCTTTTTAATCAACCCACATTTTTTTCATGTGACTACTAATTCTATTCCTTAAGCCGAGGTAGCATGAGACTTCCTTTCAAACCTTTTATTTCTTTTCATGAGGAGCACCCTGTGTCTGTTGTAAGTTGCTCACAGAGTTGAGGAGATTCTTTTCCCCACTGATTAACCTGGAGTTGTGAAAGGGGAACCTGCTTGGCCCTCACAATCTCACTCTAATCAGCCGCACAGGAGGAGCAAGTGGCATGGTGGCACAATGGTTAGCACTTCTGCCTCGCAGCGCCAGGGTCCTGGTTCAATTCTGGATGACTGTGCAGAGTTTGCATGCTCTTCCCGTACCTGTGTGTGTTTCAAATGGATGCTCCGGTTTCCTCCCACAGTCAAATGATGTGCAGGTTTGGTGGATTAGCCATATTAAATTGCCCCTTAGTGTCCAAAGAGTAGGTGGGGTTACGGGGATAGGGTAGGGGAGTGGGCCTAGGTAGGGTGCTCTTTTGGCGGGACAGTGCCGACTCGATGGACTGAATAGCCTCCTTCTGCACTGTAGGGATTCTATGAATTGTTTCTAAAAGCTTGCCCATCACTGATGTTAAACTGGTCTGTAATTTCTAGGGATATCCTTATAACGTTTTTTGGAACAAGATCATAACATTTGCAACTCTCCAGTCCTGTGGCACCTCTGGAGATGGTAGATTACAACCAGAGCCCCTGCAATTTCCATTGTCACTTCATTCATTATCCTTGAGTGCATCTCATCTGGTCCCGGTGCCTTGTCAACTTTCAGTCCTGACAGTCTATTCATAACTTCATCCTCATAAATTTTGAACGCTTCTAGTGACAGAGTTTCCTCACCTGTCACCATGTTCTGGGTAGTATCTATCTCCTTGGTAAAGACAATGCAAAAATATTCATTTAATACCCCAACTATGGCCCCTGCCTCCATGTGTAAATCCATTTAGGTCGTGAATTGGCCTTATTCTTCATTTTGCCACCCTTTTACTATTTATATGCTTTCAGAGGACTTTTGGATTCCCTTTTATGTTGGCTGCCACTCTTTCCTCATAATCCCTTTTCGTTTCTCTGTGTGTTTTTTCACCTCCCCCCTGAACCTTTTGTACTCCTCTTGGTTCTCAGCTGCATTGTCCGCCTGATACCTGTCATAATCTCACTTTTTCATCTCCTTTTTCATTTACGGAGCTTTGGATTTGTTTGCCCTACCTTTCCCTTTTAACAAAATATATCTTGACTGTGTCCACACCATTTCTGCTTTGAAAATAGCCCATTGTTCAGCTAAATTGTTCCCACCGAACCTTTGCTCCAGTCTCTCTTGTTGGAGATGGTCATTGTGTGGCATTGTTACTTGCCGCTTATCAGTCAAAGCCAACGTCGTCCAGATCTTGCTGCATATGGACTCAGTGCTTCAGTAGATGAGGATTTGCGAATGGTACTGAACATTGTGAAATCATCAGCAAACATCTCTATTTCTGATCTTATGATGGAGGGAAGGTCATTGATGAAGCTGAAGATGGTTGGGCTGAGAAGACTGTCCTGAAGAACTTCAAGTCCAAGCTGCAATAGAATACTGGTCTATAAACATCTGAAACAGAGACATTCAATTGAAAGGAAAACAGAGCACCAGCCCTGGGGAGAAGGTTTCAGAATTCACCAATGTTGCTCTGGAAGCCCTAGTGACGTAGGCATATAGAAGCAAAGGCTGCACTTCCACAGAAGGCCAGAAGCTGTGCCCTCAGAAGGAAATAGGAGCAACTGGCCAGGGAGGTCATTGATCAAAATCTGGACCTGAGGATTGGACAGCAGTGCAGAAAGTAGTTGAATGACCTCACAAGCATAAGTCAAGGTCAATGAATGCATCTTTACATCATATTCCTACTCAGCTACCAGCCTGTCTCACAACCCAATGGACTACACCATTATCACTCACACAGCTGCAGTGCTTGGTATTCAGGACTCACATCTTGCATTCGCATACTCTATCTCACCGACACATAACTTCCATCATTGCTAGCCTCACATACATCTCTTGCAGCCTTCACATATCTCTAGCCATTCAGCTATAGCTGACACATTATCCAGACAGTAACAGGCAGTCTGCTCCCTTTACCATTCAGGAGAAAGGTGCGATCACATGATTACCCAACAGAGAACTGTCGGGGCGCCATAATTTCATCCGCACAACCCAAAAAAGAGTTGGTGATTAGAATTATTGAGTTGGCATCTATAGCAACACCAGATCCCATGGACTCAGAGATCAAGAATGATGGGGAGTTCCTGCCTAATGCCACTTCTCAACTCCTGTGGTAGCGCAGCTCGTTTAAGGGGACAGACTCGACAGAGCATGTGACCAGCTCAGGACCAATTGTGCAGGAGCGTGCGAACACTGGTCAATAGGGAGTTTTAGTGGGGCCTTGGGAGCAGGATCCCGGACATTGTGGACCCTGGAGCCGAAGTGTTTAGACCTGTTGTATTGTGTTCTGTGCTTGTTACTTAACTACTTTTACCTTTCATCAATAAACCCCTTTGTTGACTCCTGGAAGCCTCCAATATATGTCACGAGGCACACATTGGCAATGAGGAAAATGTTTTCGCACCCTGCAGACGTTGTGAATTGATGGGAGAAAGGAGAAACTGAGAAAGTACTGAAGCTGCAGCAAGAGTTGGGAATCATTAAACCACAAGTCAAAATGCCTATCATTGGTAACTGGTCCCATCTGACCGAGGGGGCTGAGGATTTGAGTCAGTACATCAAAGGGCTCCACTATATTTTTACCATGAAGGAGATCACAGGCGAGGTTAAGCAGAAGGTGATACTTCGGACAGGTTGCGGGCCCCAAAACATATAATTTTATTAGAAACCGGTCACGCTCAATGTGTTAAAGGGATATGGAGAACAGGTAGGAAAGCGGATTTGATTGAATGGCAGATCAGGCTCAAAGGGTTGAATTGCCGACTTCTGCTCCTAATTCCTATGTTCCCATGTCCCCGGGGGCACTGGACTCGGAGATCTTTTGACCAGATAGCGTAATTGTTCAAAGACCATTTCAACCCAAGGCCCAATTATCCTCCAACATTACAAGTTAAACTCTGCAATGAGAGAGCATGAAGAGTCTGTCTTAGCCTTTATAGCCAGGCTTCACCAGCTCGCTGTACACTGAGTTTGGGACGGGCTTAGTTGCGCGACCAGCTGGCTTGTGGGATCTATAACCTTAATATCCAGAAGCTCCTGGCAGAAACCACTATAACATTGGAAAAAGGTAGATAACTTCAGCAACAGAGTGCCCTGGCAAAAGGGCCACTGAGGTCCAAAGTGTGGCTGAAGGATAGGTTAACCAAGTATGGGACAGTAGCACTCTAGCTCAACAGGCACAGCAGAAAACCAAAACTGGCCTCGGGACCAGACTGGAGTCAAAGGGCCAGAAAAAAGATGGGGCATCACCCCAAATAGGAGGTGAACTGCTGTCATTGTGGGGGAGACCATCCCCAGGAGAACTGTCAGCCTTTAAGTTTGAATAATACTACAGTTAAGCTTTCCCCTACACAGGCAGACTTTGAAGATCCTCAAAACCACCAATACACCAGTGGTGTACAAAAGAAGGAAGACAATCTTCCCTTGGATGTCATAGAAGAGGATAGACCAAGTCTGGTGGGAAGAGACGGGTTACAGAAGAATAGGCTCAATTGGGTAGAAATGTTCAAAGTATCCAATGACGTCCTCCATTGTAGCCATCTGGGATGGCCACGTCCCGATTACAAAATGGACACCCACAAAGAATGCAGGGAAAATTGGACAATGCTAAGAAACAAGCAGGTGCAAGCTCTGTCTGTTGATTAGAACCTTAAACTCTCAGACAGGACAGAAACTACCAAACAATCTACATACTAATGAGCCATCTCCGGGGACAAAAGGGAAACATTTAGATACACAATGTTAGGACAGACTCCCCGGTGTCAGAAGAAGCTAAGGCAAAACAGACTGACAGTCACCAGGACATGCACAACGATCAGGGAACCACCCCTCTATTGGAGGAAAATCGATACAGATTGGGAAAGACCCAATTAGTTGAGGCCAAGTTCAAGGTCCGCCCAAAAGCACACAAAGCCCTGTTTAGTATAAAAGGTATCCCCCAAGGGAGAACGTCCTCCTTTGGCTTTGGCTCTCACCGAAGAGAGACCTGCCTAACAGTTGCATCAGACCAAGTAAGTCCCAAGTCAACGCATGCTACGAGATAGACGCTCCTATTGCAACCCTGTAAATAGCTCAACCCAGCAGCCTCAGAACTGAGCAACGGCCATTGATCCTCTGACTGAGTGGGCGCCCAAAGCTAAGTATAGGCTTTAGTAATAGTGGTAGTTTAGTTTGTAGAGTTTATGCATGAGTAGATTTGACTGTGTAAATAAATGAGCATTGCTTTTGAACTTACTAACTGGTGTATCGAGTCATTGATCAGTATTCGGTTCTGGACATTGTGGCGGTGTCGAAAGATACCTGGCGACTCTTGAGCAAACGTGATTAAACAGAACCAAATTAAGAGCCAACCAAATGTTAGCAACACCATGATGTTCTAAGGAGGTATGAAAACGTTTTTTCACAAGTAACTAGGCCGGATTAAAGGTGTCAAAGCCAAAATCGATGTCAATCCGGATTCTATGCCCAAATTCTTCATTGCTAGACCAGTGCCACTAGCACTGCATCAGAACGTTGAAGCAGAGCTCAAGAGATTGAAGAGCTGGGCATGGGGCGGCACGGTAGCACAGTGGTTAGCATTGTTGCTTCACAGCGCCAGGGACCCTGGTTCGATTCCCGGCTTGGATCCGTGTGTGTGGAGTCTGCACGTTCTCCCCACTGGTTCCTGTAGGCGGCTCAAAAACACAAAGTGGGTACAGCTGATTAGTGGAGGATAAATGTATCGTGGCAGCTGCCAGAATAGCATGCATTCACTCAGATGGAGGTCTTGTCATGGTCTCAAACCAAATGCACTCTCCCCCTGATATCTTATTTAAGCAAGAATGCTTTGAAATAATCATTAGAGAAGATTTATCAGATATGAGACAGACAACAGAGTAAATGGCCTCCTACTATAAGCTACATTTTTAACTTCTTCCTTAACAAGTGCCTTATCCAGTAGGATGTCGAGTTTGATGGATGTCTATCCAGCGTTTAGGAATATCTGAACCTAAGATTGCAATTTTGTGCTTAAGAGTATTTTAAAAATTGATCATTCAGTGCTTATGACCAGCTTAACCTTCAAGCCCCTCTTGGCTGCTTTGCTGTTTATGGTAATAGATGCAACTCAATCCGTATAGCAGACATTTGTCTTCTAACCTTGCATTGGAGACAGCTGCTCATGGTGCTGTCCGACACCAATTTTCTAATCCCCTGCATTTCATCAATTAGTGCATGATGTAAAAAGTGGAAATTGTGAAATGCGCTGAAATCATTGAACTGTGCATTAATGGTATTCGAAAATTAGAACCGGAATACACTGGACTCTGAACATCATGCACTAATAAATCATGTATTAGTTCCAAATCGTGGGCGAAATTCTCCGTTATCGGCGCAAAGTCCGCCGATCGGCGCAAAAAACGGCGCAAATCCGACTTGCATCACGTCGGAAAAATGGGTCGATAGTCTCCGGCCCGAAATGGGCTAGCAGCGACGTAACGGGATCCGCGCTTGCGCACGTGGTTCACGCCGTGCAGCGTCATACGCGCCGCAGGGCGTCACGGCTCATAAGGAAGCGCTGCTCCCCCCCACCCGACTGGAACACCCGACCGGAACACCCGACTGGATGGCTGGCCGCCGCTCAGCCCCGAGGTTCGAGTCACGGGATGTGGAGGCGCTCCTGGACGCAGTGGAGCAGAGGAGGGACGCCCTGTATCCCGGGCACGGCCGCAGAGTTGCCCCACGCCACAGCCGGCGTCTGTGGAGGGAAGTGGCAGAGGCCGTCACCGCTGCAGCCCTGACACCACGGACAGGCACCCAGTGCCACAAGAAGGTGAACGACCTCGTCAGAGCAGGCAGGGTGAGCCTCCCCCATATCCCCCCTCCCCCATATCCACCATATCCCCACTCCCCATATCCCCCCCACCCCATATCCCCCCTCCCCCATATCCCCCCTCCCCCATATCCCCCCTCCCCATATCACCCCTCCCCATATCCCCCCTCCCCATATCCCCCTCCCCCATATCCCCCATATCCCCCCTCCCCCATATCCCCCCTCCCCCATATCCCCCATATCCCCCCTCCCCCATATCCCCCCTCCCCCATATCCCCCATATCCCCCCTCCCCCATATCCCCCCTCCCCCATATCCCCCCTCCCCATATCCCCCTCCCCATATCCCCCCTCATCCCCACTCCCCCATATCCCCCATATCCCCCCTCGCCCATATCCCCATATCCCCCCTCCCCCATATCCCCCTCCCCCATATCCCCCCCTCCCCCATATCCCCCTCCCCATATCCCCCATATCCCCCCTCCCCCATATCCCCCCTCCCCCATATACCCCCTCCCCATATCCCCCCTCCCCCATATCCCCCATATCCCCCCTCCCCCATATCCCCCCTCCCCATATCCCCCATATGCCCCCTCCCCGTATACCCCATATCCCCTCCTCCCCCATATCCCCAATATCCCCCCTCCCCCATACCCCCCTCCCCCATATCCCCCCTCCCCCATATCCCCCCTCCCCCATATCCCCATATCCCCAAGTGAATCCAGCCCTAACCTTAACCTCTGCAATGCACGCGCAACCGATGGCGTGCATTCATATACCTGCATAACAGTGTTGCCTTTCATCCCCACTCCCCCATATCCCCCCTCGCCCATATCCCCATATCCCCCCTCCCCCATATCCCCCTCCCCATATCCCCCCTCCCCATATCCCCCTCCCCATATCCCCCATATCCCCCCTCCCCCATATCCCCCCTCCCCATATCCCCAATACCCCCCCCTCCCCCATATCCCCCTCCCCATATCCCCCATATCCCCCATATCCCCCCTCCCCATATACCCCATATCCCCCCCTCCCCCATATCCCCAATATCCCCCCTCCCCCATACCCCCCTCCCCCATATCCCCCCTCCCCCATATCCCCCCTCCCCCATATCCCCAAGTGAATCCAGCCCTAACCTTAACCTCTGCAATGCACGCGCAACCGATGGCGTGCATTCATATACCTGCCTAACAGTGTTGCCTTTTACCCCTGCCACCATCCCCCCCCCCCCCCCCCCACAGGAGAAGCGCGCACTCAACAATAGGGAGCATGTGAGGACTGGAGGAGGCCCCGCTGATGAGAGGCCACTGACCGAACACGAGGAAAGGGCCCTGGAACTGGCTGGCGGGCCTGACGACCGGGAGGTTGCTGATGCAGAGGTCGGGGGCGTACTAGCAAGTGAGCCACCGACAGCCCGTCCCCATATCCCCCCTCCCCTATATCCCCCTCCCCCATATCACCTGATGACTGCCTGCGTGTCTAACCATGCATGCTTCATTGTGTATCGCAGGACCAAACGTCCAGGCACCCATCCCCGCAGATGCAGACCGCCCGCAGGATGCCCCTCGGAGGCCACGGGAGACAGAGAGACCCGGACCCTCCAGCATGCGACGCCCGCAGGATGCTCCTCGGAGGCCACGGGAGACAGAGAGACCCGGACCCTCCAGCATGCGACGCCCGCAGGATGCCCGTTGGAGGCCACGGGAGACAGAGAGACCCGGACCCTCCAGCATGCGACACCCGCAGGATGCCCCTCACACACCACGGGAGACAGAGAGACCCGGACCCTCCAGCATGCGACGCCCGCAGGATGCCCCTCGCACACCACGGGAGACAGAGAGACCCGGACCCTCCAGCATGCGGCGCCCGCAGGATGCCCCTCGCACACCACGGGAGACGGAGAGACCTGGAGCAACAGGGAGACGACACCCCCGTCACGTGTGGGAGCGACCACCCAGCGACGAGGGGGGCAGCCACAGGCCCCCGTCACATCCGAGCCAGGACACCACTACCCAGGACACCACTACCCGGGACACCACTACCCGGGACACCACTACCCAGGACATCACTACCCGGGACAGCACTGCACAGGACACCCCTACCCGGGACAGCACTACCCAGGAAGACGAAATACCGGACAGTGACTCAGAGTGGATGGGTGGAGACGAACCCCCACCCCAAAGTGCCATGGACTCAGAGTGGGACGAAGAGCATGACACAACGCCACTGCTGTCACCAACACCCTCCACCATCGCAGAAACACTCACCTCGGTTGGGCACTTTAGTGATGAGGCGTCTGGTACACTCACTGGTGCGCACAACACAGCCGTCCCGGTACAGCAGGTGGAGGTAGGAGCAGCAGAGGGGCCGGGCGGTCGGAGGGCAGCCCAGCCCAAGCGAACATCTGCCGCCCAGATGGATACCGGGTTCCTGGAGTTACCACACCCAAACATAGATCCGATGCAACCACCGACCCGGAGACGAGCGAAGAGGGTGACGGCCGGCTTGCGGCGGCTGCAGTCGCAGGTGGAGGAGTCCACCTGCGTCCAGGAGATGGAAGTGGCGTCCGCGGTGGAGGCAATGGGTGCGACGGTGTCAGACATGGGGAACGGTTTGCGAGGCCTGGGGCTTTCCGTGCAGGTGGCGTCTGTGGCCCAGGACATGGCTGCCCTCTCACAGGAGGCCATGAGCCAGTGCCAGCGCCAGATGGCAGAGGCGCTCAACACCATAGCCCAGTCTCAGCAGGCCATAGCCCAGTCTCAGCAGGCCATGGCCCAGTCTCTGCAGGCCATGGCCCAGTCTCTGCAGGTCATCGCTGAGGGCATCGGCGCCAGTGGCCATGTGCGAGCCGGCGTCGCACTGTCACAGACAGGATTTGCCAACCCCCTGGGCTCCATGGCTGCAAACCTGCAGACCCCTGTCGATACCAGCACGGGCCTCCAGGACTGGCAGCGCCATATGTCGGGGGGGCGTCGGATGGCCAGTCCGTTCGCATCCCCCACCCATGTACCGAGGGAGGAGGAGGTGGTGTGGTCCGTCCCGGCTCCCTCTGTAGGGGAGGTCCGGGAACACCGCGACACCTCGGACTCCCCCCCCTTCCGTCCCAGGTGCATCGGGTGGGCAACGGGCAGGACAGGCTGGCAGCTCGCCATCCCAGTCGCCCGGGCCGCAGCCTGGCCCATCTAGGCCAGGACGCCCCAGGAAACGGCCGCCAAAGGGATCCAGTGTCAGAGGGCAGGAATCACAGGAGTCCACCTCCAGTTCTGCTGTACCGTCTGCGGAACCACGTAGACGTAGACAAAGGGCCCGTAAGGCCAAACAATTAGACACTGAGTAAGTTGGCACGGGTGCAGGGCACAGATGAGTTTTAGGGGCTAGGGCACGTGCATGAACTCGTTTGGTTATTAAAGTCAATGTTACACCTACAGAAGCTGCCTTTGTGCTCTGTCCAAAGCGTGCGGGGGTGTCATGTACGTTGAGCGCAAGTGTGTGTGTGAGGGGTGGTCTTACCTCAGCCCCAGGTGAGTCTGCCCCGTTCCCCCTGGGCCGCCATCAACATCCCCCCGGGCAGAGGATGGGACCGTGCGCTGCAGTGTCACAGCCGCATGCAGGGATGGTCCGGGTGGATGGTGGTACTGTGGCCATGGATCAGACATAGTCCAACGATGTGGAGCCAGGAGCTCATCGCAGGGCGGGTTGTCATCATCCTCCATGGCCTGCAATAGACACGCGTCCACCCGCAACTGTGGGAGCCCGGCCCGTTGTGCCGCAGGTGGATCGGCAATGGGGGGGGGGTGGTGTGCATGCGGGTGGGGTGGGTGGGGTTGGGGAGGGGGGTGAGGGTGCTGGGTGGGTGGATGGGTGGGGGGTGTGGGTGGTCGGCTGTTGCCATGGTGTGCGGTCTGTGGCCATACTACCCGATTCCCACGCCCATCTAGTCAGTGAAGCGGGCGGCTATCAGTCTGTCCCGTGCCCGCTGGGCCAGCCGGTAACGGTGGACAGCCACCCGCCTGTGTCTGCCCCGTCTGCCCTGACCATTACCCCCATCCCCCTCATCTGGGGAGGACTGCGCCTCTTCCTGCTGCTCCTCCACTCCGCCCTCCTCTGCCTGTGGCACATCGCCCCTCTGCTGGGCTATGTTGTGCAGGACGCAGCACACCACAATGATGCGGCCGACCCTATCTGACCGATACTGGAGGGCGCCCCTAGAGAGGTCCAGGCACCTGAAACGCATCTTCAGCACGCCAAAGCACCCCTCTATCACTCCCCTTGTCGCTACATGGGCATCATTGTAGCAGTTCTCCACCTCATTGCGTGGCCTCCGTATAGGCGTCATCAGCCACGATCGCAATGGGTAGCCCCTGTCGCCCAGCAACCAGCCCCTCAGCCGGGGATGGCGTCCCTCGTACATGCCGGGGATGGATGACCGCGACAACACGTATGAGTCGTGTACACTGCCTGGGTAACGGGCGCAGACGTGCAGGATCATCATGCGGTGGTCGCAGACCACCTGTATGTTCATCGAATAGGTCCCCTTCCTATTGGTGAACACGGCCCTGTTATCTGCAGGTGGCCGCACGGCGACGTGCATCCCATCAATCGCGCCCTGGACCATGGGGATCCCGGCCACGGCAGAGAAGCCCACGGCCCGGGCATCTTGGCTGGCCCGGTCCACAGGGAAGCGGATGTAGTGTTGCACCATGGCATATAGGGCATCTGTCACTGCCCGGATGCACCGATGTCTGCGATATGCCGGACAGGTCCCCACTTGGTGCCTGGAGTGACCCCGTTGCATAAAAGTTCAGGGCCACCGTAACCTTGACGGACACGGGGAGAGAGTGTCCCCCGCCAGTGCCACGCGGTGACAGGTGTGCCAGCAGGTGGCAGATGTGTGCCATGGTTTCCCGCCTCATCCGGAGTCTCCTCCTGCATTCCCGGTCCGTGAGGACCTGGTATGACTGCCGGGGCCAGTACACACGGGGCGCCCTCGGGTGCCTCCGTTGCCGTGGGGCCGCGACGTCCTCCTCCCCCTCCTCGTTCTGTCGGTCAGGTGTCCCTCAAGCCTGGGCGGCTGCCGCCTGTCCCTCTGCGGCAGCCTGCGCCGCCTCTCTGGCACGCTCCTCCTCCTCCTCATCCAGGGCAACATAGACATTAGTGGCTGCCGCCACGGCGGCCAACATCGCTGGATGATCGGAAAACATGACGGCCTGGTGGGGGGGGGAGGGGAACGACGACATGTCATCATTGTCCATATCCCCTCCTCCCCCCAGCCAGGTGGCATGGACCGCATGGGTCCAACTTTTGGAGGCTGGCACCTGGCCAGGTGGACCAACTCATTTGCCCTCGCATCCCCCTCCCCGGCACGGACCCCCATCCCCCTCCCCGGCACGGACCCCCCCAACCTCCTCCCCGGCACGGACCCCAACCTCCTCCCTGGCACGGACCCCCCATCCTCCTCCCCGGCACGGACCTCCCCAACCTCCTCCCCGGCACGGACCCCAACCTCCTCCCCGGCACGGACCCCCCATCCCCCTCCCCGGCAAGAACCCCCCCAACCTCCTCCCCGGCACGGACCCCAACCTCCTCCCCGGCACGGACCCCCCATCCCCCTCCCCGGCACGGACCCCCCAACCTCCTCCCCGGCACGGACCCCCCCAACCTCCTCCCCGGCACGGACCCCCCCATCCCCCTCCCCGGCACGGACCCCACCATCCCCCTCCCCGGCACGGACCCCCCCAACCTCCTCCCCGGCACGGACCTCCCCAACCTCCTCCCCGGCACGGACCCCAACCTCCTCCCCGGCACGGACCCCCCATCCCCCTCCCCGGCACGGACCCCCCAACCTCCTCCCCGGCACGGACCCCCCCAACCTCCTCCCCGGCACGGACCCCCCCCATCCCCCTCCCCGGCACGGACCCCACCATCCCCCTCCCCGGCACGGACCCCCCCATCCTCCTCCCCGGCACGGACCTCCCCAACCTCCTCCCCGGCACGGACCCCAACCTCCTCCCCGGCACGGACCCCCCATCCCCCTCCCCGGCAAGAACCCCCCCAACCTCCTCCCCGGCACGGACCCCAACCTCCTCCCCGGCACGGACCCCCCATCCCCCTCCCCGGCACGGACCCCCCAACCTCCTCCCCGGCACGGACCCCCCCAACCTCCTCCCCGGCACGGACCCCCCCATCCCCCTCCCCGGCACGGACCCCACCATCCCCCTCCCCGGCACGGACCCCCCCAACCTCCTCCCCGGCACGGACCCCCCCATCCCCCTCCGCGGCACGGACCCCTCCCACCTCCTCCCCGGCACGGACCCCCCAACCTCCTCCCCGGCACGGACCCCCTCAACCTCCTCCCCGGCACGGACCCCCTCAACCTCCTCCCCGGCACGGACCCCCCCCATCCCCCTCCCCGGCACGGACCCCCCATCCCCCTCCCCGGCACGGACCCCCCAACCTCCTCCCCGGCACGGACCCCCCATCCCCCTGCCCGGCACGGACCCCCCCAACCTCCTCCCCGGCACGGACCCCCCCATCCCCCTCCCCGGCACGGACCCCCCAACCTCCACCCCGGCACGGACCCCCCATCCTCCTCCCCGGCACGGACCCCCGCCCACTCTAACCACCACCCCCCCCCCCCCGCCACACACACACACACACACACACACACATCCCGAGACACACCTCTCCCCACACATTCAGACTGCGGCCACGCCATCGCCTGCCCAGAGCCAATCCCCCAGGCCGTCACTCACCTCCACATTGGTCGGCGTGAACCTGGAGCACAGGTTCACGCCGATGAAAAGGAGGTTTAATTTACGTCGACGTGAACGGTCATCACGTCGACGGGACTTCGGCCCATCCGGAAGGGAGAATATCGGCAGGCCGAAAATCGGCTGCCTTGCGCAGACCCGTGCCATTCTCCGACGGCAGCGGCGCCATTAATGCCCCGCCGACTTTTCTCCCTTCGGAGACTTCCGCAACCAGCGGGGGCGGGATTCACGGCGGCCAACGGCCATTATCCGACCCTCTGGGGGGTCGGAGAATGACGCCCCATGTATTAGTTCCAATGCAGTTACAATAGGAAAACTGGTGAAGCCAAATAGGAATAAGATAAGTCAGAGAGAATTTATGGCGAGTACTGTGGGCAGCACAGTGGTTACCAGTTGCTTCACAGCTCCAGGGTCGATTCCCGGCTTGGGACACTGTATGTGCGGAGTCTGCACATTCTCCGTGTCTGCGTGGGTTTCTCCCATAGTCCATCGATGTGCGGGTTAGGTGGATTGGCTATGCTAAATTGCCCTTAGCATCCAAAAAGGGGTTACTGGGTTACAGGGATGGGGTGGAGGCGTGGGCTTAAGTAGGGCGCTCTGTCCAAGGGTTGGTGCAGATTCAATGGGCCGAATCACCTTATTCTGCACTGTAAATTCTATGATTCTAACTTCCACAATTCCCACAGTCATTAAGGGCCCAGAGTAAAGCAGTTGGTCAATTCACACATGGACCAGTATATCAGGAACTCAACAATAGCAGTAGTGGAGGAGGAGGCCACATACATCCCTGTACTCTCATATCCTCATCAATGTGATCGGTGTGAAGAAACAAAAATAAAGCTCGTAATTGTTTACATCAACATTCAACCATCGTACGGATTGCATGTTAAGTCTTTCATTTCTCATAGTTATAAAACCTACACAAGCATTCCATTCTAGATTCTGGCCTCAAGTGTTTTTTATATATCCATTTTACAGGATGTGGGCGACGCTCTTTAAGACAGCATTTATTGCCCATCTCTAATTGCCCTTGAACTGATGTGGAGATGCCGCCGTTGCCCTTGAACGGAGTGGCCATTTCAAAAGGTAACGTTGCTGTGGGTCTGGAGTTACATGTAGGCCAATTCAATTCCACCATCTGCCGTAGTGACATTCAAAACCTGGTCCCCAATATCAGCTCACTACCTTTAATATGACAGAAACTGACACCAAATCAAGATGATGCCCGGATGGGTGACTTAAAGCTTGGGAAATGAGATTGAAAAATATTTTTAAAAAAATAAAATTTAGAATACCCAACTCATTTTTTCCAATTAAGGGGCAATTTAGCGTGGTCAATTCATCGACCTTTGGGTTGTGGGGGCGAAACACACACAAACACGGGGAGAATGTGCAAACTCCACACAGACAGTGACCCAGAGCCGGGATCGGACCTGGGACCTCAGCACCGTGAGGCAGCAGGGCTAGCCCACTGCGCCACTCTGACTGAAAAAGATTTTAAGGAGTCTTACGGGAACACAGAAGACAAGGTTTGGGGCGTGAAAGGCATAATTTAAGAAAAGGGGGCTGATAGAACAAGGAGAAAGGAGTAGCCACAGCAGAAAGAAGCAGTGTTCTTGGAGTTTGTATGGCTGGACGGAAAGAACGAGAGTTCTTGGAGGTTGTACGGCTGGAGGAAATTAAAGGGCAAGCAATCAACTTTTGATGCAATTGAAGAGTCAGAACTCATTACTTAAAAATATTAAATACTTTAATGGAAAAATACATAGCTGCAAATTGTGAACATGCAAATTAAAATTGTGTTACAATTGCTGCTCTCCTTGCTATAGTGTTTCAAACTACAAAGAGTAGATCAAAGACGTTTTCTAGATTCTGGGCGAAACTTAAACAGGACACAGTATAACGTTAAATTTCGAAGACAATCTCACTTGCATTAAAACTTTGCAAATATTTTAAATATACGATGACAATTTCTCAAATCATTATGCACATCTACTGTGCACAATCCAATTCACTAAATTACTTTTCTTAAATCGATCGTACAGATGAAACATTTCAAGACATTCCACATATTCAGTAGTATTTCTTCTCAATTCTACACACAAATTGGCACCAGTTTACATTTCAAAAAATCTTTCTTTGCATTCAAAACATGGAGCAAAATGTGAATCAGATAAATACTATTTATGTACATTCCTATGTGAATAAAACTGACAAAAACCAGGCAAGAGAAACAGATTTGTAAACATTGGTTTAAATGTGATAGAATTACTTCATTACAGCACCAGAGTTCTTGATCATTTCCAAATCCACAGTGCTGTGAACAACATGCAACCAGCTCTTGAAAATACAATCCATATATAGAATGAGACAGATATAATACTGTCCGAGCAATATTCCCTCTATATCACAAAATAATACATATGGAAAACTGAAAAATACAATATTTTAACTGCCTGCCAAAAGCTTCATTGAAATATTAGCATGCTGGATTTTTTTGCTTGACTTAGAAGTTTTAATGTTAAGTCCAATAATTAGCCACTATACTTTTATATATTATACTTTTATTGCAAGGTAAATTATGCAGGCCTATGTGCCAAGGCATGATGGGTATAGTCTACATCAATTTAAATTCTACTCTAAGTACTTGAATATCTACAATTACTACTATTGTTCAGAGCATTAATAACAAAAGCTAATTTGTCTATTTTATATAACTGCCACCACTGGATATTTCTTCCCTTTTGTGTACAATTTTTTTTAAATGTCCAAAAAGCAATAGAGAAATAGCTATTACTGCATAGGATTGTTTTCTTAAGCTATCAAAGAACAGAGCGAAAAATTGAAATAAAGGCCGCATAAACTTTAGCACATGTAACAGAGATAATGGAGAACAGACTAAATATGTGGAGTTGAGAAATATATAAAAATGAAGACAAATGGATAAAATAGCACCTGCCCTGATTATTAATTTAACTATTTGAAGCTAAACAACAGAATTGTAGCATGAAAGTGTAAACAATTGCTGATATTTGAAATTTTGAAGGCAATAGCATAACACAATCAAGAGAAGCACAATAATTGCCAGCATCTTCCAAAATACAAAATAGAGATTTATTGTCCCACAATTACACTTAGGCTGCTGCAACATATGCAGAAATAATGCAAGCTGAAAATATAACTTTTCCTCCTTTAAAATACTAAAGTTTAAAAAAAACACCCCAGCATGGCATACACAAATGGCAAAGCAGGTAACTGAAATAACTACAGAAAAGCAAAGTACATTTTGAAACATATTCAGTTGATCTATTATTAATATTCTTGTGCAGAAGAGCAGCCAGAGCAGAAATATTATACATATATTAAATCAGACGTCAGGAGATCCCACCAAAGGATGCAGGATGATGTATGGAGAATATTGATCTTCCACACACATGTATTGTCAAAGCACAAGTTACAGCCTTTATGCTTGGAGCCTGTTGTCATGATGGGTACAGTCAATAGAAATTCCACTCTTCGAACTGGAGTATCTCCAATTACTACATCTTTTGCTTCCCAATTTCAGGTGGCAATCCAGGAGAAAAGGATTTCTTAAACCAAAATCCGTATGTTCCATACCAGGCAGAAATTCCAAAAGCAGTTCCAATTATTTTATGAGGCATATCATGAAAATAGATTGCGGTACAAAAAAACATCCAAACCCACAACAAAAGCAAAGCATTTAAAGCAATAAACAGTGATTTAATGATTGTGGCGGTGGCCTTTCCTCGCTTTTGTTCCATTTTGTGAAGTTCATTCACGACTGCTATTTCTTCTGTTATCATCAGCACACAGTATGACAATAAGAAGGAGTGTCCAGAGATGTCGAAGCCAAGCCACAAATGTCCATGTTTCCTGCAAGTATATAGATTTTCAAATTCGTGCAGAACGGTCATATTCTGAGATTCGTAGCACTCACCCGTGAAACTTTCGATAACATGAAAGAACCTGGTGCTAAAAAACCAAACGGCAGTTCCTACCACACACGAAGTTATTCGACGTATTGCAAACAGAACATCCCTTTGAACAAAGTAGTTTGAAGTAAAAACAAAAGGAAGCAGCAGGCCCAAGGTCCAACCCCATGAAAATTTGACAAAATACCTACAAAACAAAAATGTAAAAATAATTTTAATGCCAAGATAGTTCCTGTGCAGTCACTCATATGTTCAATTTAGGGGTTAGTGCAGCAGGAAATAACTAATTGCTTGTGACCCTTATCGTACACCACTTACAATTAATGGAACTACATATTAATTGAAAAGTGTTACTGAGATTTTTGAGTTTCTATTTCTCACAAGCCAAATTATCTTAGGATCTCTGGAGTAACTCAAATTTTTCTCTCTAGTATTTTTAATAATCTACTGTGTTAACAGTTCTGTCTAAAAGATTAAAGGGAAGGTTAGCGATTAGAAGGGGTTAGAAAAATTTACCAAATAGATGTGTAGAATTTAAAATTCTATCACAAACATTTTGAAGCATGTCATAATCACCTTGTTTCATGGCTTACATCAATATTTTTATAGAGGTCAAAATTCCAGTGGCGACCATGGTCTGATCGGTCATACATAAGGTGGCTCCTGCTTGGAGATGTTGGATTTGGTCGTTTCTGTCCACCTTTATGGATTAAGAGTGAAGTGAGAGGAGGATGGTGATTTCTCCCCCAGAGAGGAATGTCAGCAGGGTATCAGACATGGCAAAAGCCAGTTAGAGTCCTAGAGAAATTGGAGGACTCTGTAAAAAATGGCAGGTGGGGGGGGGCGTCAGCTGAGCTGCCTGTGGAGTAACTGATGGATAATGGATATCATTAATGGGAAATTTCATCAACAGCAAAAGGAGATACATGGAGGGAACCCGAGCATTAATCATTATTCATCAATGCATGTAAAAAAACTGTTAAACAATTGCGTTTTCTTAATTTTGTGACAGGCGCCAGCTGAACTAGTTTAGATCCGTATGCCTTCTCAATGTTACTATGAAATAAAATTACATTAAAACTTCAATATGAACAGTAGCAGATGTCTGCTGTCCATCTCAATAACGCAATATTCCTTAATTCTGTTCAGTGAAAATGTGAGACAAAAATTGACACTGGAGAAACCCAAATTGTGGGGAAGATTAGTTTTAATACACATCTTAAAGGATCAGAGGATGGTCAAAGGGATGAGTTTAGGGAAAGAATTTTAATTCAGAGAGCTAAAAGAGTAGCCACCAATGGTAAAGTAAAGGACACAAGACAGCACTAATAAGGGCAGGGTGTTTATCCGTAAAGGGGAGGCAGTGGTGGAGTTGTAGGCCAGAAGATTAGAGATCAAGACGGGCAATGTTCACAGTAATCGAAAGACAAGGATGAGAATTGCGAATTCAAGTTATTGGAAAACTGAACAAGGCCATGAGCAATGGGGTAAGTCTTGGTCAGGGTGACATTAGCAGATTTCTGAATGAGCTAATTTTCACGCGAGAGATGGGATGCCAACCGTGGCAACATTGAATCTGGTGATGACAAAAAACATGGATATAGGCGTCAGCAGCAGCTAGGACTATACAAGGTGTGAGATGAGCAACGTTGTAGTTAGGTGATCTTTGTGGTGACGAGGGTGTGGGATGAGAGATTCAGTTCTGTCACACAGCAGTCTGAAGTCGTAAATGGTTCCATTCGGCAGGAGAAGTGGCTAGGAAGGTGGTTGAAATCAGTGGCAATAGGTACAGAGTTTATGCAGATACATTTGGTGATGATAGTATTGATAGGAGTGACCAGCACAAAGTCCTTGTGGAGGCAAAAGTGCCAAACCACACTGAAGATACTGTCCATCGTGTTGCTTGACACCATTGGTGTTCTAAATGGAATCAATTCAGATCAGGTCTAACAGCTTGGACTCCATGAGCACTGTGGGGCATCAACAGCAACAAAATTATTTTCAACCACAATCTGTAACCTCGTGGTCTGGGATATTTCTCACTTTACCATTATCGTCAAGCTAGGGAACAAATTCAATCCCACCCCATCAGTCTACTCTTGATCATCTGGAAGGCGTTGTTGACAGTCGTATCAAGCAGCACATGCCGAGCAATAACCTGCTCACTAACACTGTTTGGATTTAAACATGGGCAAAAAAGATCGACTAAAGAGGGAAGGTGACAATGACTGCCCTTGACATCAAGGCAACATTTGACAGAGTGTGACATCAAGGAGCCCCAGTAAAATTAACTCAAGTGGAATAGGGGGGGGGGGGGGGGGGGGGAGAATACTCCAATGGTCGGAGTCATACCAAACACAATGCAAAATGATTGTGATTATGAACACCAAACATTGCAGCCCTACACCATCACTGCACAAGCTCCTCAGGGTAGTGTCCTTGGCTCAACCCTCTTTAGCTGCTTCAGCAATAACCTTCCCTCCATCAAAAGGTCAAAGGTGCAGATGTTCACTGATGACTACACAATGTTCAGTACCCTTCATGACTCCTCAGATAATGAAGCACCATGCCCCCATACACAAGACCTGGACAACAATCAGGTTTTGGATGAAAGGTGGTAAGTAACACTTGCACCACACAAGTGCACACCATAAGTATCCTTAACACGAGAGAATCTAACTATTTTCCTTTGACATTCAAAGTCACTGAATTGCCCACCATCAACATGCAGGACATTACCATTGTCCTGGGACTGAACTAGCCATGCAAAATGCTATGGTTACAAGTGTAAGTCAGCAACTGAAAATTCTGTTTGGCCTGACTCCTGAAAGCCTGACTATAGAGGGCAATTTGGGCATTTTTAGATATTAGATATTACACTGCAATGAGTTTAAAAACTCTAGTTCCATTATTTACTGGAGAAGTTAAAATCTTCAGTTCTGACTGTGGGAAACAACTGTCAATTATAACAGATACTACAGGGACACAATCTGTCAGTGAGTGGGCAGTTTCCAGGCATAAAATCTGCAGGTGTTAAAACCCAAGGGGCAGGTTTCTCCGTCCCCCCCGTGCAGATTTCTGGTTCAGCACGTCATCGGGATTCCCTGTTTCGCCAGCTGGTCAATGGGGTTTCCCATTGCAGGGCAGCCCCCGGGCTGCCGGCAAAATGAGGCATCCTGATATCAGAGAATTCAGCCCAAGGTCTCTTCTACAATGTGGGGCAGTGTACCATTTGGTGTGGCTCCAGGATGTCTGCTGCTAACGATAGGGAGAGGCAATGGATAGCATCCATACCTCGAGAAGAGCTATTATACAGCCCAGATATCAGATCACTATTTGAAAGACAACATACGTGCCTTTATAACGATTGGATAATTTAATTAAGCATGTGGACCTTTAATGTGATTGGTTAATTATTCTCATATACTATGCATGATTAAACAACAATCAAGATTGGACATAGCTTGGTATGATTGGTATGTGCTCATTTCTGGTAATCGAACCTCAAAGTATACTGTCTGTACTATCCTTTAATCTCTGGTGTCCCGATTTGGAATGCCAATGGCTCTTGCTACAGCTTATAATACAGGACTGGCTCTTTTACTCCCAAGAGTCTTCATCTGGTTTCTAGCGTGGAAGAGTGAAGTACACCAAAGGTCTGGGAAGGAGAAGGCATGAGAGCAGAGATGCAGAAGATGGGTCGGACACAGTTGTGAGCCCTGTCGATCAAAGTTGGTGGGAAACCACGATTGAAGAAGAAAGAAGACATGTCAGCAGCACAGTTTTGGAAAGGGAAAATCTATTTTTTTGATTATAAGTTGTGAGCAGTTTTGTGCCCCATATCTAAGGAAGGGTGTGCTGGCCTTGGAAAGGTTCAGAAGAATGATCCCTGGAATGAAGAGCTGGTCATATGAGAACTATTGAGGATTCTGCATATGTACTGGTTGGAATTTAATAATAATAATTTTTATTGTCACAAGTAGGCTTACATTAACACTGCAATGAAGTTACCGTGAAAAGCCCCTAATCGCCACATTCCAGCACCTGTTCGGGTACACAGAGGGAGAATTCAGAATGTCCAAATTACCTTCCTTGCAGGAGGAAACCTGAGCACCCGGAGGAAACCCACTCAGACACAGGGAAAACGTGCAGACTCCGCACAGATAGTGACCCAAGCTGGGAATAGAGCCTGGGACCCTGGCGCTGTGAAATAACAGTGCTCACCACTGTGTGGCTATGCCACCCGAAAATTTAGAAGGATGAGGGAGGATCTTATTGAAACTGAGAGACCTAGATAGAGTGGACGTGGAGTGTATGTTTCCACTAGTAAGAAAAACTAGAACCAGAGGGCACAGCCTCAGACTGAAGGGTCGATCCTTTAAAACTGAGATGAGGTGAAACTTCTTCAGCGAGAGGGTGGTGAATCTGTGGAACTCATTGCCAGAGAAGGCTGTAGAGGCCAAATCACTGAGTGTCTTTAAGACAGGGATAGATAGGTTCTTGATTAATAAAGGGATCAGGGGTTATGTGGAGAGGCAAGAGAATGGGGATGTGGAACATATCAGCCATGATTGAATGACAGAACAGACTTTAATGGCCTAATTCTGCTCCTATCTCCAACACAAAAGTGCACATCTTCACCTAAATTTTCTTGACCACATGTGTGCCCTGAGTAATTGGTGTAGCATTACACGTTCAAGGTAAATGCAAGAATAAGTATTTATCTTTTTTAAAATTTTTTTTTAAAGCCTGCTGCTGATTATGCAAAATTGCCTCCATATTTTAGAGGTCGAGAAACACACCTATACCTTTCCAAACAAACACACCGGTTGCAGAGAGTAAGGGAAGGGAATTCAGTTCCATGGTGCTCAGTTCTTATCCCTGCCTGTAACACAAGGTTTTAAATAGCAGCGTAGATATGCTGTATTCCCCTTCAGTTTATTTGAAATTAGTTAGAAGTATTATCTACAATGGAGTCACAGTGAAGATTAATTTCAAGAGCAATTTGTCTGCTCATCGTACTTTGCTCCACAATAACTCGAGAGCAATGTGCCTGGAATCTGGGTGCACATAATTGCCTTGTACTTCAACCAGCGTTAAAAGAGGCTTTTTATTCTGAGCTCCCCTCTCCTGGGGTCAGTTTGAGCCCTTTCCCGATCTAGGCTGCATATAACACCTGAAGCTGGGATCAACGAGGAGCTGACGGCCGGTGTGGGGATAAAGCTGCGCTCCGAGAGCTTTAATGGGCGGACGGGAGCACCCTCTGCCCAGGCTGCGAGGCCTAGAGCCCTACAATACTCACACATTCAGGGCATTGCGCCGGTTGGAGAAGTAGGACTCCGCCACGAGCTGGCTGGCTTTGAGCAGCGAGCCGCCCAGCGTGATGAGTGTGAGCAGCAGCGCCAGGTACGGGCGGATCCAAGCCCGGTGAAGAGCACTCAGCAGCTGGACAAGGGCATCGACAGACATCTTCACCCCGACAGAAGCTCGCACCGCCCCCTCACCCCATTGGTCAGAATACCCAGCCCCGCCTCCTCACCCCATTGGTCAGAATACCTGATTCCGCCCCCTCACCTCATTGGGGTAAATACCCAACCCCACCCCCTCACCCCATTGGTCAGAATACCCGGCCCTGCCCCCTCACCCATTGGTCAGAATACCCGGCCCTGCCCCTCACCCCATTGGTCAGAATACCCAGCCCCGCCCCCTCACCCCATTGGTCAGAATACCTCATTCCGCCCCCTCACCCCACTGGGGTAAATACCCAGCCCAGCCCCCTCACCCCATTGGTGAGAATACCCCGCCCTGCCCCCTCACCCCATTGGTGAGAATACCTGACTCTGCACCCTCACCCCATTGTTGAGAATACCCGGTCCAACCCCCTCACCCCATTGGTGAGAATACCGAACCCTGCCCCCTCACCCCATTGGTGAGAATACCGGACCCTGCCCCCTCACCCCATTGGTGAGAATACTCAGCCCTGCCCCTCATTCCATAGGTGATAATATCCAGCTCCTCCCCCTCACCCACCCCATTGGTGAGAATACCCTGCCCCACCCACTCCCCCATTGGTGAGAATATCCAGCCCCACCCCCTCACCCCATTGGTGAGAATACCCGGCACCACCCCTCACCCCATTAGGGTAATTTGCACATAGCGCTGTTTGGTGGGCGTCATTGTACGTGACACGTATGCGACAGGAACCCATGAGGAGGCGTCGTCACGTTCAAGGAGCACTGCTCCAATGCCGGACTGACTGGCATCCGTGGAGATCTTTGTTTCTTTGGCCGGATCGAAAAATGCCAACACAGGGGCCTTGGTCAGCTTCGCCCTGAGTTCCTACCATTCTTGTTCGTGGGCGGGGAGCCATTGGAACTCGGTCGTCTTCTTAACCAGGTTCCTGAGAGCTGTGGTGTGGGAGGCGAGGTTCGGGATGAATTTCCCCAGGAAATTGACCATGCCCAGGAAGCGGAGAACCGCCTTCTTGTCCTCCGGTGTCTTCATGGCCTTAATGGCAGATACCTTGTCAGCATCCGGCTGCACGCCAAACTGTGAAATGTGGTCTCCGGGGAATTTAATTTCTATTTGACCAAAGGAGCATTTGGCCCTGTTGAGGTGGAGGCCATGCTCATGGATTCGTCGGAAGATGCGTTGGAGGCGATCAATGTGCTCCTGCGGGGTGGTAGACGATGATGTCGACCACATATACGCGAACCCCTTCGATACCTTCCATCATCTGCTCCATTATTCTGTGGAACACTTCCGATGCAGAGATGATGCCAAACGGCATCCAGTTGTAGCACTACCGGCCAAATGGGGTGTTAAAGGTGCAAAGCTTCCGACTGGATGCGTCAATTTGGATCTGCCAGAACCCCTTGGATGCGTCTAGCTTGGTGAAAAATTTGGCGCGAGCCATCTCGCAGGTGAGTTCTTCGCGCTTTGGAATGGGATAATTTTCTCTTATAATATTGCGATTGAGGTCCTTGGGATCAGTACATATGCGTAAAATCGCCGGATGGTTTTTTCACGCACACCATCGAGCTGACCCAGTCAGTCGGTTCTGTAGCTTTTGAAATTACGCCCTGGTCCCGGAGGTCCTGCAGCTGCTGCTTGAGGCGGTTCCTGAGGGGTGCTGGTACCATGCGAGGTGCGTACACCACAGGCGTGGCATTTGGTTTTAACAAGATTTTATAAGGGTATGGCAGTGTACTCATGCCCTCGAATACACCGTGGTATTGGGTGATGATGGCGTTCAGCTGTGTCCGAAAGTCAGCGTCCTGAGATGTGGAAACATCAGTGGGTGACAGGGAGTGAACCCTTTGGACAAGGTTTAGAAGTTTGCACGCCTAAGCACCAAGCAGGGAGGCTTTACTGGATCCCACTATTTCGAATGGCAGGTTAACCTATAATGACCGGTGCGACACTTCAAGCTGGCAAGAGCCACTGGCAGCAATGGCATTACCATTATAATCCAGAAGCTGGCAGGCGGATGGCAGGATGGTAGGTTTGACATGGATGCTTCTGAGGTCAGACCGTGTAATGAGGTTGGCTGAAGCGCCGGTGCCCAGGCGGAATCGGATGTGGGATCGGTTGACCGTGAGGGCGGCACACCACTCGTCGTTCGGATCAATGCTGAATATTGGGAGAGACTTGGCTTCTGTCTTCTGGAACATCTTGTGTTTGGTGATGATGCCCACCCGAAATGGTGCTTTAGGGTCCTCGGTGTCAAGGTCCAGAATCAAGTCGGAGTCGGAATCGGTGACGGCTGAATGATTCGGACATCCCTGCGTGGCTGGTTGGAGTGACGAGAGGTAGTAGGTTGAGCAGACCTGCATAGGGCTGCATAGTGGCCAGGCTTGCCACATTGGAGACAGCGTCGGGATTTTGCAGGATATTACCGCTTTAAGTGTGTGGAGCCACAGTTGCCGCACATCGTGAAGTCAGAACGTTCGGTATGCCACCGCGCATGTGCAGTGCATTCGTACGTAGTGCGTGCCTGCGCAGTGCGGTCTTCGGCCTCGCTGTCCCCTCGGTCAGTGCGCGCGGGCGCCCGTGAAAAGCGCGCGAAATGGCCGCCCTCGTCCAGGCTTAGGCCCTGGAGTTGTTTAATGGCTTGCACCCGCTCTGCCTCGTGGGGACCTTGCCGCGCCGTTTCAGCCGCTTGAATGTGCGAGTATCGGTTAGTGACGTGTTCATGCAGAACGCAGGTCTCGATGGCTATCACAAGGGTGAGCTGTTTAACCTTGAGGAGCTGCTGGTGTAGAGGGTCCAATTGCACACCGAAAACGATCTGGTCACGGATCATCGAGTCGGATGTGGAGCCATAATTGCAGGACTGCGCGAGGATGCGAAGGTGGGTGAGGAAAGACTAAAAAGGTTCATCCTTACCCTGCAGACGCTGTTGAAAGACATAGCGCTCAAAACATTCATTTACCTCGGTGTCACAGTGACTGTCTTGAACTTGGACTTCTCTTCACCTTCAGCGAAAGTGAGAGAGTTGAAGATATAGAGCATAGAACATAGAACATAGAACGATACAGCGCAGTACAGGCCCTTCGGCCCACGATGTTGCACCGACATGGGAAGTCAAAAAAACAAAAGCTATCTAACCTACACTATGCCATTATCATCCATATGCTTATCCAATAAACTTTTAAATGCCCTCAATGTTGGCGAGTTCACTACTGTTGCAGGCAGGGCATTCCACGGCCTCACCACTCTTTGCGTAAAGAACCTACCTCTGACCTCTGTCCTATATCTATTACCCCTCAGTTTAAGGCTATGTCCCCTCTTGCTAGCCATTTCCATCCGCGGGAGAAGGCTCTCACTGTCCACCCTATCTAACCCCCTGATCATTTTGTATGCCTCTATTAAGTCTCCTCTTAACCTTCTTCTCTCTAACGAAAACAACCTCAAGTCCATCAGCCTTTCCTCATAAGATTTTCCCTCCATACCAGGCAACATCCTGGTAAATCTCCTCTGCACCCGTTCCAAAGCTTCCACGTCCTTCCTATAATGAGGTGACCAGAACTGTACGCAATACTCCAAATGCGGCCGTACCAGAGTTTTGTACAGCTGCAACATGACCTCATGACTCCGGAACTCAATCCCTCTACCAATAAAGGCCAAAACTCCATAGGCCTTCTTCACAACCCTATCAACCTGGGTGGCAACTTTCAGGGATCTATGTACATGGACACCGAGATCCCTCTGCTCATCCACACTTCCAAGAATTTTACCATTAGCCAAATATTCCGCATTCCTGTTATTCCTTCCAAAGTGAATCACCTCACACTTCTCTACATTAAACTCCATTTGCCACCTCTCAGCCCAGCTCTGCAGCTTATCTATGTCCCTCTGTAACCTGCAACATCCTTCCGCACTGTCGACAACACCACCGACTTTAGTGTCGTCTGCAAATTTACTCACCTACCCTTCTGCGCCCTCCTCTAGGTCATTTATAAAAATGACAAACAGCAACGGCCCCAGAACAGATCCTTGTGGTACGCCACTTGTAACTGAACTCCATTCTGAACATTTCCCATCAACCACCACCCTCTGTCTTCTTTCAGCTAGCCAATTTCTGATCCACATCTCTAAATCACCCTCAATCCCCAGCCTCCGTATTTTCTGCAATAGCCTACCGTGGGGAACCTTATCAAACGCTTTACTGAAATCCATATACACCACATCAACTGCTCTACCCTCGTCTACCTGTTCAGTCACCTTCTCAAAGAACTCGATAAGGTTTGTGAGGCATGACCTACCCTTCACAAAGCCATGCTGACTATCCCTGATCATATTATTCCCATCTAGATGATTATAAATCTTGTCTCTTATAATCCCCTCCAAGACTTTACCCACAACAGACGTGAGGCTCACTGGTCTATAGTTGCCGGGGTTGTCTCTGCTCCCCTTCTTGAACAAAGGGACCACATTTGCTATCCTCCAGTCCTCTGGCACTATTCCTGTAGCCAACGATGACATAAAAATCAAAGCCAAAGGCTCAGCAATCTCTTCCCTGGCTTCCCTGAGAATCCTAGGATAAATCCCATCAGGCCCCGGGGACTTATCTATTTTCAGCCTGTCCAGAATTGCCAACACCTCTTCCCTACGTACCTCAATGCCATCTATTCTAATAGCTTGGGTCTCAGCATTCTCCTCCACAACATTAGCAGGTTAGGGCAGTTTTACAAAAGAACAGGACAGCATTCGCGACCCATAAACACGACTGTGGCCGGATGACTGGTTCCGTTCAAATCACAGGACCTGACCCTAGACCCCAAAAGCAATACGGATTTCCCCAAGAGGCAGAGGGAGAAATCGCAAAAGTTATCGGCAGCTTATTAGAGCAGGGCGTACTCAGATCAGTAGCCTCCACTAATAATGCCCCGATTTGGCCAGTGAGAAAGCCCGATGGATCATGGCGACTGACCATCGATTACCGGGAACTCAACAAAGTCACCCCCGCAGCAGCCCCCACGGTAGCCACAAGTCCCGAGACCATGCTCAAACAGGGACTCAACTCACAATACTTTACGGTTTTGGACGTCAGTAATGGATTCTGGTCCATTCCATTGGCAAAAACGTGCCAATACAAATTTGCCTTCACTTTTAAAAATCAGCAGTACATGTGGACATGCCTTCCACAAGGATTCCACAACTCCCCCTCCATTTTCCACCGACAGCTGGCAAATGGATTATCAAAATTTTCTCGCCCCGAATGTCTGGTCCAGTATGTGGATGACCTATTTCTACAGACAGACACCAAGGCAGAGCACATCGAGCTTCTGGCCGAACTCCTGCAACTCCTACAGAAAATTGGTTGTAAAGTAAACCCCAAAAAACCCAGATTTTGGAAAACAAAGTGATATATTTGGGTACAATTATCACACATGGTAAACGTGAGATCGAGCACAAAAAGATTGACTTGATTGCCAAATTGCCCCTTCCCCAGAATGCTTCAGCCCTCCGGTCGTTTTTAGGACTGGTTGGCTACTGCCGAACCACATAGACGGTTTCGCCAGCAAGGCAGCACCCCTCTCAGACCTCCTAAAGAAAGGAGCCCCCTGGGAATGGCTTCCGCAGTATACGGATGCTGCAGACTCTTTGAAAAGAACACTCATAGCAGCCCCCGCACTACAAGTTCCAGACCCGCTTTCCCCTAATGCGATAGAGGTAGCAAGCACAGACCGCACCCCTTCGGCCGTGCTCCTCCAGGAATGACACAAACAGTTAAGGCCCGTGGCTTACGCCTCCAGAGTCTTAGATTCTGTGGAGCAGGAATTTTCAGCCTGTGAAAGGCACCTGCTCGCAGTTTTTTGGGCAGTACAATATTTTTCATACATAACCGGACTGAACCCCATCACAATCCTGACGGAACACACCCCCACCCAACTCTTACTGGACGGACAACTTAAGGACGGTACAGTCAGTCAAATAAGAGCAGCCAGATGGACCCACACTTTCTTAGCAGATAACCTACAGTACCGAGGCACCCCCCATGAATGTGAAATCATCTCACCGCACCACAACACAGGCCCCTTTATTGTGAAAACACCCCCCAGAAAGATAGCTAGTCCAACCCAGAGCCCCAAGCACACAGTCACGTCAGAACCCATAAGAATATATGTGGATGGATCTTCCACAATATTAGAAGGGAAGCGCATTACAGAATGTGACATTTATGTCGAGGACGCGCAGGGATGCGCCCTAGAAGAAATCGCAATAAAACTTCCAGGACACTTAGGCGTGCAGGCGGCAGAGCTAGCAGCCATGGTGTACATTGTAGAACACCCAGATTCCTTCCCCAGCCCAACAGACATATTCTCAGACAGCCTCTGTGCCTGCAACAGCCTTACAGAGTTCCTACCCCTGTGGAAAGCAAGAGGATTTGTTTCTGCAGACGGAAAACCCCTCCCCTCAGCCCCATTGCTCCATCACATTTTAGAAAAAGCCCAGGGCAGGACTTTTGGAGTAGTTAAAGTTTGTAGTCACCATCGTTCCTCCCCCCTGGAAATGTAAAAGCTGACGCACTGGCAAAAGCAGGTTCCAGGCACGGATATTTTTGGACACCCCCCGAGAGCACACCAGTGAATGCAGTTCAGGTCTCGCAGACTAATATCGAGGATTTAGTGCAGGCCCAGAAGCAGGATAACAATCTCAGGGAGATTTCGAAAGGAAAATTTATGGCACCTTATGAGAGATTTTAAAATGCACTGACCACACATGATGGTGTAGTGTTAAAAGACACACTTTATGTGGTTCCTGAACAGGACAGGAATCAGCTCATTTGTTTATTCCATGACATCATGGACATCAGGGAATTAATCCCACTACAGCCCACCTCAGGCAGCTCTGTTGGTGGCCAAGTTTAAAAGAAGACGTAACGCTCTATGTTGAGAATTGCCTTATCTGTGCCCAGAACAATCCGGACAGATACGCCAAGAAAGCTCAACTTAGTTACACCCGCCCCGTTAATGGCCCCTGTACTAACCACCAGATTGATTTTATAGGACCATTGCCCCCTTGCAGGAATGGTTATCAGTCTGTACTCGTTGTGATAGACACGTTTACTAAATGGGTAGAGGCATTCCCATCCAGAACGAACACGGCAAAGACCACAGCCAAGATCTTAACCCACCACATCTTTACGAGATGGGGACTACCCCGCAGCATTGAATCCGACCAAGGTTCCCATTTTACGGGACATGTCATGAAGAACGTCCTCACGATATTTGGCATTACCCAAAAATTCCACACCGCATACCACCCCCAGTCGAGTGGTATCGTGGAGCGCATGAATCGGACCCTAAAAGCTACCCTCCGAAAAATGGTCCAGCAAAACAACACCACTTGGGATTCAGTCCTCCCTTTTGCGCTGATGTTTTTGCGAAATACGGTTTGAACATCTACAGGTTACACCCCACACACCCTCATGACCGGACGCCCCATGAAAGGCACAGAATTTTTATTGGGATTAGATTTGACCAGCCCCGAAGTGACGGCCCTCACGCACGAGAAAGCAGTCAAACAATTAGTGGATAATGTTAAAACGGCTCAGCTAGCAGCCGCAGTGAAATTGGGCACAAGAAAGAAACAGAGCAAGGCCTGTTTCGATAAGACAGTGCATGCGACTGAGTTCAGTGTAGGACAGCAAGTCATGCTCCCCATATACAACCCCAGCACATTCCTGTCACCTAAATATTCGGGTCCATACTCCATTGCGGACAAAGTAAGCCCTTCCGTCTACAAAATAAAGTACCCCAACGGAAAGACGGCGTGGTTCCATATTAACCAGCTTAAGGCCAAAGATGTGCAGGTTCGGTGGATTGGCCATGATAAATTGCCCTTAGTGTCCAAAATTGACCTTAGTGTTGGGTGGAGGTGTTGACCTTGGGTAGGGTGCTCTTTCCAAGAGCCGGTGCAGACTCAGTGGGCCGAATGGCCTCCTTCTGCACTGTAAATTCAATGATAATCTATGATTAATCTAGTACAAAGGTTCGGCACAACATCGTGGGCCGAAGGGCCTGTTCTGTGCTGTATTTTTCTGTGTTCTATGTTCTAAGGCATATGGACCACAGTCGAACCACACACACCACATCATGCTCGACGCAGCAGACCACGCCCTGCCCACAGCCAACGTAAGCCTACCCTCCCCCAACACGTCCAGCCCAGCCATGGACTCAACCCCGACTCCAACCCGAGCTATACACTCCGCCCCGGACTGCCCACAGACTGCAGCAGTAGCGACAGCGACTGTGACACTGACAATAGCCACAGCACGCCACCTTACTATCCCCATACATCAAGCCCCACACCCAGCGAATCTGAACACAATTCGAGTGATCCCTTCATGATCACTTTCCTAAACAAACCCCAACACCGACCTACGATTACGACCCCGACTCCGTCCCCACAGAATTAGACACCACCATTTGGCACCGCGACAACTCATACAGACTCATCCAAAATGACGAGATGGATCCCTAATCGCACCATGCAGCCCTATCCGCCCTTATACACTCGAGGGTTTGGCATCTGGGAGAAGATGACGACTTTGAGTCTGACTCCCCAAGCGAGAACCCCTTTGCGACCGCTTGGGAGAAAATGGTGTCCTTTCTGATGGAACCTGCAGCATGTTTAATGTTGTTTGTAATGGTATTGTTAAATGTTGTTTGTAAGATCGGAAATTTTTCCACAGTCCCGCGCCTTATTTATCAGCAGAAACCTATGAGAACTTGCCAGCACACTCATCGGCAGAAACCGCTGAGGGCTTCCCAGGCCCCCGTTCGTAACTGCTCTTCTGGTTTAAAGGTAGAACCACTACGGCAACCCCCCACGATGACTACATTTTTGCCCGTTCTTGTTGGTTGCTCAGGCAGTGGAGAAACGGCATTGAGACCCGCCCTGCCTGGGAACCCCCCTCTGGTCAGCTACGCTCGGGTAGAGAACACATGGCATTGGTCGCCATCCTACCCGGGGATTCCATCCAAATCTTACCCATACGCACGTCATTTCGGCACTTTTGGTTCAAAAAGTTTTGTTTTGTTTTCTGGCGACCCTTAGGTTGCCATCCCTATGCTATTTGCATCCTCAAACATTTGGATGGTAAATCGCACAGCCTGCGAGACGGCTCACACTGTTTCAGTATTTTTAAGTGTGTCTTGTCCTGAATATTCGGTTTAAAAAAAAAATGAGGGAGTCACACATCGTGACAAATTGTAAAGGGAGAATTGGCACTGAAGGACAGACATACTAACAGACGAGATATTAAACCAAGATAGTAACAGACACTATGCTTGATCCCACAGAACCCCAGAAGCTCCAGCGAAGAGAAGAGAAGAGAAAGAAAAAGAACCATGAGGACATCCTCCGTGTTGCTCATCACCTTAATGAACATTTGGTTGCGCGCGAACGCGAATGCCCTGACCCCAACCCCCCCCCCAGCCGTTAATGATTCACTTCCCCATAGCACCCAGAGCCCAGTCACAAGCGACACCACACCATCTTGGTGTGACAGGTTTATAACCTGGTACTCCCTGTCCTACTTAATAGAATCCCTACTAGTATTGGCGATACTCTGCAGCATCGTGCAGAATATCCGCATGAGAAAATGGAGAAGGAGAGCCTCCCGCACTCGCACCCCGGTATATAGGATAAGATCCCTGCTTTTCGGTTATGACCAGACCCCCGACCCCCGCAATCTATAATAAAGGACATTCATTTGCGTTCTTTTTGTGAATAAAGAAATGTGTTTCATGAGCGATTGTACAACCCTGAGCTTGACTGCCAAGCCAGGAAAAATGTGAATAATGCTGCCATGGTTTTGTGTGTATTGTTCAAGAAGTTAATATGATTGAATGTTTGAATGAGTGCAGTTTAGTGAGGACAGTAAGAGGTACCGTTTTTTTATTTTGTAATGCATGTCCCTGGTTTGACATCACCCCACTTAGAATGTTAGTTAAAAATGTTCTTGCATAGTTATGGTCAGTGTAGAGGCCATAGAAGAGTGCTCGCCGGGTCAGGGAATGAAGACAACGCAGTTATGTGATCCTTCACGCTTCGCATTAGGATCGCAAGGAGGGAGTGTATATTGGAACCTGCAAAACAACCAGACAGCATCGAAACCAGCAGCCATCTGCATAGTAATGTAGCAGCCATCTATATAGTAATGTGCGATTCCCAGGCACAATGGCAACAGTTAAGGTAAACAAAGCCAAGCCAGACCCCTCGGCGCCAGCAGGAGCCAAGACAAAGGAAGGCCAACGGACACTTTAGGGACCGCCCAGCGATCAGGGAACCGCTCTAGCATTGGACAAATCGATCCAAGTGATCGGAAAGCAGTCCAATCACTTGGAACCAGGTACGGGGTCCGCCCCGAAGGGCGGGAAGCCCCTGGGGACTATAAAGTAAAGCCCCCAAGTTCAAATCGTTCTTCTTGGCAGGGTCACTCAACAGCGAATCAACCCTTGAGAGTGAACTGCCCAAGCTGCCTCCAAGCAAGTAAGTCTCAAGTCAATGCTCGCTACGAGATAAGCACTCCTAGCTACCAGTCCATACCAGCTTTTGAATCCCGTAGACTCAGGACCTGAACGAAAGGCTGTTGTTCTTTTTAGCCTTAGTTTATTAGCTCTGATTATGTCACCTTTGCTCACGAGTCGCCAGGTATCTTTCTGATACTGCCACGTGGTTCAAGCTCGAGTTATGATTAATAAGTCAGCACACCGCTTAGTAAGATTGAAATCAACGGTCATTTATTATATATACAGCAATAAATACTTACACAATAATCCTACTATCTATATAGAAACCTATCACTGCTGGCCAATACTTAACTTTTGGGGATGGCCCACCAGGTCAGGGAAACGAATGGTTCATCGAATTGGGTCTGGCCTGTGGGATTCAAAAGGCTGAACAGGTCGATGGCTAGGAGTCGCTATCGGGTAGCGATCGCTGGAGTCAAACTTACAGTTTCTGGTCGATGTTCTTGCGAAGATTGCGAGCAGGAAGAGAAGGGTCGATCTGAACTTGGCCCCTTACTCTTATAGTTAGCTAGGGTCTTCCCGCCTCTCAGGGCGGACCTTGACCCTGGTTCCAAGTGATTGGACTTGGTCCCAATCACTGGGTTCGATATGCTCCAATAATGGGGCATTCCTTGATCGGGGGGTGGTTGCCCACCTTTCTTTGTGTTAGCCTCTCTTGGTGCCGAGAGGTCTGGAGTAGCTTTACAAATGCTAATGTATAGCAATTGTTCCCGGGGATGGCTGTTCACTATGCAGATGGCTGGATTGTTGTGATGTTAATGGCTGCATGATTTGATCAGTCTGGCTTCCCCCAGAGGCGAATACATTGTTTTACCTGCAGCCTTCCGTTTGAGTCCTGTTGGCTGATTTTCCCATCAGCCTCTGCCGTTCGCCATTTTGGATCGGGATTTGACCAATTTAATCGGGAAGCAGCCATTTTACGTGGCTTCAAGGCCATTTGTTCCCCTGACCTGGAGGGCCAGTCCAAAGCTAAGTATAGGCCTGTTAGTTATAGAGATAGTTTGTTAAGTAGAATTTATGCATGCGTAGCGATTGGCTGTGTATAATAAATGTGTTTTGATTTGAATCTTACTAATTGGTGTGTTGAGTTATTGATCAGTTCTTGAACTTGAACCTCGTGGCTGTATCATAAAGATACCTGGCGACTCTCGAGCAAAGGTTATAAAACAGAGCCAATTGAACCAACCAAAAGTTAGCAACAAACCTGCTTTCTGAAACTATGAGTCATGATTTCAATGACTTTTTGTTAGTGTATCTCTGCACCCACAATGTTTTTTACCCTTTGCGGAAGAGTGGGGGAAGTGGTGGAAGGATTCCCAAACTGATTATCAGCCAGTTGAACCAATGTGGCCAACACGTCTTGACATTGGACTTGAACCTGAAGATTCTGATCCAGCATAAGGGATACCACTGTGCCGCAAGGCCCCCGAACTCCAATGACTAATGTTTAAGTACAACAAATGTGTAACTAATTTGTATTTTATGTGACCAGGAACAGGGTACAGAATTGAAAAATGAAAACTATGATTTAGAATGAAGTTTTAGAAAAATAGATTCTGCTGAAGGAAAAATTTAACACAGGCTAATAGGATGTCTATTTTCTAAATTTTGATGGCAAAATGTACACGTACAGGTACAGGCCCAGAATGAGCAGGCAATCGGCCCTCTGAATTACCACACAAGCAGTGAAGTTGAATATTTCCCTCATGCTATTCATGCAGATTCTCTTAACAACTATCACACTTTTGTTTGCTCAAACTTCAGAAACATTTCAATCTTGATCCATTATGTAGATCTTATAGGATGCCACATTTAAGATGACTGGAATCATCCATTTTTTCTGCATTGTATTTTCTGGTTCAGAAATAGTTCTTCATTACTGTTGTACTGCCAGTGTAACTACAATGAAGTGGACAGAATTAGGAACTTTAAAAAAAGCAGCTGGGCCAGATGATATCCATCTGGGGGTCCTCAGAGAGATGGGACACATTAATAACGCTCTGCTTTCTGAGAAGGTTCCTGGAAACTGGAAGGAAGCTGATGTAGCCCCCAGTTTTAAAAATGTAAACAAGGCACATTGGGCATCTAACCATTGGTTTGACATCAGTAAGAGGAAAGATGCTTGAGGGAGGAAATAATTAGAAATGTAATATATGACTGTTTGGATAGAGAGACACAATGGAGCATCCAACAAGACTTCCTAAAAAAGGTTGTGACTTACAAATATATGATTATAGTTTCTGAAGAAGTCATGAAGGTGATGGATGAGGAAAACCCATTAAGGACTGTCTACCTAGACTTCCAAAATTCTTCCAATAAGGTACAACACAATAAGCTTCTCTACAAGATCAGATCTTCTGGTATTATTGGTAGTAGATCAAGGTGGTGTTACGACACCCTAGGCAGATGCACGGTGAATTCTCACCCCACCCGTCCGAAAGTCACAACACAAGTGAATTAACCAATACTTCTTAGAAAAATACCCGAAGTCTTTGGCTCTTGGCTGCCCAATAATTACAGTTACCAAGTTTGCAAGTTGAAACACAAATACTGTTTCTTTATAACAAGAATAATTATGAAATATCCAGTAAATACAGCTAGAAAACAACAAGCTAACCTACCATTCAATTTAACTATCCCACCCTCTACCCACACAAACAAGGCAGACAAACACAAAGGGGGAAAAAGTGGAAAAATAATAAGGATGAAGGTCAAAAGTTAAGAGTCTTTGCTTCAAATGGTGGTTCCTTAGCGCACTTTCCTCACAGCATGCCGGTTTATAAAAGTTCTTCGTTTGCAGCCTGTAATAATCTTCTCTGTGGTTTAGAAATGTATTACTCTCAGTTTTTCCCTGGAGGGGCCTCATTGCTTCACATCAAACTCTTTGTTTAGTTCATGGTTTATTTCTAGGCCTCTGTCTTTTCTGGAGAAAGAGTTGGTCGGTTTACATTAGCCTTTACTGAAGAGAGAGTTCGTTGGTTCTCCCCTGCTTGCACAGCCTGTAATGGTTCTCCTGTACATAGATTCATCCAGGCTCCCTGCCAGATCAGAAAGACAGCTTTTCTGGAGAAAGCTGAGAAGAGAGAAGGCAGCAGTCCTTTCTCGGGTCTGCCAGGAGTCAAACTGAAACCAAGATCCAACATTTGAAACTCTGAAACAGTCCAGTGGAATAAGATCCAATCACAATCTAATACCGGGCAGATCACAGCCTTTTGGGCCAATTCATGGGCCACCGGCCAAGTCAATCAAACCGAGTCGGCACTGATGTAAGTTAATCTCTGTAATTGGTGCCAGTCTGCCTAAAATCACCAATTTAAATCAGCACGGCCTTCTGGATCCTTCTGATTGCATTAAAGGTACAGACTGCTTACAGGCTGCTTTCCCTTAAAGTCAAAGGTCCATTAAACATCCATGGATCAAAAATGTAATGGCAAAAATGAAAGAAAGGGGAAGTATGGGAATAAACAGGAACAAGCAGGAAGGAACCTTACATTGGGCTGAGAGCTGGCAAGAAGAACATCGGCAAACACAGTTACAGATTGATTTTGAGCTGTTTGGACTAATGGTGTTCCGCAGGGATCACTACTGGGAAGGTTACTCATTACTGTTGCTATTGATGATCGAGATATTAATGTTGGGACCACAATCTTTCTGTGCAGATTAATCTAAGATCTGTGTAGGTGTTAAGACTATAGACAATGTTAAATAGCTTCAGATGGATCTTAATATGTTGGGACACTGGATTCATGTTTGTAACTGATGTTTAATTTGGCAGACTACTTTGTTACGCATGTAGATATGACAAATGGTCAACATACATCTGCCTTTCAGAAAAAGCATTAAAGGTGGAAACAAAGTTCACCAATAATAATGTATATTCATCTAAAGTTAGATGAGCCATGCCATGAAACAATGACGAGACAAAAATTGAGGCTGGCTGGGAAAAGGCCCTTATAATGAATGGCATGAATTGAGACAAGGGTGGCAGCTCATCTGATGCCTCACCTGCTCCAACGTAAAATTGTTGAGACGTCAGGGTGGGTGGAAAGCCCATCTGTGCTATTTGATGCCCGTGCCTCACCTAAAAACTTGCTCGTGGGGGAGCATAAAATTCAGGCCAAGATGAAAATCCAGGCCAATATTGGGGAAAGAAAATCTAAAAACTTTCTTCTAGCATGTGCAGGGTGGCACGGTAGCACAGTGGTTAGCACTGTTGATTCACAGCGCAAGGGTCCCAGGTTCGATTCCGGCTTGGGTCATTGTCTGTGCGGAATCTGCACGTTCTCCTCTTGTCTGTGTGGGTTTCCTTCGGGTGCTCTGGTTTCCTTCCACAGTCCAAAGATGTGCAGGCTAGGTGGATTGGCCATGCTAAATTGTCCCTTAGTGTCCAAAAGGTTAGGTGGGGTTACTGGGTTACGGGGATGCACTGTGAAGGATTCTATGATCCTATTCCTTTCCAGCAAGTATAGTGGGGCAGGAAACTCTGCCACCCTAAACAGCTGGCCCTTGTTTTTGCCCCTCCCAGAAGATCACTTGGATTTGGGTGGAGTAGAGAATGTATAAATTTGTGATGCATATGTTTCCACAATTGTATATGATAGGCTAATTGATGAAAGGATCTTATGTTGTTTGTATGTCGCATAAAAATATAATTTAAGATTCACATCTGGTTCATGCACGGAGGGACTAAATTATGTAGAATATGCAGCAGTGAAACAGGCCATTCAACCGATCCTCATGAGTCTCCTCCCATCCCATCTGCCGTATCCCAGCCTTTCAGCAGATCTTTACAGGAACCAAAATGGAAAAGGAAATATCCATAATATGCTATTGAAAATACGGGAATGCAAAAATGGATACAGTGCAATGTTCATGTATAAGGACACACAATCACGTAGAATTTAGAACATATTAAATCGTGCAGTGTTACTCCAAACCAATCAGATTGGCAACTCACTGTCAGTATCAGTATCAGACTCACTGCTCAAATTAACAGGATTAACAACATTCTGAGGAGGGTGCTATATTTACGCCACTAGCTGCATCAAAGATGAAGCTGCCGGGAACACTCTGCAAGTCAATCGGTGTCGGTGAAGTGAACACATCAGATAGTAGTTGCAGAGCCGCACAAAAGCTCCCACTTTCTCTTCGATGGGAGGTGGTGAGTGAGAGGAGGCACACTTTGCTGCTTGGATTGTGGACCCAACTTCAGAGCGTTTTTCAGCAGGTAGCCTGTACCTTAAGTATTGACATACATTTTTGTTCTCTTAAGCTGCTGGGTTGCCGGGGCTTAATTTGCATTTTTACTTTCTTGTGCTTCTATTTCACTTGTCTTGTTCCCAACCTTGCAGCTATTCACATTCTTTCTGAGTCTTGTAAATGTGTTTGATTTCTTTCATTATAGCTTCTATTGTCTCAGTTAAAATAAGCCAGTTATCCAGCATAGTTCCACTTGGGCATTTTACAGTAAATCTATTTATTTCTCAAGAGTATGCGTTATTTTCTCCTTCCCTTAGTTTTGTTCTTTTTTCAATTGCTGTTTATCTGTAATATCCATCAGTTCCGATGAAAGGTCTACACATGGCACATTAATTTGTCAGTTCTCTCCACCGATACTGATTGACCTGCTGAGTGTTTCGAGTGCTATCTTCTTTTGTCCCAGATATTCAGCTGCTGAGGTTCTTTGGCTTTCTGCCTACCATTAACTGCATGTCTGTTGCTTAGCAATTCACAGACAATGTCTCACCATCAACACAATCCATTTTTAGAAACAGCGACTTACTTAAAGCAGGAGCAATTTTTTCTTCTGGATTATGAAATCATTTACAAACACCAAATAATATTTATCGAGGGAGTTTCCCCTCACTAATTTACACACAGGAATTGTTAATGTGTTTCATCATCAGCGGATAGCACCCCGGAAAAAAATCTCACCAATAAATTGTACTTCACTTTTTTATAAATAGTATTTATAAATAATAGAGCCCTGAGGCTTCAGGAGAGTCTGAGAGAGTTACAACCACTGTAATTGATAAGGCTATGAATACCAAATTGCTGATTTTGATGAAGCAGTACAATAAAACACTGTAGAAACACTAAAAAAAACTCATAAAACATCAAAGCAATGATTGAATGCTTGTGATTGAAACTTGACCACAGTCCAAGTTGTGTAATGTAAAATTCAGACATTTCAAAATAGTCTGCTATTGCAGTATGCTTACAACTGACAACAAAATCATCTAAAAATGATTATTTACTGCAGAGAAAATGTTTATTAAGATATTTGACATGGTGAGTGATCACTTGCCCAGCAATCGTACAAGACTGGACATTTGGCAATGGAGAGCCCTGCTGATTTCTCAACTTCTGGATCGATTCACTTTCATCTCCTCAATCTCACTAAAAGCAGTATCCTCTTGCACAGCATCAACAGTGTGAATATCAGTCAGCAATCCTGACATTAGAACTTATTTAGCAACAGTGACAATGGATTCAAATCTCATACCCATGCCTGCTGCCCTTCTAGGTGGTAGAAGTAACAAGGTTTGGAGAAGCTGTCGAAGAAGCCTTGGTGAGTTGCTACAGTACATCTTACGGATGCTACACACAGCTCCCACTGTACGCCAATGGCCGAGAAGGGGAGAGAATGAATGTTTAACGTTGTGAGTGAGACACCAATCAAGTGGTCTACTTTTACTGGATGTTGCTGAGCTTCTTGAATGTTGTTAGAGCTGCACTCATCCAGGCAATTAGAGAATATTTAATTACACTCCTGATGAATGTCTTGTTGATAGCGGACAGGCTTCGGAAAGTCAGGAGGTGAGATGCGCACTGTGGCACATCCAGCCTCTGGCCAGCTCTTGTAGTCACAGTATTTAGGTGGCTAGTCCAGCTGACTTTGTGGTCAATGTTGATAGGGGTGGGGAGGGGGTGGTGGGGAATTCAATTATGGTAATTGCATTGAATGTCAAGGGGAGGTGGTCGGACTTCCTTTTCCTGGAAATTATCATTTTCTGACACGCGTGGTGCAAATGTTAGTTATCACCTATCGATTTAGCCTGAATGTTGTCCAGGTCTAGAGATATGTGGGCACATGTGGGAACCTCATTGATGAAGCAGCATATTGGTGGGTCTAGTTGTTATAGACTGCACGCCCTTTTCAGTTTTCAGAAAAACCTTTTGTTGCAGTTAGCCCCGTGCTCCTCATCTATGGGCACCCGATGGGAAGAGGGACTTTTAAAGGGATACTGGAAACTCGTACTTGTGTGACAGGGAGTAGATAACCTGTTGGACAGCAACACCATCGATCACAGACCTGGCGAATCCCGCACCATTTTCCATGGGAATCGATGGTGTTCCACGTGGCACCGGAGCTAGCCGCCCACCGGTGGCGGAATCAGTGCAGGTGCGGCACCAATTTTACTGTTGTAAAAGTCCACGGATTCTCTGGTGGCGTCAAAACTTATTCGCAGAAAAGGATAATCCAGCCTGTTATCTCTCCAGAGCTGGATTTGTTTGTTTGATGGTTATTGAATTTGATCCACAAAACAGACATAGAGATAATTTCTAAATCCGATGGTGAATTAATTTGCCTTTCCATATAAGACAGAGTTAGATAGTCCCAGAAAGTTAACTAAGCAAGCTTTCTGGAACCTGTTGAATTTGCTTTAAGCAGCAGTTTCTTCTAGTTAAGACCTATTCGGATTGGGAAATTGAATTAAGAGGTCTGCAATAGTCAATGGATTTTGAATGCAATTTCAGTGGGAGTCTTTTTTATTGCATAATTTCAATTAAAATTTCCAGAAGACTCAAATTAGGCAACTATTATTACATAAAGGGTACACTAACCTATGGAAGATGGGTTCTGATTGTGCAATCGTTTTTTTTATGTAGTCTATCCTGTCGACCAACAGATGGCACTGCAAAATATTACATCAACTAACTGCAATGATTAATACTGTCATAAGGTTCCAAAGGAGGTTGGAACTGTTTAAACTACATAAAATTGGTCTGCAGAATTTATGCACTCTCTCTCACCTGATATTTTTAATTTACTGAATTTACATCTTAGTTATCATACATTTTCCTTGTGGCAGGAAAACATCGAGGTCTGATGAATATAGCGTACAGTCAAAGGGTGAATGAGTTGGTTTTGTTTCAACTTATTGCCCAAACTGGCCCTCAATGTTCTGCTAGAAGATTGAAACAGAATTATGAGATAAAATTAATTGGAGAGGTGAAGAATACACTCTAATCCCTGTTGCTTCCCAAGTCTGCCGCTCCTGGTCAGAGAGGTTGATGGATTCTTTTTTTAAAAGGGTCAGGATTGGAACCAAGTTGAATGACCCTGTCAAAGGTATATTTTTCGATATCAACAAAATATATTTAGAATGACATTAACTGATATTTCGTTGCATTGACATCCTTGTCTTTGAATATATTTTTCTCCACCCATCTCTGTAACCTTTTGTCCTATATTCACTACAGAACTTTCCATTATTTTGATTCTGGCCCTCTTCATTTTCTTGCCCCACACTGGCAGCGGGACCTTTAACCATTTGACTCCGAATTGCTGTAGTTTCTTTCCTAAGCCCCTTTTCTCAACACTTTTCTCTCCTTTAAAAACATCCTACAAATCAATATCTTCAACCACATTTTTGGCCACACTTCCTGATCTCTTTTTTTTCTGGCTTCGCATCAATTTCCCATTAGTCTATCTATAGTTTCCAGAACATTTGCTGCATGTTAAAGGCACAGTACTGATGATGAACTCTATTGCTGTTTTCTGCAGTATGGTTGATTATGAATCGCTGAGTCTCAAGGTATTAGATTTTGTCAAGAAGAACAACATCGCTGAATAAATAATTACGGCCCTTTGTATTCCTTTTCAATGCATGCTTTGCACCGAAATCTTGCAAATGCCCTCCACAAATAGGAATAATCTGAACAGACTAGAGAATATCTGGCACATAACAGAACTCATCACAATACCAGATCTGATTTGATTATTCTAAACACCGTTACATATTGTTCTCAGCCAAACCTTCCTCCTCCTCCAAGATCATCTTGGAAAATAAAGATAGCCTGTGACTTCCTCTTCCAAACATTTTCCTTTTCCTCCCGCCTCAGCTGCAAAACCAAGCGTGACGAGCTTGTAGATGTTATAATCTATGGCGCAGTGGCTAGTACTGCTGCCTCAGTGATCCAGGTTTGATTCCGACCTTGGGTAACCGTCTGTATGAAGTATGCACATTCTCCCTGTGTCTGCGTGGGTTTCCCCCGGGTGTTCCGGTTTCCTCCCACAGTCCAAAGATGTGCAGGTTCGGTGGATTGGCCATGCTACATAACCTTTTGGATACTAAAGGGCAAAGTGAGTTTAGATGGACAAGTCTTCCAGTTGATGACAAATTATTTATTGAGTAATAAAATAATATGCTCGTGAGTTCTTTCACTTTAATACTTTGACTAGTAATATAACTAACTAAGATTAGATAGAACTAACAATTATGATAATACACTGCACTATGAACTGTCACGCCTTTACTCTAACTGCACTACACACACACACTGACCTACAAAAAGAGCGGGAAACTCCTTATATAGGTCCTGTTAGTGTTGCCATCTAATGATCATCTGTCTGCACTGACTGCACATTAACTAATCATGTACTAACATATGCAGAGATCACTACACAACTTATCTTCAATCTAAATTGGTGGCCATTTTCCTATCCAACTTGCTCTGGTGATTTAAAAAAAAATTCAACCAGCTTGGGCTGACATGACCTCCCTTTCATAAATCCATACTGACTTGTTTGATCAGTTGACACCTTTTTAAATGCTCGGTAAATCTGCATCTGATTCCATCAGCTTTCCCGAAATTGAAGTTAAACTGTTCCTTCCTTCCTCCCTTCCTCCCTCCGTCCCTTCCTTCCTTCCTTCCTAATAGATTGGCAATTTCCAAATTCCAATCCAAGGGCACCATTCCTGAGTCTGGGCCGCCATCTGGTTTTAAGTCTTCAGTGTTTCTGCTGCATTGCATGAACTACAATATGTTCAAAAATGTAAAATATACCAGTCTACAGTTGTCATCAGTTTTCCATCCACCTTAAGGCCAGGCAAGGTCTCAGTTTAGCATCCCACACAAAGATGTTCACTGAACAGTGCTCACTGAAGCTTCAGTCGTCATCAGACTCATTGCAAATGTAACTGGTGCTTCATTACATCGTAGAGATAAAAGTGTTCTTTTATTCTACAGAGTAAGGTGGATAGAAGTGATACCAGCTAAACATTGAAATCTTATTAAAGCATTGTTTGACTAATTTTGGCACTTAATCTGCCACTGTTAATTTACTGGGACATTCATGAGGAATTGCCGCAAATGGAAACAGGATCGCAATGTTTCACCTGAGAGAGCAATTGAATAATGGTAACGTGAAATGATTCAGACTTCGCTCAAAGCCCAGGATTTCATTTTAGTTGTCAGCCTTGGCTCCATGTTGGCACTCTGCGTTAGAAGACTGAGGATTCAAACCCCACTCCAGAGCACATAATCTAGGCTGACACTTGAGCGTAGCACTGAATTGTGAGAGGTGTTATCCTTTGTATGAGATGTTTCTCTGAGGGTTGCCAGCAGCGAAGGAATGGTGCTTGCTGTTCATCTCACCCACAGTGGCCCTCAAGGTTTTCATGGGTATTGGTGGAGATTTTCACCAAGCCAGCATCCAATCCAGCTCAGCATCCTCCTCAAGACATGTGTGACATGTATGGGCCGAGCAAGAAACAGCGACACTTTCAACCAGAGTGAAGATTCCTCACAGATAGAGTTTAAACCAGGAAATGTGAAATAGATTTAAATTTTAGTTTTTATAAAATAAAATCTGCAGCACTTATTGACTCCTGAAGGAATGAAGCTCCATATTTATTAAATTACAATTTGGGGGCTAGAAAGGTTGTTTGACAGTAGCTCACTGTTAAAAAGTCAATATCATCTGAATGCACCAACCCCAACTGTTTCTGGTGCCTTTACTGGCGAACCAGTGGGCAAGTACTACAAGTTCACATCATTGCATTGATTTCAATGCTAAGCTAATTGGCAGGAATTATTACAGCAGTCGCTGTGGTGGAGAGATATCTCTGACAGCCGCTTCTGGATTTCATCATTTAATTTGTATGGACAGATGCCAGAATTGCTGTCAGTTTTACTTCATAACAACGGTGAGTGCAATTAGCCTCAGTATTACCACTTACACAAAATCCAAACCATTATCTGGTTGTTTATCTCCTGTCTTTGCGGTTTTGCCATGCACAAACTGGCTGCACCATTAGAAGACAAAGAAATGTTCAATGCTAAAAAAACTAGACTGATTAGTACTGTCATTCCCATGCACTTTAGCTTGAGCTTTTTCTCTCATTCTCCCCTGTAGCAGCACACTATGGAAGTTCTAAGTTACCAGTAATAGGATGGAATGAAATGCTTTGCTTGTATGTTGCTAATTGTGTAACTCCAAGTAATACTGCAGCAATAAAGTTCAAAAGAATGCTGATCTGAAAGGTGATGTCCACATTCGTGTTACCTGGAAAATGTATCTGTTTCTCGGGAAATTAAATTTGACAAGTTAATGTCTATTTCTTTTGGCAAAAAAACTTTGATTGCTATACACCCAGCTGGGAGCAATATAAGGATTCCGTACTATTAACTATAAAATCTGTGCAGATGTGTCCAGCCCAATGTGCTTCAATTTGGAAAAAGGGTGGAGTTCATGAAGGGCAAAAGCTGGCTGCCAGAAGTAGCTTCTTGCTGAATACACATATCTTTGAGACAAAGCCCACTTGGCCTCGTACCATTGTGGTTAAAACTTCAAATAGGCTTTTGGTAATGTTTATCTTATTTTCTCTGAAGCAAAACTGTTAGTTTAATTTCTTGCTAACAGTGTCACAGTAAAGACTGCAGCATTGCAAAGGGTTTCTGTCTGCCTGGCCAGAGTGTCTAGACTTCAAGAATTAAAGCCATAGAATCAAGGCCTGTTTATACTAAAATAACAGTCTGACAAGCATCCTTTTGGCTTCGTTTTTGGCAAAGACATTCTATCGTTAATATATTTCCATCCTTCAGATATCTTTGAGTTAGGGAAATATTCACGATCAATAATTTCAAAATTAAGGTGTAGATGGGTCTTGTGCTTGTCTATTCTGTTCCTTGTCCCAATTTTGCAGTGGCAAAAGATAATTTTGGCCCCTATATATTTTCTAATTCATAAACAGGTGCCATCATTACTAATTTAGTGTTCTCCTCACCTGGAGGTGAAGGCTTAACTGAATACTGCGCTATGAGACCCATGCACTCGCATATATCTCAGTTGCTTGACCATTCTCCCTCAACACAACTCCGGGGTCCCAGGTTCGATTCCCGGCTTGGGTCATTGTCTGTGTGGAGTCTGCACGTTCTCCCCGTGTCTGTGTGGGTTTCCTCCGGGTGCTCCGGTTTCCTCCCACAAGTACCGAAAGACGTGCTATTAGGTAATTTGGACATCTGAATTCTCCCTCTGTGTACCCGAACAAGCGCCGGAATGTGGAGATTAGGGTTTCTCACAGTAACTTCACTGCAGTGTTAACGTAAGCCTACTTGTGACAATAAAGATTATTATTATTATTAAGTGTGCATTTTCCAGTTGCAGTCATTGAGTACCAATCAGGAATGGCCCCAGTTAAGTTTACCTCTCCCTAGTCCAACAGAACTGAGACAATTTCTGTATTATTCTGTGTGACTGAGATTAATTACCACTGCACAATCAAACCGAGCACCTTTCTGCTCCGTGTGCCTGTTCTGCCGGGTTCATATTTAAATCCGTACACTGGTTTATTCTGTGTTAATGAAAAAAAAACGGTGTTATGATTGTATTATCTTTGAAATAAAGGTTTGCTTCTTTAAGAAATCTCAGCATTTCATGAAGAATTGTATTGAAGTGCAGTAACTGTTTTTATGCAGACAAGTACTGTAGCTATTTTGTGCACAACATGTTCTCAAAATTACCAATAAGTTCAATGATTAATTTATATATTCTTGCTGGTTTTGGTTGATTACAACACTGGTAGAACTCCCTTTCCTTCATTGGGTTATATCAATGGATCTGTGCTGACTCAAAAATGTACAGGAATATTAACCCAGATAGAAAGCTGCAAAAGACTGGATGACTCGAGGGTTCAATGTTGTCCTGTTACTTCAAACCCTGAGCATTGGGATGGATATTTCCATTTACAGTTGACTATGAGTTCAATACAAATGATTTTAGAGAATCACAAATTAATTCCCATTAGTACACTTCTAGTACACACTAATTTGAAAATATTGGTCAGTCACAGAGGGGGTGATCCAATGGCCACAGTGCGCCAGAAAAGCAGCTCGCTGTGGCGCAGCATGGCCGATAAAATCCGGGAGATCCCACTCCTGGGGCGTCATTCTCCGTCGGCGGGAGTCTCCGTTTTGCCGGCGCCCGGGGATTTCCCGACGGCATGGGGCTGCCCCACAATGGGAAACCCCATTGACCGGCCGGTGTTACGGAGACTCCCGCCGGCCGGTCGGGGCAGAAATGTGGCAGGGCGGGTAGGAGAATTTCGCCCCTGGGATCTACCCAACTTGCAACGTCTCGTGAGATCCAACACGATCTCGCGAGACGTTGCGCCACTTTTTGGCAAATCTGCATATTAGAGCGAGATAGCTAGGCTCACTCTAATGTGTAGATTCCTGGGGTACTTGAAGCTTTGGGATTCATCCCCTTTACCTCAAAGATCTCAGATGATTGCTATTCAGCACTTGCCTGCACAGGGACCAGATGGAATAGCACTTATGAGGATCTCCCAGGGGATTGGGGCCGCCAGTTGTCCCAGGTTGGGTAGAGTGGTGCCCTGGTACTGCTGGTGCCACCTGAGCGCCCTGGTAATGTCAGCCTGGCACTGCCAAGGTGCCCAGGTGCCATTGCTAGGTTGGTGCTCAAGCTGGCATTTTTGTGCATTGCAATTGGGCTGGGGGTGCCCTGTGTGGGTGTTGGGGAGGTCTGGGGTCCCATGGTGCTTTTGGGCTGTGGAGAGGTTGGGGATAGCTTCAGGGGGGTTGGAGACCAGGGGCGTCATTCTCCGACCCCCTGCCGGTGAATGGCCGTTGGCCGCCGTGAATCCCGCCCCCGCCGAAGTCTCCGGTACCGGAGATTGGGCGGGGGCGGGAATCGGGCCGCGCCGGTTGGCGGGACCACCCACTCAATTCTCCGGCCCGGATGGGCCGAAGTCCCGCCCAGAAATTGCCTGCCTGCCAGCGGCCGGTAAATACAAGGTTTAATTTACGCCGGCGGGACCAGGCGGCATGGGCGGGGTCCTGGGGGGGGCGCGGGGCGATCTGACCCCGGGGGGTGCCCTCACGGTGGCCTGGCCCGCGATCCGGGCCCACCGATCCGCGGGCGGGCCTGTGCCGTGGGGGCACTCTTTCCCTTCCGCCTCCGCCACGGCCTCCACCATGGCGGAGGCGGAAGATACTCTCCCCACTGCGCATGCGCGGGAAACTGTCAGCGGCCGCTGACGCTCCCGCGCATGCGCCGCATTTCTGCGCCAGCTGGCGGGGCAACAAACGCCCTTTCCGCCAGCTGGCGGGGCGGAAATCCCTCCGGCGTCGGCCTAGCCCCTCAATGTTGGGGCTAGGCCGCCAAACATGCGGAGCATTCCGCACCTTTGGGCCGGCGTGATGCCCGTCTGATTGGCGCCGTTTTTGGTGCCAGTCGGCGGTCATCGCGCCGTTGGGAGAGAATTTCGCCCCTTGACACCATTTAAAAATGGCATTCTGATCTCTCGCTACACTGGGGAATTCCAGCGTGCGGAGCTCCACACTGTACAAAATAGGATTATATGCGGCCTCGGCTGCACGTTCCCCGTTCTGGCCCCTTATGCAACATGTGTCTAGTTGAATAGCCATGTGTTTTTCGGCACTGCATGAGGCGGGGAACACCTGGGTAAACGTGCTCGCTATGGGATTTTGTTCACTTTTGGGACAATTGACAGAACCCATCGGCCCATCGAGTCTGCACCGACCCATTTAAACCCTCACTTCCACCCTATCTCCGTAACCCAATAACCCCTCCTAACCTTTTTGGACACTAAGGGCAAGTTAGCATGGCCAATCCACCTAACCTGCACATCTTTGGACTGTGGGAGGAAACCGGAGCACCCAGAAGAGACCAACGTAGACACGGGGAGAACGTGCACACTCTGCCAGACAGTGATCCAGCGGTGAATCGAACCTGGGACCCTGGCGCTATGAAGCCACAGGGCTAGCCACTTGTGCTACCGTGCTGCACACGCAGATAAGGTCCGTCACTGGCAGCTGTTAGACGTATTCGATGTTGTGGTATGAAGAGTCAAAATTCTGTTCCTTTTTCACCAACACACTTTTATTTCTTCCAACAGACTCTGCACAAAACTCTAATTACACATCACCAGCAACAAAGGCCACCTGAAGCCCCTTTACATATCAGTGGCAATCATTGGATACTTAACATAAATGAGACAACTAATTGCAATGTCTCTTAATGCATTAATTAACTCTTAACCCATCACGTAACAGTATCCCCTTCCTTGGAGAAAAAAAATAATTAGGTGAAAACTCAAAAACACACACGCAATTTGCCCCCTTCTTTCTTTTTTCATTTTTGGAAGAAAAAAAAACAAGTCACAGAAACAGGCGGCCTTAATTAACAATATCTAAATTAAATTTCTGTCAATATCTGAGATATATAAAAGGCCATATCCACCGCCTCTACAAAGCTTAACGTCTCAGCAGCCAAAGTGCTTTCAACCACTTTCAACAAAGAACAAAGAAATGTACAGCACAGGAACAGGCCCTTTGGCCCTCCAAGCCCGTGCCGACCATGCTGCCCGACTAAACTACAATCTTCTACACTTCCTGGGTCCGTATCCCTCTATTCCCATCCTATTCATATATTTGTCAAGATGCCCCTTAAATGTCACTATCGTCCCTGCTTCCACCACCTCCTCAGTAGCGAGTTCCAGGCACCCACTACCCTCTGCGCAAAAAACTTGCCTCGTACATCTACTCTAAACCTTGTCCCTCTCACCTTAAACCTATGCCCCCTAGTAATTGACCCCTCTACCCCGGGGAAAAGCCTCTGACTATCCACTCTGTCTATGCCCCTCATAACTTTGTAGACCTCTATCAGGTCGCCCCTCTACCTCCTTCGTTCCAGTGAGAACAAACCGAGTTTATTCAAAACCGCTCCTCATAGCTAATGCCCTCCATACCAGGCAACATTCTGGTAAATCTCTTCTGCACCCTCTCTAAAGGTCTCCACACCCTTCTGGTAGTGTGGCAACCAGAATTGAACACTATACTCCAAGTGTGGCCTAACTAAGGTTCTATACAGCTGCAACATGACTTGCCAATTCTTATACTCAATGCCCCGGCCAATGAAGGCAAGCATGCCGTATGCCTTCTTGACTACCTTCTCCATCTGTGTTGCCCCTTTCAGTGACCTGTGGACCTGTACTCCTAGATCTCTTTGACTTTCAATACTCTTGAGGGTTCTACCATTCACTGTATATTCCCGACCTGCATTAGACCTTCCAAAATGCATTACCTCTCATTTGTCCGGATTAAACTCCATCTGCCATCTCTCCGCCCAAGTCTCCAAACAATCTAAATCCTGCTGTATCCTCTGACAGTCCTCATCGCTCTCCGCAATTTCACCAACCTTTGTGTCGTCTGCAAACTTACTAATCAGACCAGTTACATTTTCCTCCCAATAATTTATATATACTACAAACAGCAAAGGTCCCAGCACTGATCCCTGTGGAACACCACTGGTCACAGCCCTCCAATTAGAAAAGCATCCTTCCATTGCTACTCTCTGCCTTCTATGACCTAGCCAGTTCTGTATCCACCTTGCCAGCTCACCACTGATCCCGTGTGACTTCACCTTTTGTACTAGTCTACCATGAGGGACCTTGTCAAAGGCCTTACTGAAGTCAACAAAGACAACATCCACTGCCCTACCTGCATCAATCATCTTAGTGACCTCCTCGAAAAACTCTATCAAGTTAGTGAGACACGACCTCCCCTTCACAAAACCATGCTGCCTCTCACTAATACGTCCATTTGCTTCCAAATGGGAGTAGATCCTGTCTCGAAGAATTATCTCCAGTAATTTCCCTACCACTGAAGTAAGGCTCACCGGCCTGTAGTTCGCTGGATTATCCTTGCTACCCTTCTTAAACAGAGGAACAACATTGGCTATTCTCCAGTCCTCCGGGACATCACCTGAAGACAGTGAGGATCCAAAGATTTCTGTCAAGGCCTCAGCAATTTCCTCTCCAGCCTCCTTCAGTATTCTGGGTAGATCCCATCAGGCCCTGGGGACTTATCTACCTTAATATTTTTTAAGACACCCAACACCTCGTCTTTTTGGATCTCAATGTGACCCAGGCTATCTACACACCCTTCTCCAGACTCAACATCTACCAATTTCTTCTCTTTGGTGAATACTGATGCAAAGTATTCATTTAGTACTTTGCCCATTTCCTTTGGCTCCATACATAGATTCCCTTGCCTATCCTTCAGTGGGCCAACCCTTTCCCTGGCTACCCTCTTGCTTTTTATGTACGTGTAAAAAGCCTTGGGATTTTCCATAACCCTATTTGCCAATGACTTTCCGTGACCCCTTCTAGCCCTCCTGACTCCTTGCTTAAGTTCCTTCCTACTTTCCTTATATTCCACGCAGGCTTCGTCTGTTCCCAGCCTTTTAGCCCTGACAAATGCCTCCTTTTTCTTTTTGACAAGGCCTACAATATCTCTCGTTATCCAAGGTTCCCGAAAATTGCCGTATTTATCCTTCTTCCTCACAGGAACATGCTGGTCCTGAATTCCTTTCAACTGACACTTGAAAGCCTCCCACATGTCAGATGTTGATTTGCCCTCAAACATCCGCCCCCAATCTATGTTCTTCAGTTCCCGCCTAATATTGTTATAATTAGCCTTCCCCCAATTTAGCGCATTCATCCTAGGACCACTCTTATCCTTGTCCACCAGCACTTTAAAACTTCCTGAATTGTGGTCACTGTTCCCGAAATGCTTCCCTACTGAAACATCTACCACCTGGCCGGGATCATTCCCCAATACCAGGTCCAGTACCGCCCCTTCCCTAGTTGGACTGTCTACATATTGTTTTAAGAAGCCCTCCTGGATGCTCCTTACAAACTCCGCCCCGTCTAAGCCCCTGGCACTAAGTGAGTCCCAGTCAATATTGGGGAAGTTGAAGTTTCCTATCACCACAACCCTGTTGTTTTTACTCTTTTCCAAAATCTGTCTACCTATCTGCTCCTCTATCTCCCTCTGGCTGTTGGGAGGCCTGTAGTAAACCCCCAACATTGTGACTGCACCCTTCTTATTCCTGATCTCTACCCATATAGTCTCACTGCCCTCTGAGGTGTCCTCCCGCAGTACAGCTGTGATATTCTCCCTAACCAGTAGCGCAACTCCGCCTCCCCTTTTACATCCCCCTCTATCCTGCCTGAAACATCTAAATCCTGGAACGTTTAGCTGCCAATCCTGCCCTTCCCTCAACCAGGTCTCTGTAATGGCAACAACATCATAGTTCCAAGTACTAATCCAAGCTCTAAGTTCATCTGCCTTACCCGTAATACTTCTTGCATTAAAACATATGCACTTCAGGCCACCAGACCCGCTGTGTTCAGCAACTTCTCCCTGTCTGCTCCGCCTCAGAGCCCCACTGTCCCTATTCCCTAGTTCTCCCTCAATGCTCTCACCTTCTGACCTATTGCTCCCGTGCCCACCTCCCTGCCATACTAGTTTAAACCCTCCAGTGTGACACAAGCAAACCTCGCGGCCAGGATATTTATGCCTCTCCAGTTTAGATGCAACCCGTCCTTCTTATATAGGTCACACCTGCCCCGGAAGAGCTCCCAGTGGTCCAGATAACGGAAACGCTCCCTCCTACACCAGCTGTTTAGCCACGTGTTTAGCTGCTCTATCTTCCTATTTCTAGCCTCACTGGCACGTGGCACAGGGAGTAATCCCGAGATTACAACCCTAGAGGTCCTGTCTTTTAACTTTCTGCCTAGCTCCCTGAACTCCTGCTGCAGGATCTCATGCCCCTTCCTGCCTATGTCGTTAGTACCAATATGTACAATGACCTCTGCCTGTTTGCCCTCCCCCTTCAGGGTGCCCTCTACCCGTTCGGAGACATCCTGGACCCTGGCACCAGGGAGGCAACATACCATCCTGGAGTCTCTTTCACGTCCACAGAAGCGCCTATCTGTGCCCCTGACTATAGAGTCCCCTATTACTATTGCTCTTCTGCACTTTGACCCTCCCTTCTGAACATCAGAGCCAGCCGTGGTGCCACTGCTCTGGCTGCTGCTCTTTTCCCCTGATAGGCTATCCCCCCCGACAGTATCCAAAGGGGTATACCTGTTCGAGAGGGGGACAACCACAGGGGATTCCTGCACAGACTGCCTGCCCTTTCTGGTGGTCACTTTCCTTATTTTCTTTGTTTCCCACACAAGAGGGCAACATTTACCATTGTGCCCCAAGAGGAAAATTATAAAACCTCCTGTGCTTGATTTGCATAGGACGCATCACTATAAATTATGAGTTTCAAGTGCCTAAGGTCACCTAAAACAGGGAACCTCAAAACACACTCCTGCATTTTTAGTTTGGCCAAACGCTTTATTTGCTCTTATTATGTCTTCCACTTTGGGATCATTCATTTTTGTACTCAACTCTAAGACATCAAAACTCCTGTCCGGTCTTGTCTGTCTACCTAACCAATTCAGTTGCCCAATTAAACTTTGCAGTTGCTCTTTTTCCATCTTTGAAACCATTGCATCTTTGTTGTGAAACCCGGCCACGACTAATTGCTATTGGGCTGATGCTTTCCAAATAAGATTGCTGATGTAAAGTTGCCCCTAACTTAGTCTGTCCGATTTCCAGTCCAATATATTGAAATGCACCGGAAGCCTGACTTCCGACCCTGAATTCTTTCCTCAAACCAGAGGTTACAAAAGCTTTAAAATCACTAGTCCCACCCCCACAAAAATTATTTGACATGCATCATAAAGATGCCAGAAAGGTTCCCTTTATAGTGCCAGTAAAACATTACTGGATCTACTTTCAACTGGTAACAGCCTAACTTTAACAAAACTGACCTTACCGAAAAATACCAGACTCTAGATGCAACATTTAAACCACATACACATTTGTTCAACTTCCAGAATATCCCTTCTGTGTTAGCTGCTTCTTTAGGAGGACGGAGAAAAATGTCTCTCTGGAGCTGATGCCCCTGCAAGAAGGCAGCTTTTATATATATAGATTTGCATTCCCATGCCTTTGTGGCTAATAGAGCCAAAAAGATCTTTAAAATCAACCTTCCCTGCTGTAGGTGAATCTACCCTTAAATCCTCATCTTCTAAGCTTTCTTTAAATCCCCTTGCCACAAGCCTGGCCTTTGCCTTAAAAGTTCCATCCGGAAGAACCTTTTCCGTGCAAATCCGTCTGTGGGATCAAGCTCTTTGTCCCCTATCCGGTACTTACATGTATACCCCAAATTCACTCCAACTATGCAGTTCTTGCTGTTTAGCATCTTTGATAACTTTTCATATAATTTATTGGAAGCGTGCATGTGGGCTTCTACACCTATTAGTATTCGTAATCTTACTCATGTTCCGAGACCTTGATAAAACTACGTCCCCGCTCCCGCCTGGTAACTTGTTCTATACTGCTACTGCTTGATCTTTCCTATCTGCTGTGGGATGTCCTTTCAATAGTTCTCGACATTTTCCTGCGGACCTGTTCACTAACCGATGTACTATCTGAAGTGGCACTGTGTTTCTGTGCCCTCCATTTTTGAACTTTGTGTTCCCAATCCATTGTCTTAACTCCCTCCCCTGAATGCTGTACATTCAACCAATGTTTATACTTTCGAGTGGCTTCCCCTGCTCTACTAATAACAGTTGCATCCTTCATTTGACTATACCCTTCAGGCAAGTATGTCACTTTTGTACCAACTTTTGGTAGTTGGCCTTTCGGAAAAATGGCCGTATCCCAGATCTTAAGGTCCATGGCCAAGATGTTGTTAAAATCCCTAGCCAAAGGTAGGGTTACTATCGGTTATGCTGGTGTCCTTCTGTACTTCCAACAAACTTCACACCAATCACTAACCTGTTCTATCAGTTTAGTATGGTCTTCATCCCTTACCCCTGCATCCTTTAATACATTTTTCAGCCTCCAAGGAGACAGATGTGCAAATTGCCTATGCAGTTTTAATACAACAAGCTTTTTAAACAGTGAAGGTCCCATTTGCAACTGCCATTAACAGATCCTTAACCACGCTACTTGAAATATTATTTGTCAGTAATGGAATACAAAAGTGTCCCGACTGTGTATATTGTAAGTCCACCGTCTTTCCAAAAAACTGTTGTCTTATCCTGTTCCATATCCAGTTTCATGTGTGCTTTCTTCATCGACAGTCTACTCAGAAGCAAAGGTATCTCACTTGATACAACATCCGTGTTAATGAAATGATTCACTCCGGCAATATTACAAGGGATCACCACTCTTTTCAGCGACTTCAGAGTATTATCATCCCCAAACCTGAAACTTGTGGAACTTTCAAATTCCTTAACCTTGTTACGACTTTCAGCATTCAAGGAGTCCAGGTAACATTTTAACCAGTCAATTCCACACACAGTAGATGTGCAGCCACTGTCCAATACAGCACAGTTGAAGGATTCTGCAACCAACACCCTCATTACCGGCATAAAACTGCTTGTTAATAGGACAATGTCTTCTCTCTGAACACTATCTTTTTCCTCTTCTGACTCTTCCGTGTCATGTGTCGCTTCAAATACTCTATCATAACGTTTTGGACAGTTGAAGACATAATGGTATTGAGAGTCACATCGAAAACATCGATTTATCATGCCCTGTGCATTTCTGGGGTTCATCTTCCTATTGTAAGTTCTAACTGGGTTTCTGTCTTCATAATTTCCTTGTCTCGATCTCCTTCTATAGTCTTGGGCCCTGTTTGTAGCCGTACAATTTGGCCATCCTGTTAGTAGTGTATCTTCCATATTCTGCTTTACAGCAGGCTGACCTATTTGAGTAATTAGAGCCATCGGAATCGAATGTTTCCCCAGAAACTTCTTTAAAGCTTTTGTCATCAGATAGAATAAGGTATCCTTATCAGTAAACTGAACTCCTGTCAAAACCAGGAGCCTATCCATGTTGCTCATTCTAGCACAGTCAAGTAATTTAAAGGCCAACACAGACTGTGGAAATACCAGGTTGTGTTTCTGCAGCCTTTTATATAGTCTGCCAAATTCCATTATATAGTATTCCATGGAGAATTCCTCTATTTTCCGGAACTTATAAAAATCTGACCATGCTTCATACGCACTTAACAAGTCATTTTTCTTGTAAATCTTATCCATATAATGTAATAACGTCTCCAGACCTTCTTTTGAGTCTAACTCTTCCAATTCCAGCTCAGAAAGCACTTTGTTTTGGATTTTACTGTCATAAGGTAGAGAAAGAGCCAATGCCATACCTTGTTTTCTCTTTCCCAAGGCAGTTACCTTAGTCCACATAACTACTGCACTTCTCCATTGGTCGTACAATTCCCTTTCAGAAAATAAGGGAGGATAGTCATATCCAGCCATCTTTATCCTGGGTTCAGCCATATATCATCTCTTTTTTTTCTCACTCACTCCTTGGTTTGGTCTGGAAAAGTTGTATCTTTCAACCCTTCACATTTACAGAGCAACCATCCTCTGCTACCAATTGTTAGACGTATTAGAAGCTGTGGTATAAAGAGTCAAAATTCTGTTCCTTTTTCACCAACACACTTTTATTTCTTCCAACAGACTCTGCACAAAACTCTAATTACACATCACCAGCAACAAAGGCCACCTGAAGCCCCTTTACATATCAGTGTCAATCATTGGATACTTAACATAAATGAGACAACTAATTGCAATGTCTCTTAATGCATTACTTAACTCTTAACCCATTACTTAACAGCAGCTAACTCGAGGTTTGTGCCCCGTGCCAGCAGATCCATGCAAAACCGTCATTTGAATGAAAATGAAATGAAAATCGCTTATTGTCACAAGTAGACTTCAAATGAAGTTACTGTGAAAAGCCCCCTGTGAAAAGACTCCATTTACATGGAGTTCAACATCATAAGTGGGTTGGACACAGTATGCTCCACCTTTCCGTGATGTTCTGCCCTCTTAGACAGAAGTCATGCAGGCGCAAATTGGTGCAAGTATTTACAAGCGGGCCTGGGTTAGCGAGACGGTAAAATTAAAAAACGCTCCATAATTTCAGTCTTGTTGCCTGGGCCCGGGGAGTAGAGGGAATGACTTGGTGCCGACTCTGTGGAGTTGGGGTGTTCCCTCGGGATCGGCATGGCATGACTCAGACCATCATTGATGCAGTATGTGTTTTAAACGCGCCCTTTTAGTGCTACTTACAGGCCCCTGTCCGCTCACACTGCTGGCTACTCACTCTGTCCTCGAAGTGTTGCACCCATAGCAAAATTGGCTGGCATGCCACAGTAGGGAGCAATCTTCCATGATTGAGGTTAGGAAAGATTATATTGGAAGCATAGAATAGAATCATAGAACAGCTTCAGCGCAGAAAGAGACCATTTGATCCCTCCTGTCCATGCCAGTCCTGTGCAAGAAAAAATCAGCTTATCACACTACCCAGAACTTTCCCCATCATTTTATTTTTCTTCAGGTTCTTATCCAATTTTCTTCTGAAAGCCATGATTCAATCTTCCTGCATCACATCTCAGGCAATGCATTCCATATCCTAACTATTTGCTGCACAAAGAGCTTTTTCCTCATGTTGTTTTTTTGCCATCCACCATATATTATTGTCCTTTGGATCTCGGGCCTTCTGCTAATGGGAACCATTTCTTTCTATTAGCGCTGTCTAGGTTCCTCTTGAATTTGAACACCTCCATCGAATCTGTTCTCAACTTTCGCCCCTCTAAGAAGAACAGGCCCAGCTTTGCTAATCTATCCACGTAACTGAAGTCTCTCACTCCTGGAAACATTCCCATGAGTTTTTTCAACACCCTCTCTGACGCTGTCACATCTTTCCTAAATTACGGTGCCCAGAATTGGACAGAATACTCCAGTTGTGGCAGAACACGTGTTTGATAAGGGCTCATGATAACTTCTTTGCTTTTGTGCTCTTATACCCCTATTTATAAAACCCAGGATCCTTTACACCTTTTGAATCACTTTCTTCACCTGCCCTGCCACATACAATGATTTGTGCACATACACCTCCAAGCCTTCCTGCTCCTGCAACCCCTTGAGAGAATTGCATCCTTCATTTTATATTGCCTCTCCCCATTCTTCTATAAAAATGCACCACTTCACACTTCTCTGCATTATATTCCATCTGCCACATGTCAGCTTATTCACTCAGCCTCTCTAAGTCCTCTTGAAGTCTATCACTATCCTCTGTCATTATATTGGGGTAAAGATGTGCTCTGCATCTGGCCACGTTATACCTGACCTGGAAATAATTAATAGTGACTCTGATGAGTGTCTGAAAAGGGAAAAGTGGGTTACTCCCCAGAACTAGTAATCGGCATCTCAACAGAGCATGTCACTGCTGATATGGGGCAATATTTCTGGTGTGCTGTCAAACATATGCAACGTATCTCGCCTCTTGATTTTGTTGGTTTGAAAGCTTCCAAAGTTTAGAAAAAGCTGCATCCACATAACCACCTTCTGCCAAATATTTGTGAGTGGGAACAGGGACGGCAGCGATAATAAGTTAACTTTTATTCACATGGACCGATAACATGTTTAAATGACCTGATTTAACCCCGCCACAACAGGGAGCAGGAAAACAGGACCAAGAACTGTTATTGTAATAAATCTGTATGAAAGAGAAGAATATCTTTTTGTCGCACAAAATCAGAAAATGCTGCACAATCTCAGCAGGTCTGACAGCATCTGTGGAGGGCGTACGGAGCTGATGTTTTGAGTCTGGATGACTGACAAAGCTTTGACAAAGAGTCATCCAGACTCAAAACATTAGCTCTGTTCTCTCTCCACAGATGCTATCAGACCTGCTGAGATTGTGCAGCATTTTTTGTTTTTGTTTCAGATTCCAGCATCTGCTGTAATTTGCTTTTATCTTTTTGTGGCAAGAGTCTTAGTAAGGATAATAAAAATCACATTTTAAACATACAGTAGGCAGAGAGGAGCTGCAGAGCGACAGATTGAGTGATGGATTGGACGAATCAGCAGATGGAGAGATAGAGGACTGGATCTTATATGTATGATATTCTGGGAACAGGGGGCAGGATTTTCTGTTAGCCGACACCAAAATCGAGGCGTGTGGTTGGGCGGAGAATTGCTTCCGACGCCGAAATCGCAGCAGGCGCCGTCGGTTTGCCGGCAAATCGTGATGTTCCGCCTCCTCTAAAACTCCGTCAATGCGACGCACGCTGCGCGTTGTTGAAACACCGATTGCATATCATTAGTGGGCCCACCCGTGATTCTCCGCCTCCAATGGGCGGAATTCCCGACGGCGCGCTCCACGTGTGCTCTGACAAATTGTGAACCTGGTGTGGTGGCTGCTGAGAGAGAGAGAGAGGGGGCATACGGACAGTGTCCAGCCCAGCACCGCTATACTTTACCACCAGCCGTGCCGCTGGACGGGGGGATTCTGCCAAGGCTTGGGGGAGTAATGGGGGTGGCCAGAAGGTTGGCTGTGGGGTTGGGGTGGCCGCTGATAGCCCGTTTTAAAACTGGTGCCCTGGGTCGTAAAGGTGACCCCCCTGGGGGGTGCCCTCTGGCCCCAGCCGACCCATCAGCTGTATGCGCGCTCCAGCTCAACCTGTCCCATTTTTTCAGCCCCAATCATTGTGTGTGTGTGTGGGGGGGGGTTATTGTTTAAGTGCGCTGCAGCTTGTCAGCCCTGCATGTGTCCACCATGGACCCGGAGATTCCCGTACCATTTTATGTATGTTTCGAGGGTATTCCACGTGGCACAGGTGCTAGCCCCTCACCGGTAGCAGAATCGGTGCAGATGTGGTGCCAATTTTTTTGACTTGAAAGTTGATTCTCTGTCGGCATCAACACTTAGACTCAGAAACAGAGAATCTGGCCCAGGGAGTCCAGGGGCGTCATTCTCGGCCCCCCCCCAGAAATTGCCTGTCCCGCCGGCGTAAATCAAAGCTGGTATTTACCGGCGGGACCAGGCGGCGTGGGCGGGCTCCGGGGTCCTGGGGGGGGGCGCGGGGTGATCTGACGCCGGGGGGTGCCCCCACAGTGGCCCAGCCCGCGATCGGGGCCCACTGATCCGCGGGCGGGCCTGTGCCGTGGGGGCACTCTTTCCCTTCCGCCTCTGCCACGGCCTCCACCATGGCGGAGGCGGAAGAGACTCTCCCCACTGCGCATACGCGGGAAACTGTCAGCGGCCGCTGCCGCTCCCGCGCATGCGCCGCATTTCCGCGCCAGCTGACGGGGCAACAAACGCCATTTCCGCCAGCTGGCGGGGCGGAAATCCCTCCGGCGTCGGCCTAGCCCCTCAATGTTGGGGCTCGGATGTGGAGCATTCCGCACCTTTGGGCCGGCGCGATGCCCGTCTGATTGGCGCCGTTTTTGGCGCCAGTCGGCGGACATCGCGCCGTTGGGGGAGAATTTCGCCCCAGAAGTGAATGGGATATCACGATGTCAGTGCAGTTTGTCCGTCACTGTCATTTCTATCCTATCATTACCACATCTTTTCCAGATTTCCTGAACGATTCGGGTCAGTGGCATGATGACTGAACCCATTGACAAGATTTCAACTTCACCGGCCGGGTCGGAGAATCGCCGAGGGCTGGCGTGAATCCCGCCCCCGCTGGTTGCTGAATTCTCCAGCACCGGAGATTCGGCGGGGGCAGGAATCGCGCCGCGCCGTTGGCGGGCCCCCCCCGCGATTCTCCGGCCCGGATGGGCCGAAGTCCCGCTGCTAGAATGCCTGTCCCGCCGGCGTGGATTGACCCACCTACCTTACCGGTGGGACAAGGCGGCGCGGGCGGGCTCCGGGGTCCTGGGGGGGGGGAATCTGGCCCCGGGGGGTGCCCCCACGGTGGCCTGGCCCGCAATCGGGGCCCACCAATCCGCGGCGGGCCTGTGCCGTGGGGGCACTCTTTTCCTTCCGCCTTCACCACGGTCTCCACCATGGCGGTGGCGGAAGAGACTCCCTCCACAGCGCATGCGCGGAGATGCCGTGAGCGGCCTCTAACGCTCCCGCGCATGCGCCGCCCGGCAATGTTATTTCCGTGCCAGCTGGCGGGGCACCAAAGGCCTTTTCCGCCAGCTGGCGGGTCGGAAATCAGTCCGGCGCAGGCCTAGGCCCTCAAGGTTGGGGCTCAGCCCCCCAAGATGCGGAGGATTCCGCACCTTTGGGGCGGCGCGATGCCGGACGGATCTGCGCCGTTTTTGGCGCCAGTCGGCGGACATCGCGCCGATACTGGAGAATTTCACCCCATAACTTCTACTTTACTTCTACTTTTTTTTTAACCATGGAGGAATAGTCACACAACCACTAATTAGTTTTAACGACAACAAAAAGACATTTATTAGCATGTCAAGGTTGGATTATAATACAACACTCCTGTACTCCCCCCTTAGCTTAACAATTACAAACAGATTTTAAGATGTGCAGGAATTACAAAGTACCTCTTTATCTACAATGATCTCATTAACACACAATGTCCCTTTGACACACACAAGGTGACTGTGGTCAAATACATGCTCCTTTTTGAAACCTATAAGGACCCTCCTGTTAATCCCTGTCTGCCCCGTGTTTTTTCCTTTTATGTTCTGTTATTCTGCTATTTAAATTTTTAACAATGGACAAAAATTGGCTATGCCTTTAAGACGAACTTCACATTTAATTTTTTTTTAAAAGGTATCTACAGCAGCATTTGTTGCTTGATCTGATATCAGTGATGGTTCATCTTGATGGACTTGGCTGTTGACCAATGAGCTTTTTACATTGCTGGATTCTTAGCTGATTGTTCTATGCCGATTGGTGCTGAACATTCCGGGATGTTCTGCCAAGCGCAGGGAAACGTGATCTGGTTTGTAGTTTTGGTTTGATCATGATGCTGAAGGACCACAGCCTTGGTCTCTCTCTCTCTCTCTTACTTGATGGACTTTATCTAAAGTTTCAAAGTTAAGACCTTTCTCTTTCTACAATCAGATTGAACAGCAGGATGTTCAGTCCAGTCAACAGCTGCAGGTCAGTTGCTTGAAAGCCCCTTTAGATTCTCATGTGGGGAACTCTGTTCTTATCTCAGACAAGTTGTTGGACATTCTGGTGGAGTTGGAAACATATAATAATTAAACAAGCTTGAGGCTGCTCCCTTGAGTGAAGGCCCAGGTTAATAAAGGTGAAAGTGACTCCCTAGAAGAAATCCTACAGCCTGGAGTTATGACTGAAAGCACCTGCCAGAAAATTCTGGTTAAAAATCTAACTAGTGGTTTCAACACTCCACTTCCTTGGAAGATATCTGGCACAATGACTTTAATATCAGAAACAAGGACACTCATCTCTCTTTTTCCATTTTAATCCCTATAATTTTACCCTTTAGATAGAGGATGGGATGGTAAAAGGAGGGAGCAGGAGATTAGCTACCAGCTATTCTATTATAAATATTGCATGTCTTACCTCTACTTTTGTTATAAATAAACAGTTGTTAGGTTTCACTTACAAATCTGGTGCCTGTAAGTCATTGATGCAGTCAAGGGCCAAAGATCTCAGAAACTTTTATATGAATTAGTGGATAATTCACTTGTGTTGGGACTTTGGGGTCTGTGGAGCTGGAATTGCCCATTCACTCGCCCATCGTGTCGTAACAAACCCCAAGTGAATGTCTGTGCAGGCATCCTCAAAACCCCCTCAGATGATTGTCACGTAAGAGTTTCTAAATTCTAATATTCAAAACATGCTTTAAAATCTTCCCTCTTAATCCTGCTTTCCATTAGCGGCTTGCATTCCATAATCCGGTCCACGTGTTTCAAACAGAAATTGCACTCCATTTTTACCAGCGATCCAATCCAGGAGTTTGCACCAACCCTTCAGGATTGCTTTGCCTTGATTGACATCCCCTGTTCCATACACTCTGATATCAAGCCAACACTGTCTTCCCAATTACTTTCAAATTTGTTTCACAGACTGTAGTAAGACATCCCAAACTTTAGGATTAATTTGGAAACCTTTAGCATTACTTTAGAAATCTACCTTCTTACAAACTGATTCCTTTTCAGCTTTGTCTGGGATGCCCATGAACAATGTCCTGTTCTATTTCCAGATTTCTAGAACCAATTGTCTTTTAGTTAATCTACAGCTTGCTTTCTTGCACATTACTCCATTGTACAACCTTTCCTGCTTCAAGCAGAGCTAAGGGGGTGCCTTCTCCCTCTCTCCCTCTCTCCAACTATTGTGAATTTCAGTTGAAACCAAGAATAAAAGAAAGTTTTCTCTCTCTCTGGGAAGTGACCTCATGCTAAGCAATGCCTTTTGGTTTATTTATTTTTCAGACTTTAGCCCTCTCTAAGCACATAGAATCTCAGGTGGATTTTAAACCAACCCCACATATATAAACAGCCTGTCCAGTCCTGCTAGAATGTTGTGGGCGGGATTCTCCACTCCCGGGAATAAGTGCCCTTGCCGTCGTGAACGCCATCGCGTTTCACGATGGCGAGAACAGGCCCGGGCACAACCTATTCTGGCCTCCCCAAATGGGGGCTGCACCAACCCGCGCATCTGCAGTTGGGGCAGCTCATTCCTGCGCATGCGTAGTTGGGCCACGCCATCCTGCGCATGCGCAGGGAACTTCTTACGCGCGCCGCCCCCTCACCAACATGGCGCCAGGGTTCAGTGGCTGGCTGCGGAAGGAGGTAGGCCCGGGGGGGTGGGGAGAGGCCGTCCCGCCGATCGGTGGGTCCCGATCATGGGCCAGACCCCATCGGGGGCCTCCCCCCGGTGAAGGAGCCCCCCTCCCACAGGCCCCCCCACCCCCCCATCGTTCCCGCACAGTTCCCACCGGCAGCGACCAGGGGTGAATGGCACCGGTGGGACTGTCATTTTTTTCGCCGGCCGCTCGGCCCATCCGGGCCGGAGAATCGGCGCTCGCCGTTTGCGGCGATTCTCCAAGCAGCCTGGCGCGATTCTCGGGCCGCTGATTTCAGGGGGGTGGGAGAATTGTGTGCGGGTGTCGGGGCGGCGTGGCGCGACTCACGCGGCGCCCCGGCGATTCTCCCACCCGGCGTGGGGTGGGGGGGAGGATACCGCCCTATATTTTTCAGTCAGATCTCGTTCTAAACTCTAGTGAATACAGGCCTAGTCAAACCCATCTCTCCTCGTTCAACAGTCCCAGCAACCCTGGTATCAGCTTAGTGAACCTCCGCTGCACTCCCTCTATGACAAGAATATCCTGTCTTGGGCAGAGAGACCAAAACTGCACACAATACCCCAAGTGTTGTCTCACCAGGGCTCTGCCGAACTGTAGTAAGATTTTGGGATGCTAGATAAGGGGTCCAGTAGTAGATTTTTAATAAACAATACGAAGACATAAGTACTTCTTCAAAACATAGGCATTTACAGTGCAGGCGTTCATCTTTTCAAGGGCAATTAGAGATGGGCAACAAATTCTGGCCGAGGCAGAGATGCCCACAGCCTGTGAAAGGATAAAACAAATTGAAGATCACTCAGGCTTTCACATCTTTCTTGACTCTGCGCTCAATTTATCTGATCTTTATCTAATCTGCATACATCAATAAGATGAAGAAAGTATTTGTTTACCAATTCCAAACAATAAGCGTAATTGTGTGTAGACTGAAAAGTACAATGCTGGTATAATGAATGTTAAAAAATAAATAATCTTTATTGTCACAAGTAAGCTTACATTAAAACTGCAATGAAGTTACTGTGAAAAGCCCCTAGTCACCATATTTTATTAATCCTCACATGGATAATTCAACAGAGTATAATTGACTAGCAGTTTAGATAATTTTTATAGTACGGAAAAGGATTGAGTCTTATTTTACCAGAACATATGTTATCTTTTAAAGTCAGAAGCACATTAATGGACATAGGAAAGTTCAGTGAGCCAGAACCGCATCACTACTGACATGAAATATAGAGCATGAAAGTGTATCAGCAGAACTGACTTATGCAATATTATCCTTAGTGACGTATGCTGAGGCGGAAAGGTTTCCTCAGTGGCTTCTGTGTAACCAGGTTCAAGCAGTTGAGATCCATTCATCAGATATTTGTCAGGTAATCTTCAACGACTTATTTTTAATGATTAATGAAGCTCAATACACTGATTTTGTTCCCCAATACTGTTATATTATACATTGTAAACAGACTCACCTGCCTTGATCAATGAAGACATTTACAAAGCAACATTAATGTTATCACACCACTTTTATGCATATGTACAGGGTGTGACAACTATGAACTGAAACCAATTCACACCTCACGCAACTTGATAATGATTAATGCTTGGTCATAGATTGGAGGACAAGGATTAGTCACAATTTAAATCTATATTATTGAGAAAATACATGGTAGACAGTATTTTTCCTCATTGAACATTGAAATACTATGGTCAAAAGGAATGCAAAAATTATCAACCTGATTCTGTTGTTCCTTCCGCCATTTTAACAGGGACTTTCAGGCCTGACTCAGGAGGACATTCCACCTGCCCAGTGATAGGCCTGACCTGAGAAAATAATAATGATCTTTATTAGTGTCGCAAGTAGGCTTACATTAACACTGCAATGAAGTTACTGTAAAAATCCCCTCGTCGCCACACTACGGCGCCTGTACGGGTACACAGAGGGAGAATTCAGAATGTCCAATTCACCGAACAAGTGTGCAGCAAACCAGGTGGTGGTAGACAAGGATGTCAATCATTCACCGCCTGTCTTGGGGCACTCCAGCACCGGTTCTGTTGGGCAGGAAGCCTCTAATCTACCCCCAAAATCAGGCTCCTACTTTGAGTAATTTTTTTGGAACAAAAATACATTTTATTATTGTGCAATGATTCATAGCAAAGCATTTCTTGGACATTTCTGTTTGCTAATATCAATTTAGGAGAGAGTGTGAAGAGCAGCTGCATTAAGCAAAATAGCTTGGAACTTAAGATCTATTCATTAGTCAGGCTCTCGGCTTGAAATGTGGGTCTGAATTCTCTGCCGTTGGGATGCTCCGTTTTGCTGGCAGCCCGGGGATTTCCCAACGGCGTGGGGCTGCCCCAACAATGGGAAATTCCATTGACCAGCCGGCGAAACGGAGAATCCCAACATCGTGCCGCACCAGAAATCTGGAGCTGGACTCTCCATTCTGGAGACTAAGTGTTGGCGCCATCGTGAAAACTGTGGAGTTTCATGGCGGCAAAATCGGGTCCACAGCTGCAGTGATTCAACCCTCCCAAGGGGCTAACATGGGCGTCACAAGAAACAACACACTCTGGGAAAGGAACAGCGGCTGATTCGCCGGTTCCGTGATTGCCGCACAGCTGCAGCAGGACTTAAGGCAGTTTCTCCCTCCCACACACAAACGTCATAGCCAACATGGCCGCAAAGAGAGCAGCGCCGCGCTGCCGTGATGCCGAACTCAAGACCCTCCTTGACTCAGTGGAGGATAGGAGGCTGGTGCTGTACCCCGGGATGGGAGGGAGGTCTTCAGGTGCCACCTTTCGCCATGCCTGGGCGAAGGTGGGAGCCGCCATCAGCACCGGCGGAGAGGTGGTTCGGACTGGCAACCAGTGCAGGAAAAAACTGCACAACCTCCTCAGGGCGGCCAGGGTGAGTACTCAGTGCTGTGCCCTGGCACCAAGCACCCTACCCCCCACACACATGTGACCCCTCCCCCCCCCACCCAGGGGCCGTCCATACCCCCACCCTGCCCCAGATACCAGAAGCCATGTCAGCCGCAATGGCCGTGTGCCCTGGCCACTGATGCCATCAGCTACCCAACCACTGGGCTGCATGCGCTGGACTGTCTAACAGTGCCATTGTTTGTGTTTGCCCCCAGGACAAGGCCACGCACAAGTGCCGGGAGCGGGAGAAGACCGGAGGGGGACCATCAGACCTGCGGCACCTAACCATGGCATAGCAGAGGGCACTGGACGTGGTCGGCGGCCCACAGGAGAGGGAGGTCGCCGACCCCTTGCCTGGTTGCAGGTCCTCATAACAAATGTGTGCCCACCCCAAAGCCCCACACCCCAACCCTCCTCACCCCACACCCCAACTCTCCTCACCCCACAGCCCTCACCACCTCATGCCTCATCACTCTCCGGGTGTCTAACCATATATGCCGTCTTGTGTCTTACAGCCCCCAGCCAGTGCCGGTGTCCCCCAGACAGCCGAGCACCGACGGGGAGTGGCCCTCCCACAGGCAACCAGGTGCCGGAACAAGCTGGAGACAGTCACAGCAGGCCATTACTGAGAGCATCGGCGGCATTGCCCAGCGGCAGGCTGGCATCGCACAGACACTGACGGAGGTGATCCAGTCCCAGAGGGATGCGGCCAACTCACTGGCCAATGTGGCCCACACCCTGAGGGACATGGCCCACACCATGGGTGATGCGGCCCACTCACTGGCTGATGTGGCACAAACCCAGAGGGTGATGGCACAGTCGCAGAGTGAAGTTGCTGTCCCAGATGGGGATAGGCCACTCCCTGTGCTCCATGGCCGCTAACATTCAGACCCTTGTCGATGCCAGAGCAGGACGCAGGACCCAGGACTGGCAGCGCTAGGTGGCGGGGTGCCTTGGGGGATGATTCCGCTCGCACCCCCGTTCCATGGAGAAGCCCAGGGGCCATCGGGCACCCCGAGGGAGGGGAGGTGCTGGGACCTAAGCCGGGAGGTGCCGGAACACCGCAGCACCTCGGACTCCCCCATTCCTGTCCTTGCTGAATCTGGTGAGCAGCGGGCAGAACAGGGCGGCACCGTACCACCCGGACATCCAAGCAGCAGCCGGGCCCATCCAGGCCATGTTGCCCCAGGAGACCTGCGCCAACGGTGACCATCATCGCAGGGCAGGAGGCACAGCGGTCCGCCTCCTCTCCTGCTGTACTGCCTCGGAAACCACAAAGGCGTTGTGATAGGGCCAGTAAGGCAAGATAGTTTGACACCAGATAAGTTGGCATGGGTGTAGAGCACAGCTTAATTATAGGGGCTAGAGCACAGACTGTATATATCTCTTCACATTAAACACATGTTTACACCATTGAAACCTGCCTCTGTGATCAGTCTGATGGGTGGGCCGGTCAGTGATGACCACTGGGAGTGAGGGATGGTGGACGGTTGAGGCCCAGTGGGTGGACCATGTAGCCGCACCACCGACCGTCCACATCACCCCATCCCCAGCTGCTCGACAGGACCGTGTGATGGACTGGCCAGATTGTATGCAGGGCTTACCCAGGTGGAAGGTGCTATTGTGGGCATCAGTCAGACATTGTCTAACGATGTGGAGTATGAAGCTCATCGCAGAGCAGGCTGTCATCATCCTCCAACCCATGAACCATATAATGGAGGGGGATGTGCATGCAGGTGGTTCGGTGGTGTGGGAGGTGAGGGTGGTCGGTGGTGTAGGAGGTGAGGATGTTCGGTGGTGTGGGAGGTGAGGGTGGTTCGGTGGTGAGTGTGGTCGGTGGTGTGGGAGGTGAGGGTGATCGGTGGTGTGGGAGGTGAGGTTGGTCGGTGGTGAGGGTGTGGTATGGTGGTGCCCAAGCCCCTGGCCAGTGACCCCCCTCCCCTAGTGGGTGAAACGTGTTTCAATGAGTGTGTCCCGTGCACGCTGGCCCTGGCGGTACCGTTGTGCGGCCTTCCGTGCCTGGCCAGCTCCCATGTCCTGCTCATTGTTCCCCCTCATCCTCCTCGCCTGACAAGGCCTGCCTTTCGTCCTCATCCTCCTCCAGCACATCGTCCCTCTGCTGGGCTATATTGTGGAGGACGCAGCAGCCCACAACGATGCGGGCGACCCGCCTTGCCTCGTACTGGAGGGCATCCAGAGCGGTCCAGGCACTTGAAGCGCATTTTCAGCACCCCGAAGTGCCTCTCGGCCACACCCCTGGTCGCACAATGAGCATCATTGTAGCAGTTCTCTGTGTCGGTTTTTGGCCTCCGTATAGGCGTCATCAGCCACGACCGCAACGGGTAACCCCTGTCACCCAGCAAACAGCCCCGCAGCCAAGGGGTGTCCCTCGAACATGTCGGGGATCACCATTTGTGCCCATCTGAATGAATCATGTACACTGCCCGAGAATCGGGCGCAGACGTGCAGGATCCACATTTGATGGTCACAGACCACCTGAACGCTCATGAATTGATACTCCTTCCTGTTCATGAAAAGCGGCCTGTTATCCGCTGGTGCCCGTAGGGTGACGTGCCCCCCCATCGATGACCCACTGGATGCAACACATCCCACTGCGGTCCACTGGGTACTGGATGTACCAGACGGCACGGATGCACCTGTGCGCCGATGTCTGGGAAATGCCGGACAGGTTACCACTCTGCAACTGGAATGACCCCGGCGCGTAAATGTTCAAAGCTACCTGAGAAACCCTCAATTATGACTCAGGAGAGGAGCTTGGTAATACAAAGGCTTTAATTACCAGAGAACCAGATAGCTGCCGAGAAGTATGCTCACTGCACACTGCCTGCTGAACATAACCTTATATACAGCTTCCTGGGGGCGGAGTCCCCCACTGTTCCAAACCCGGTCTTAAAGGGGCCTACGCATTAAAGAACAAAGAACAAAGAAAAATACAGCACAGGAACAGGCCCTTCGGTCCTCCAAGCCCGTGCCGACCATGCTGCCCGACTAAACTACAATCTTCTACACTTCCTGGGTCCATATCCCTCTATTCCCATCCTATTCATGTATTTGTCAAGATGCCCCTTAAATGTCACTATCGTCCCTGCTTCCACCACCTCCTCCGGTAGCGAGTTCCAGGCACCCACTACCCTCTGTGTAAAAAACTTGCCTCGTACATCTACTCTAAACCTTGCCCCTCGCACCTTAAACCTATGCCCCCTAGTAATTGACCCCTCTACCCTGGGGAAAAGCCTCTGACTATCCACTCTGTCTATGCCCCTCATAACTTTGTAGACCTCCATCAGGTCGCCCCTCAACCTCTGTCGTTCCAGTGAGAACAAACCGAGTTTATTCAACCGCTCCTCATAGCTAATGCCCTCCATACCAGGCGACATTCTGGTAAATCTCTTCTGCACCCTCTCTAAAGCCTCCACATCCTTCTGGTAGTGTGGTGACCAGGATTGAACACTATACTCCAAGTGTGGCCTAACTAAGGTTCTATACAGCTGCAACATGACTTGCCAATTCTTATACTCAATGCCCCGGCCAATGAAGGCAAGCATGCCGTATGCCTTCTTGACTACCTTCTCCACCTGTGTTGCCCCTTTCAGTGACCTGTGGACCTGTACACCTAGATCTCTCTGACTTTCAATACTCTTGAGGGTTCTACCATTCACTGTATATTCCCTACCTCCATTCGACCTTCCAAAATGCATTACCTCACATTTGTCCGGTTTAAACTCCATCTGCCATCTCTCCGCCCAAGTCCCCAAACAATCTAAATCCTGCTGTATCCTCTGACAGTCCTCATCGCTATCCGCAATTCCACCAACCTTTGTGTCGCCTGCAAACTTACTAATCAGAGCAGTTACAATTTCCTCCAAATCATTTATATATACTACAAACAGCAAAGGTCCCAGCACTGATCCCTGCGGAACACCACTAGTCACAGCCCTCCAATTAGAAAAGCATCCTTCCATTGCTACTCTCTGCCTTCTATGACCTAGCCAGTTCTGTATCCACCTTGCCAGCTCACCCCTAATCCCTTGTGACTTCATCTTTTGTACTAGTCTACCATGAGAAACCTTGTCAAAGGCCTTACTGAAGCCCATATAGACAACATCCACTGCCCTACCTGCATCAATCATCTTTGTGACCTCCTCGAAAAACTCTAATCAAGTTAGTGAGACACGACCTCCCCTTCACAAAACCATGCTGCATCTCACTAATACGTCCATTTGCTTCCAAATGGGAGTAGATCCTGTCTCGAAGAATTATCTCCAGTAATTTCCCTACCACTGATGTAAGGCTCACCGGCCTGTAGTTCCCTGGATTATCCTTGCTATCCTTCTTAAACAAGGGAACAACATTGGCTATTCTCCAGTCCTCCGGGACATCACCTAAAGACAGTGAGGATCCAAAGATTTCTGTCAAGGCCTCAGCAATTTCCTCTCTAGCCTCCTTCAGTATTCTGGGGTAGATCCCATCAGGCCCTGGGGACTTATCTACCTTAATATTTTTCAAGACGCCCAACACCTCGTCTTTTTGGATCTCAATGTGACCCAGGCTATCTACACACCCTTCTCCAGACTCAACATCTACCAATTCCTTCTCTTTGGTGAATACTGATGCAAAGTATTCATTTAGTACCTCGCCCATTTCCTCTGGCTCCACACATAGATTCCCTTGCCTATCCTTCAGTGGGCCAACCCTTTCCCTGGCTACCCTCTTGTTTTTATGTACGTGTAAAAAGTCTTGGGATTTTCCTTCACCCTATTTGCCAATGACTTTTCGTGACCCCTTCTAGCCCTCCTGACTCCTTGCTTAAGTTCCTTCCTACTTCCCTTATATTCCACACAGGCTTCGTCTGTTCCCAGCCTTTTAGCCCTGACAAATGCCTCCTTTTTCTTTTTGATGAGGCCTACAATTTCTCTCGTTATCCAAGGTTCCCGAAAATTGCCGTATTTATCCTTCTTCCTCACAGGAACATGCGGGTCCTAAATTCCTTTCAACTGACACTTGAAAGCCTCCCACATGTCAGATGTTGATTTACCCTCAAACATCCTCCCCCAATCTAGGTTCTTCAGTTCCCGCCTAATATTGTTATAATTAGCCTTCCCCCAATTTAGCACATTCACCCTAGCACCACTCTTATCCTTGTCCACCAGCACTTTAAAACTTACTGAATTGTGGTCACTGTTCCCGAAATGCTCCCCTACTTAAACTTCTACCACCTGGCCGGGCTCATTCCCCAATACCAGGTCCAGTACAGCCCCTTCCCTAGTTGGACTGTCTACATATTGTTTTAATAAGCCCTCCTGGATGCTCCTTACAAATTCTGCCCCATCTAAGCCCCTGGCACTAAGTGAGTCCCAGTCAATATTGGGGAAGTTGAAGTCTCCCATCACCACAACCCTGTTGTTTTTACTCTTTTCCAAAATCTGTCTACCTATCTGCTCCTCTATCTCCCGCTGGCTGTTGGGAGGCCTGTAGTAAACCCCCAACATTGTGACTGCACCCTTCTTATTCCTGATCTCTACCCATAGAGCCTCACTGCCCTCTGAGGTGTCCTCCCGTAGTACAGCTGTGATATTCTCCCTAACCAGTAGCGCAACTCCGCCACCCCTTTTATATCCCCCTCTATCCCGCCTGAAACATCTGAATCCTGGAACGTTTAGCTGCCAATCCTGCCCTTCCCTCAACCAGGTCTCTGTAATGGCAACAACATCATAGTTCCAAGAACTAATCCAAGCTTTAAGTTCATCTGCCTAACCCGTAATACTTCTTGCATTAAAATATATGCACTTCAGGCCACCAGACCCGCTGTGTTCAGCAACTTCACCCTGTCTGCTCTGCCTCAGAGCCATACTGTCCCTATTCCCTAGTTCTCCCTCAATGCTCTCACCTTCTGACCTATTGCTCCTGTGCCCACCTCCCTGCCATACTAGTTTAAACCCTCCCGTGTGACACTTGCAAACCTTGCGGCCAGTATATTTATGCCTCTACAGTTTAGATGCAACCCGTCCTTATATAGGTCAAACCTGCCCCGGAAGAGCTCCCTGTGGTCCAGATAACGGAAACCCTCCCTCCTACACCAGCTGTTCAGCCACGTGTTTAGCTGCTCTATCTCCTAGTTCTAACCTCACTGGCACATGGCACAGGGAGTAATCCCGAGATTACAACACTAGAGGTCCTGTCTTTTAACTTTCTGCCTAGCTCCCTGAACTCCTGCTGCAGGACTTCATGCCCCTTCCTGACTATGTCGTTAGTACCAATGTGTACAGTATGTACAATGACCTCTGCCTGTTTGCCCTCCCCCTTCAGGATGCCATCTACCCGTTCGGAGATATCCTGGACCCTGGCACCAGGGAGGCAACATACCATCCTGGAGTCTCTTTCACGTCCACAGAAGCGCCTATCTGTGCCCCTGACTATAGAGTCCCCTATGGCTATTGCTCTTCTGCACTTTGATCCTCCCTTCTGAACATCAGAGCCAGCCGTGCTGCCACTGCTCTGGCTGCTGCTGTTTTCCCCTGATAGGCTATCCCCCCCCCCCAACAGTATCCAAAGGGGTCTACCTGTTCGAGAGGGGGACAACCACAGGGGATTCCTGTACTGACTGCCTGCCCTTTCTGGTGGTCACCCATTTCTCTGCCTGCACATTGGGTGTGACCACATTTATATAACTGCGATCTATGACGCTTTCCGCCACCTGCATGCTCCTACATGTGTATGCAGCTATCATTCATCACCCCCTGTTTTTAAAAAAACGCATAGTCCATCAGGGGTGAAGTCGAGTTACAAGTTCAGTCTTTTGGGTGGTCTGATTGCCCGTGTCGACCTTCTCAGCTCCGGTGGTGGTGCGATGGATACGGCCGTCCTCGGTGGTGGTATATCCGGGAGCACGGTTGTCTGAGCCTTTGCCTGCGTTGGAGCAGGGACAGTATCCGGGGTGACTAGGGTGGTTGGTGCCGGCGCCAGCTGGGGGAAGGGGGCACTGTCGAAGTCGACAGCCGGTGCGGGGAGGGGAGCATTGGTGGAAGGATGGCCGTCGATGGTGCTCGACGTAGGCGTATTGAGTGTTTGCGTGTAGTAGTTGGACCCTCTCGACCAGTGGATCTGTCTTGTGGCTCCTCACGTGCCTCCGGAGTAGAACTGGTCCCAGTCGTCAGCCAACGTGGAAGCGAGACCCCAGAGGTGGACTTCCTGGGGAAGACAAACAAACGGTTGTGGGGGGTCTCGTTCGTGGCCGTACAGAGGAGCGACCTACTGGCGTGTAGGGCATCGGGTAGGACCTCCTGCCAGCGGGTGATTGGGAGACCTCTTGACCGTAGGGCTGGAAGAACAGCCTTTCAAACTGTTGCGTTCTTCCTCTCCACCTGCCCGTTTCCCTGCGGGTTATAGCTGGTCGTTCTGCTCAAGGCGATGCCCTTGTTGAGCAGATATCGACGCAGCTCATCGCTCATGAACGATGTACCCCGGTCGCTGTGGATATAAGCGGGGAAACCAAATAGCGTGAAAATGCTGTGCAGTGCCTTGATTACGGAGGCCGAGGTCATATCAGGGCAGGGGACAGCGAAGGGGAAGCGGGAGAATTCATCGATGACATTGAGGAAATAACTGTTGCGGTTGGTGGACGGGAGGGGCCCTTTGAAGTCCACGCTTAGTCGCTCAAAGGGCCCAGAGGCCTTTACCAGGCGAGCCTTGTCTGGTCAATAGAAGTGCGGTTTGCACTCTGCACAGATCTGGCAAGCCTTGGTCATGGCCTTGACCTCCTCGATGGAGTAAGGTAGGTTGCGGGACTTGATGAAATGAGCAAGCCGGGTGACCCCCGGGTGGCAGATGTCATCGTGGATGGCCCGCAGACGGTCTTTCTGCACGTTGGCGCATGTGCCGCGAGACAGGGCATCTGGGGACTTGTTGAGCTTTCCTGGACGATATGTAATATCGTACGTGTAGGTCGAGAGTTCGATCCTCCACCTCAGAATTTTATCATTCTTTATTTTGCCCCGTTGTGCGTTATCGAACATAAAGGCGACCGACCGTTGGTCGATGACTAGGGCGAACCTCCTACCGGCTAAGTAGTGCCTCCAGTGCTGCATGGCCTCCACAATGGCTTGTGCCTCCTTCTCGACTGCAGAGTCTCGAATTTCCGAGGCGGTGAGGGTTCGGGAGAAGAACGCTACAGGTCTGCCCGCCTGGTTGAGGGTAGCAGCCAGGGCGACGTCTGATGCGTCAATTTCTACCTGGAAGGGAATGGTTTTGTCCACCGCGTGCATGGCGGCCTTGATGATATTGGCCTTGATACGACTGAAGGCCGACTGAGCCTCAGCCGTCAGGGGAAAAATTGGGGTCTTAATGAGTGGACGGGCTTTGCCGCATATCTGGGGACCCAATGGGCATAATAGGAAAAGAGCCCCGGGCACCGTTTGAGTGCCTTGAGGCTACGGGGGAGGGGAAGTTCCTTAAGGGGGCGCATGCAGTCGGGGTCTGCGCCTAGGACCCCGTTTTCCACAACGTAGCCGAGGATGGCTAGCCGGGTTGTGTGGAACACACATTTCTCTTTATTGTATGTCTGATTGAGGACCCAGGCGGTCTGGAGGAACTTCCTCAGGTTTTCGTCATGGTCCTGCTGGTCATGGCCGCAGATGGTAACGTTGTCCAAGTACGGGTATGTAGCCCGTAAGCCATACTGGTCCACCATTTGATCCATTGCCCTTTGGAAAACGGAGACTCCATTTGTGACACCGAAAGGAACCCTGAGGAAGTGGAAGAGCCGACCGGCTGCTTCGAAGGCCGTATAGGGGCGGTCCTCTGGGCAGATAGGGAGTTGATGATAGGCCGATTTTAGGCCGACCGTGGAGAATACTTGATACTGGGCAATTTGGTTCACCATTTCTGCTATGCGGGGAAGTGGGTTCGCATCGAGTTGCGTAAATCGGTTTATGGTCTGGCTATAGTCCACCACCATACGTTGTTTTTCTCCGGAGCGGACTACCAGTACTCGTGCCCTCCAAGGGCTGTTGCTCGCCTCTATGGCCCCTTCTTTTAGTAGCGGCGACGGGCTTACAGTCGGGGGTGAGGTTCGCGAAGAGGGGTGTGGTGCAACTTTGAGTGTTGCCAGGCTACATACTGTGAGTGGGGGCAGGGGTCCACCAAACTTCAGGGTCAGGCTTCGGTGGCTGCACTGAAAGTCCAGACCGAGCAGCAGCGGGGGGCGCAGAGGTGAGTGAGGACATAAAGTTTAAAACGGGCGTATTTGGCGCCTTGGATAGCGAGGTTTGCGACACAAAACCCCGTGATTTGGACCAAATGAGACCCAGATGCGAGGGCGATAGTTTGGGAGGTAGGAGAGTTGCGCAGGGAGCAGCGCCTTACCGTGTCTGGATGGATAAAACTCTCCATGCTCCCAGAGTCAAAAAGGCAGGGGTTGTCGCAGCCGTTGATTTGAACCTGCATCATTGAGTTTCGTAGGTGCTTCGGCTGAAATTGATCGAGCGAGATCGCTCCTAGTTGCGGGCAGTCAGAGTCCTCGGTTGAATCGGACTCACAAAATGGCCGCCATCGGTCGCACGTTTTGAGTTTTGAAGATGGCCGCCGCCAAGATGGCCGCCCCCATGACTCGCACGAGGCCGATGACACGTCGGATGTAGGCGTGTCCGGCCGCCCGTGCGTCTGCGTTGCGGGGCCTGTGGTTCCAGGAGTTCAATTTCTGGGCCTGATGAGACTTTTGTTTCTGGCCTTTGGGCCCAGCCAGGCAGACCTTCGCGAAGTGCCCCTTCTTTCCGCATACGCCGCAGATAGCGGAGCGGGCCAGGCAATGCTGGCGTGAGTGCTGGCCTTGCCCACAGAAATAGTATTGGGGGCCCTCGGTGTGAGCGGGTTGCCGCGCGGCGCAGGCCTGAAGCGTGGCCGAGTCTGGAGAGAATCGAGAGGGGTTTGCAAGGTCCGCGGAGTACGTGCGGAGATTATGGTGGGCCACTTCCAGGGAAGAGGCGAGTGTTACCGTGCCCTGGAGATCCTTCGCTCCCTCTTCTAGGAGCCGCTGCCGGATGTACGTGGATCGGATACCGGACACGAAAGCATCACGAATATGTAAGTTCATTTGGACCTCTGCCGTCACCTCTTTATGGTCGCAGTTCCAGGCGAGCGCGGTGAGTCTCTCCAAGTATTCATCTAGCGTTTGCCCAGAGCGCTGGCGGCAGGTCGAGAGCAAATGTCTGGCGTGTACCTCGTTTATCACCTTTACGAAGCGCTTCTGTAGGATTTCGACCGCCGTTTCGTACGTCGTAGCTTTCTCGATCACGGAGGATAGCCGGTGGCCCACCCGGGCATGCAGTAAACTTAGCTTGCGAGGTCCATCAACTTTAGTCTCTGGGGTATTCAGATAGGCCTCAAAGCACCGGAGCCAGTATTTAAAAATTTCAGTGGCCTCCGGCAACCGAGCGTCCAAATTGAGCTTCTCCGGCTTTAGACCGCTGTCCATCTTGATGTAGTCTGGTAATTAAATTGAGATACCCTCAATTACGTCTCAGGAGAGGAGTTTGGTAATACAAAGGCTTTAATTCCCAGAGAACCAGACAGCTGCTGAGAAGTGTGCTCACTGCACGCTGCCTACTGAACGTAACCTTATATACAGCTTCCTGGGGGTGGAGCCGGAGTCCCCCAGGGTTCCAAACCCAGTCTTAAAGGGGCCTACGCATTACTACGCATTAAAGGTACATGTGTATACAGATATCATTCATCACACTACCGTCACCTTAACAGCCACCGGGAGCGGGTGTCCTCCCCCATTCCCATACATTGTCAGGTGTGCCATCATGTGGCAGATGTGTCTCACTATCTCCCTGCTCATCCACGCTCTCCTCTTGCATGCCCGGTCCAGAAGGTACTCAAAGGACATGGACTGCAGTATAAGCGTGGCCTCATCCGGCGCCTCCTTGGCACCTCCTCCTCCCCCTCCTCCTCCTCGGCCTGTCGGGCGGATGACCCTCCAGCCTCAGCGGTTGCCACCTGCCCCTCTGCAGCCCGCTCCTCTGCTGCAGCCTCCTCTCTGAGCCGCCCCCGCTCATGCTTCCACAGGGCTGCATGCAGGGCTGCGGCCATCGCCACGGCGGCCAACATTGCAGGTTGATGACCGAATGCCATAATTATCTACAGGGGGTGAGAGGAAAGTATGTAACCATGGTGCCCAACCAGGTACCATGGGCTACACGGTGGCCCCAGTTGTCACCGCGCGCCCCAGCCACGCATGCCCCCCCTACCCGCACGCCGGACATGTCCGTGCCCCCGGTCCTGGCGCCCGTCCCTACTGCCAAGGGCACCATTTGATGGCCCTGCCCTCACTGGGGGCTGCCGTCGGTGGGCCCTGGGTGGTCCCCCGGCAGCCGGGGTGGGTGGCCAGCAAGATGGCTGCCGTGATGGCACTCGGTGCCTGGACACCACCCCTGTCCTCTCGGGGCTCCCGGCTGCTCGGCCTGTCCCCCCCTTCGCCTCCCCTCCCCCGCCCCTGCCAGGCTCTCCCCCCCGGCAGCAGGAAGGACAGCCGGTGTCCGATCCGGGAGCCCGCAGTCCCCCCACATCACCTCCTACCTCCTCTCTCAGCCGTCTCAGCCAGCACGCCAGGTTCATGATTTTTCATTCCACATTAGAAACACGCAGTCGGGAATTCAGCCCAGCCGAGGGGCAGAATCACTGAGATCCCGGAGAATCGGTCGTCGTGATCGATAATGAGATGCATACTGTACTTCCGGGCCGTGCGGCCGCGATTACATCGATTTCGGGGTTCCGAAAAATGCCAATTTGCCGCGAAACCAGAGTCAGACCCGATTTCGGCGTCGGTGTTGATTCTCCTGCCGACCGCGTTTCGCCATTTTGGCGTTATCCCACGGAGAATTCAGCCCCTGGTCCGGCAGGACGGAGAAACTCGCCCCTCATTTTTCTTTTCAATAATTTTATCTTTATTGTTGCTCCCCTTGCTTCAACAACATTAAAAAGTATTGGGGGACATTTATCTGGAATGATCCTCTCTGTAAAACACAAGGAACAACCTACTCATCATCTATACATGTTCTGGGGCTGTATTGCCTCAATTGATTGAACCTCCTTGAAATACAGTGTATTTTTAAAATGTTGTTTCCACATGACATGAGAACATACTACTTCAGTAGTCATTTGTGCACATTGCAAGATTTTGTCCCTTGACTAATAACTTTATTTTAGGATCTAACATTTTCCCATGCATTCCATATTTAGTGAGAGAACTATTAACCAACTGACAGAATTTACACGGGCATGGCTGTTACTAAAAACAAAATCCATTTCTTTTTTGAGCTTCCTTCAAAATTGTCACTGAATTGGCTCTTATGTTGTTTGCCAAGTCTTTGAATTGACGTAATCTGGCAGTGCTGCCCAGGTTCAAGGTTAACATCTGTTCAAATTGAATGGTGTCTTAGTTTTCATCTCAAACTTCAAAATCATCAGTTCGTAATAAGATTATCCACAAAGTAATTGTTAAGACTCTGTGTGGTCACTTTGTTTAATGGCATCATAAATGCATTTATTAATGATTCAACCGGCATCTTTTTGTGGATTTATTTTATTCATTGACTGGATGTGGGTGCCGTTGGCTAGGCCAGCATTGATTTCCCATCTTTAGTTGCCCTTGAGAAGGTGGGGGTGAGCTGTCTTCTTGAATCGCTGCAGTTCCTGGGGAGTAGGTACACCCACAGTGCTGTTAGGGAGAGAATTCCAGGAATTGGCCCAGCGGCAATGAAGTAATGGTGATATGTTTCTGGATGGTTGCAAGCCCTTTCTTTTGTAATATGTTCATGCTCTCTTTAGACCAGGAAATCTTCACAAATATATATAATTACTATGTTATTCAGGACTGGATAGGAAGGAAAAGAAAGGTTTTTAACAGGTACAGAGGGAGCAAATCTATAGAGGCCTCCACGGAGTATAGAAATTGCAGGGGGAAATTCAAAAACGCAATTTGGAGAGCAAAGAAGGGGGATGGAAAAGGACTGGCGGGTAAGATTAAGGAAATTTCCAAGATATTATGTAAGTATAATCAAGGGCAAGAGTAGGACCCATTCGGTATCCAAGGGTGTAATCTTTGCGTCGAGCAGAAGGACATTGAGAAAGTGTTAATCAAGCATTTCACATCTGATTTCACTTTGCAGAATTCAGACCGAGGGACTGTGAGGTTCTTAAGCAGTTTGAAATGGAGTGTGAGGATGTACTAGAGGTTTTGGAAGGCTTAAAAGTGGACAAATTCCCAGGTCCAGATGTGGGAGACAAGGGAGGAAATTACAGAGGCTCTGATCCAAATTTTTAATTCCCCTCTGGCCATAGGGAAGGTGTCAGCAGACTAGAGAACAGCTAATGTGGTTCAACTTTTCAAGAAGGGTGGTAGAGATAAACCAGGGAATTACGGACCAGTAAGTCTCACATCAGCGATAGGGAAGCAATTTGAGAAAATTCTTAAAGGCAGAATCAATTGCCACTTAGAGAGGCAAGGTTCGATCTGGGACAGTCAGCATGGCTTTGCCAGAGGGAGATCATGCCTAACAAATTTGATTGAATTTTCTGACAAGGTGACCAGGGGCTGGATTCTCTGCTGGCGGGATGCTTCATTTTGCCGGCAGCCCGGGGGTTTCCCGACGGCGTGTGGCTTCCTCACAATGGGAAACCCCATTGACCAGCCGGCGTAACGGAGCATCCCGCCGGCGTGCTGAAACAGAAATCTGGTGTGGTGCGGCAGGGAATCTAGTCCCAGGTGTCTAGATGAGGGTAGTGCAGTTGATGTAGTTTATGTGGATTTCAGCAAAACCTTTAACAAGGTCCCACACGGAAGACTGATAAAGAAGGTAAAAGCAAATGGGATCCAGGGTAAGGTGGTAAGTTGGATCCAAAAGTGGCTTTGTGATAGGAGTCAGAGGGTGGTGGTAGGAGACTGTTTGTGTGACTGGAGGCTGGTGTCTAGTGGCGTACCACAGGGATCAATGCTCTGTTTGTGATATATATCAACACTATAGAAGAAAATGTGTGCGGGGACAGGGTGATAAGTAAGTTTGCAGATGACAAGAAGATTGGCCGGGAGGTTGACAGTGATGAAAATGGTCTTAGATTACAGGAGGATATAAATGGATTGGTTAGATGGGCAGATCAGTGACAGATGGAATGCAACCCTGAAAAGTAAGAGGTGATGCACTTTGGATGGAGTAACATGACAATAACTCAATGAATGGAAGGACACTAGGAAACTCAAAGAGAACATGGGGGGGCTTGTCCCTAGATTCCGGATGGCGTCAGGGTGGGTTAATAGGGTAGTTAAGAAGGCATATGTCAATAACAAGGGGGCACTATTTTAAGGTGAAAGGGGATTTGAGGTAAAGGTTTTTCACCTAGTAGGTGGTTGGAATATGGAATCACTACCTGGGAGGGTAGTTGAGGATACTTTAAAATGTATTTGGATGAGCACTCGAAATGCCATAACATTCAGGTTTCTGGGCCAAGTGCTGCAAAGTGGGATTAGTGTAGATTAGGGTTTTTTTTGTCGGTGCAGGCTTGCTGGAGCGAAGGGCCTCTTCTGTTCTGTATGAATCTCTGATTGTTGGATTCTATGATTTCTGGTAGCAACCATTCTAATTCCTCCCATGTCCCTAAATGTATTACATCCATGAATATATTGCTGAAGAGCTTGGATTTTTCATTACAGTTGTCCTGATTTTTGGGATGGCAATCAGGCAGCTAGGAGCAACAAATGGAAAAATGTTCCACCTCAGTGTAAGTCCAATAGGTTTCCTGCCAAGAATTTCCCAAACTAACATATTTAGAATAATGGGGAATTGCTGAAGGATGTTCAACAAGTTAGATGAATGAGTGCAGAACATTTTTTGAGGGTAAGTCATAGTCCATGTTGGAACCAATGACTGGACAAGAAGAAGGTTGAAGTCTTACAGACAAAGTTTGGGCACGATCTTCCAGCCACGCTGCACCAGAAAAGCAGCTCGCCATGGTGAAAGCCGGGAGGCCCCGCTCCCGGATCTTCCCGGCTCGCAACGCCTCGTGAGATTCATCGCAATCTCGCGAGATGTTGCAAGGTCAATCCCACCCACAATGGGCGGAATCACTTTTTGGCAAACTTGCAAATTAGAGTGAGGCAGTAAGCCTTATCTCGAATGTGCAGATTCCCAAGGGACCTGAGGCTTTGGGATTCAATCCATTCATCCCGGGGACCTCGGATGAGCACTATTTGATACTGGGCCCCACAAATGGGGACCACATGGAACAGCACTCGTGAGGGTCTGCAAGGGGATCGGAGGCCCCCAGCTGCATGCCCTTTGTGCAGGGTGGTGCCCTGGCAGTGCTGGTGCCATCTGGGTCGCCTGGCAGTGCCAGACTGGCACCCTGGCAGTGCCACCTGGTGCCAGTCTAGTGGTGCCCAGATGGCACTGGCTGCTGGAAGGGGCACTGCCAGGATGCCAGGTTGGCACTGCCAAGGTGCCAAGATGGCATTTTTTGTGTGCGATTGTGCCGGGTTGCCCAGAGGGGACCCTTCCATGTTGTGTTCGGGCTGGGGGAGGTCGGGAACTTTTCTGTGGGCTCCCATTGTAAAAAAACAGGGCTTTGTTCGACCTAGGCCGTCCGTTCCCCATTTCAGTCCCTTATTCAAAGCGAGTCTCGTTGAATAGCCATGTGTTTCTGAGCACTGTGAGTGCCGGGAAACACGTGGCTAAACGCATTGGCTCGGGCAATGTGTTCCCTCTTGGGAAGAACTAAAAATAAAAAATAAAAATATAAAATAAAAGAAAGTGAAAGGTAGTAAAGGTAGTAATCTCTGGAATTCTCCCTGTACCATGTGCTTCTGCATATAGGAGCAGTTAATGCAAGGTGGCACGGTAGTAGAGTGGTTAGCACTGCTGCCTCACAATGCGAGGGACCCGGGTTCAATTCCGATCTCGGCTAACTGTTTATGTGGAGTTGGCACATTCTCCCCATGTCTGCGAGGGTTTCCTCCAGGTGCTCCGGTTTTCTCCCACAGTCCCAAGATATGCAGGTTGGGTGAATTGGCCGTGATAAAATGCCACTTAGGGTGGGGTTTCAGAAATAGGACGGGGGATTGGGCTCAGGTAGAGTGGTCATTCAAAGGGTCAGTGCAGATTTGATGGGCCAAATGGCCTCTTTATGCACTGTAGGGATTCTATGATGATTCAATGATTGGAAAAATGGTGCAAGAATGAAGGCTTCAGTTTTCTGGGACGCTGGGAGCAGTTCTGGGTCAGAAGAGACCTCTACAAGATAGAAAGGCAGCACAGTGGTTACCACTGTTGCTTCACAGCTCCAGGATCCCAGGTTCAATTCCCGGCTTGGGTCATTGTCTGCGGAGTCTGCATGTTCTCCCCGTGTCTGCGTGGTTTCCTCCGGGTGCTCCGGTTTCCGCCCACAGTCCAAAGATGTGCAGGTTCGGTAGATTGGCCATGATAAATTTCCCTAAGTGCCCAAAAAGGTTAGGCAGGGTTACTGGGTTATTGGGTTACAGGGATAGGGTGAAGGTGTGGGTTTAAGTAGGGTACTCTTTCCAAGGGCTGGTGCAGACTCGATGAGCCGACTGGCTTCCTTCTGCACTGTAAATTCTATGATTCCATAACCTCAACAGGGCTGAAGCCACTGAGCTGAAGGGAGAGTTTGAGGGAGAGTTTGAACTAATTTGACAGTTGTGGGGATGGGGGTTGGGTGGTAATAGCATGAAACAAAAGAGAAGAAATGTGAGATACAAGGAGGACCGTGATAGGCAAATAAAGTTAAAATAAAGAGTAGTTCAGTGTTACAAGGAATTAGACAGGTTGAAGATACAAGGCACATGTGTGCATAAGTATCCAGAGTGTGGTAAATACGATTGGTGTATTGCGATCGCCAATCAGACCACAACAGTGATGAGGATACTGGACAGAAACCCTAATATTTTATTTAAACTTTGTAAGACCCGAGGGGTGATTATACAAAGAAATAGAGGTCTGGGGCGGGATTCTCTGACCCCCTGCCGGGTCGGAGAATCGCCGGGGGGAGCGGCGTGAATCCTACCCCCACCGGCTGCCGAATTCTCCGGTGCCGGGGATTTGGCGGGGGCTGGTAGCGGCCCCCCCGGCGATCCTCCGGTCCGCGATGGGCCGAGTGGCCGCCCATTTTCGGCTGGTCCCGCCGCCGTAAATTAAAGAAGGTCTTTACCGGCGGGACCTGGCAGCGCGGGCGGCCTCCGGGGTCCTCGCCGGGGGGTGGGGGGGGGGGGGGGGGCGTGCGGAGGGATCTGGCCCCGGGAAGTGCACCCACGGTGGCCTAGCCCGCAATTGGGGCCCACCGATCCGCGGCCGGGCGTGCGCCGTGGGAGTACTCTATTCCTCCGCGTCGGCTGCTGTGGTCTTCCACCATGGCCGACGTGGAGAAGATCCCCCTGCGCATGCGCGGGGATGACGCCAGCACATGCTGGCGCTCCCGCGCATGCGCCAACTCGCACCGGCCAGCAGAGGCCCTTCGGCGCTGGTTGGCGTGGTGCCAAGCCCTTTCCCTGCCGGCCGGCGCAGCACAAACCACTCCGGGGCCGGCCTAGCCCCTGAAGGTGCGGAGGATTCCGCCGGGTAGGGTAGAATCCCGCCCCCGATGTATTAAAACAAACTTTATGACTAACACAGTATTAAAATCTTTAACATCACATGAGAAGCTAACTTCAATTACCCCAATTATCCCTTAACAATACTACTCAATACAGTGTATACAGTACTCTTAATTGCTATCTTTATTCCCACTTAAGTAACAAGGGGAAAAAACACCTCAACTCTCAATCCTCTGTTAAATACCACCAACATAAAGGAAGACTTGCTTTCCAGAGATGTTCATTGAGAAAGACAGATCTCTTGGGCGAAATTCTCCGTTATCGGCGGAAAGTCCGCCGATCGGCGCAAAAAACGGCGCAATCCCACTTGCGTCACGTCATAAAAATGGGACGATAGTCTCCGGCCCGAAATGGGCTAGCAGCGACGTAACGGGATCCGCGCTTGCGCAGTGGTTCACGCCGCGCAGCTCCCCCCCACCCGACCGGAACACCCGACCGCAACACCCGACTGGATGGCTGGCCATCGCTCAGCCCCGAGGTTCGAGTCACGCGATGTGGAGGCGCTCCTGGACGCGGTGGAGCAGAGGAGGGATGCCCTGTATCCCGGGCACGGCCGCAGAGTTGCCCCACGCCACAGCCGGCGTCTGTGGAGGGAAGTGGCAGAGGCTGTCATCGCTGTGGCCCTGACACCACGGACAGGCACCCAGTGCCACAAGAAGGTGAACGACCTCGTCAGAGCAGGCAGGGTGAGCCTCCCCATATCCCCCCTCCCCATATCCCCCTTCCCCCATATCCCCCCTCCCCCATATCCCCCTCCCCCATATCCCCCCTCCCCCATATCCCCCCTCCCCCATATCCCCCCTCCCCCATATCCCCCATATCACCCCCATATCCCCCCTCCCCCATATCCCCCCTCCCCCATATCTCCCCCATATCCCCCCTCCCCCATATCCCCCCTCCCCCATATCCCCCTCCCCATATCCCCCCTCCCCCATATCCCCCTCCCCCATATCCCCCCTCCCCCATATCCCCCATATCCCCCCTCCCCCATATCCCCACTCCCCCATATCCCCCCTCCCCCATATCCCCCCTCCCCCATATCCCCCCTCCCCCATATCCCCCTTCCCCCATATCCCCCCTCCCCCATATCCCCCATATCCCCCCTCCCCCATATCCCCCCCCCATATCCCCCCTCCCCCATATCCACCATATCCCCCCTCCCCCATATCTCCCCCATATCCCCCCTCCCCCATATCCCCCCTCCCCCATATCCCCCCTCCCCCATATCCCCCTCCCCATATCCCCCCTCCCCCATATCCCCCCTCCCCCATATCCCCCATATCCCCCCTCCCCCATATCCCCCCTCCCCATATCCCCCTCCCCCATATCCCCCATATCCCCCCTCCCCCATATCCCCCCTCCCCATATACCCCCTCCCCCATATACCCCATATCCCCCCTCCCCCATATCCCCCCTCTCCATATCCCCCCTCTCCATATCCCCCCTCCCCCATATCCCCATCCCCAATATCCCCCATATCCCCCCTCCCCCATATCCTCCCTCCCCCATATCCCCCCTCCCCTATCCCCCCTCCCACATATACCCCCTCCCCCATATACCCCCTCCCCCATATCCCCCATATCCCCCCTCCCCCATATCCCCCATATCCCCCCTCCCCAATATCCCCCATATCCCCCATATCCCCCCTCCCCATATCCCCCATATCCCCGATATCCCCCCTCCCCATATCCCCCCTCCCCATATCCCCCCTCCCCCATATCCCCCCTCCCCCATATCCCCCCTCCCCCATATCCCCCCTCCCCCATATCCCCCCGCCCCCATATCCCCCCCCCATATCCCCCCGCCCCCATATCCCCCCATATCCCCCCCTCCCCCATATCCCCCTCCCCCATATCCCCCATATCCCCCCCTCCCCCATATCCCCCATCCCCCATATCCCCCCTCCCCCATATCCCCCCTCCCCCATATCCCCAATATCCCCCCTCCCCCATATCCCCCATTTCCCCCCTCCCCCATATCCCCCCCATATCCCCCCTCCCCCATATCCCCCCTCCCCCATATCCCCCTCCCCCATATCCCCCTCCCCATATCCCCCCTCCCCCATATCCCCCCTCCCCCATATCCCCCCTCCCCCATATCCCCCCTCCCCCATATCCCCCATATCCCCCCTCCCCCATATCCCCCCTCCCCCATATCCCCCCTCCCCATATCCCCCCTCCCCCATATACCCCCTCCCCTATATACCCCATATCCCCCCTCCCCCATATCCCCCTCCCCATATCCCCCCTCCCCCATATCCCCCTCCCCCATATCCCCCATATCCCCCCTCCCCAATATCCCCCATATCCCCCCTCCCCATATCCCCCATATCCCCCCCTCCCCCATATCCCCCCCTCCCCCATATCCCCCCTCCCCCATATCCCCCCCTCCCCCATATCCCCCCCCTCCCCCATATCCCCCCCCTCCCCCATATCCCCCCCTCCCCCATATCCCCCCCCTCCCCATATCCCCCCCTCCCCCCATATCCCCCCCTCCCCCATATCCCCCCTCCCCCATATCCCCCATATCCCCCCTCCCCCATATCCCCCATATCCCCCATATCCCCCCTTCCCCATATCCCCAATATCCCCCCTCCCCCATATCCCCCATATCCCCCCTCCCCCATATCCCCCATCCCCCATATCCCCCCTCCCCCATATCCCCAAGTGAATCCAGCCCTAACCTTAACCTCTGCAATGCACGCGCAACCGATGGCGTGCATTCATATACCTGCCTAACACGGTTGCCTTTTACCCCTGCCACCACCCTCCCCCCCCCCTCCCCCACCACAGGAGAAGCGCGCACACAACAATAGGGAGCATGTGAGGACTGGAGGAGGGCCCGCTGATGAGAGGCCACTGACTGTACACGAGGAAAGGGCCCTGGAACTGGCTGGCGGACCTGAGGACCGGGAGGTCGCTGATGCAGAGGTCGGGGGCCCACCAGCAAGTGAGCCACCGACAGCCCGACCCCATATCCCCCCTCCCCTATATCCCCCTCCCCCGTATCACCTGATCACTGCCTGATGTCTAACCATGCATGCTTCATTGTGTGTCGCAGGACCAAACGTCCAGGCACCCATCCCCGCAGAAGCACAACGCCCGCAGGATGCCCCTCGGAGGCCACAGGAGACGGAGAGACCCGCACCCTCCAGCATGCGACGCCCGCAGGATGCCCCTCGGAGACCACGGGAGACGGAGAGACCCGGACCCTCCAGCATGCGACGCCCGCAGTATGCCCCTCGGAGACCACGGGAGACAGAGAGACCCGGACCCTCCAGCATGCGACGCCCGCAGGATGCCCCTCGGAGACCACGGGAGACGGAGAGACACGGACCCTCCAGCATGCGACGCCCGCAGGATGCCCCTCGGAGACCACGGGAGACGGAGAGACCCGGACCCTCCAGCATGCGACGCCCGCAGGATGCCCCTCGCACACCACGGGAGACGGAGAGACCTGGAGCAACAGGGAGACGACACCCCCGTCACGTGCGGGAGCGACCACCCAGCGATGAGGGGGGCAGCCACAGGCCCCCGTCACATCCGAGCCAGGACACCACTACCCAGGACACCACTACCCAGGACACCACTACCCAGGACACCACTACCCAGGACACCCCTACCCAGGACACCCCTACCCAGGACACCCCTACCCGGGACAGCACTACCCAGGACACCCCTACCCAGGAAGACGAAATACCGGACAGTGACTCAGAGTGGATGGGTGGAGACGAACCCCCACCCCAAAGTGCCATGGAGTCAGAGTGGGACGAAGAGCACGACACAACGCCACTGCTGTCACCAACACCCTCCACCATCGCAGAAACACTCACCACGGTTGGGCACTTTAGTGATGAGGCGTCTGGTACACTCACTGGTGCGCACAACACAGCCGTCCCGGTACAGCAGGTGGAGGTAGGAGCAGCAGAGGGACCGGGCGGTCGGAGGGCAGCCCAGGCCAAGCGAACATCTGCCGCCCAGATGGATCCCGGGTTCCTGCAGTTACCACACCCACACATAGATCCGATGCAACCACCGACCCGGAGACGAGCGAAGAGGGTGACGGGTGGCTTGCGGCGGCTGTGGTCGCAGGTGGAGGAGTCCATCCGCATCCAGGAGCTGGGAGTGGTCCCGGCCATGCGTGCCACCCAGGCTGACACCGCACGGGTGGCGTCCGCGGTGGAGGCAATGGTTGCGACGGTGTCAGACATGGGGAACGGTTTGCGAGGCCTGGGGCCTTCCGTGCAGGCGGCGTCTGTGGCCCAGGAAATGGCTGCCCTCTCACAGGAGGCCATGAGCCAGTGCCAGCGCCAGATGGCAGAGGCGCTCAACGCCATAGCCCAGTCTCTGCAGGCCATGGCCCAGTCTCAGCAGGCCATAGCCCAGTCTCTGCAGGCCATGGCCCAGTCTCTGCAGGCCATGGCCCAGACTCTGCAGGCCATGGCCCAGTCTCAGCAGGCCATCGCTGAGGGCATCGGCGCCAGTGGCCATGTGCGAGCCGGCGTCGCACTGTCACAGACAGGGTTGGCCAACACCCTGGGCTCCATGGCTGCAAACCTGCAGACCCCTGTCGATACCAGCACGGGCCTCCAGGACTGGCAGCGCCAGATGTCGGGGGGGCGTCGGATGGCCAGTCCGTTCGCATCCCCCACCCATGTAGAGGCCTGGGGGCCATCGGGCACCCCGAGGGAGGAGGAGGTGGTGTGGTCCGTCCCGGCTCCCTCTGTAGGGGAGGTCCCGGTACACCGCGACACCTCGGACTCCCCCCCTTCCATCCCAGGTGCATCGGGTGGGCAACGGGCAGGACAGGCTGGCAGCTCGCCATCCCAGTCGCCCGGGCCGCAGCCTGGCCCATCTAGGCCAGGACGCCCCAGGAAACGGCCGCCAAAGGGATCCTGTGTCAGAGGGCAGGAATCACAGGAGTCCACCTCCAGTTCTGCTGTACCATCTGGGGAACCACGTAGACGTAGTCAAAGGGCCCGTAAGGCCAAACAATTAGACACTGAGTAAGTTGGCACGGGTGCAGGGCACAGATGAGTTTTAGGGGCTAGGGCACGTGCATGAACTCCTTTGGTTATTAAAGTCAATGTTACACCTACCGAAGCTGCCTTTGTGCTCTGTCCAAAGTGTGCGGGCGTGTCATGTACGTTGAGCGCAAGTGTGTGTGTGAGGGGTGGTCTTACCTCAGCCCCAGGTGAGTCTGCCCCCTTCCCCCTGGGCCGCCATCAACATCCCCCGGGCAGAGGACGGGACCGTGCGCTGCAGTGTCACAGCCGCATGCAGGGATGGTCCGGGTGGATGGTGGTACTGTGGCCATGGGTCAGACATAGTCCAACGATGTAGAGCCAGGAGCTCATCGCAGGGCGGGTTGTCATCATCCTCCATGGCCTGCGATAGACACGCGTCCACCCGCAACTGTGTGAGCCCGGCCCGTTGTGCCGCCGGTGGATCGGCAATTGGGGGGGGGGGGGTGGTGTGCATGCGGGTGGGGTGGGTGGGGTTGGGGAGGGGGGTGAGGGTGCTGGGTGGGTGGATGGGTGGGGGGTGTGGGTGGTCGGCTGTTGCCATGGTGTGCGGTCTGTGGCCATACTACCCGATTCCCACGCCCATCTAGTCAGTGAAGCGGGCGGCTATCAGTCTGTCCCGTGCCCGCTGGGCCAGCCGGTAACGGTGGACAGCCACCCGCCTGTGTCTACCCCGTCTGCCCTGACCATTGCCCCATCCCCCTCATCTGGGGAGGACTGGGCCTCTTCCTGCTGCTCCTCCACTCCGCCCTCCTCTGCCTGCGGCACATCGCCCCTCTGCTGGGCTATGTTGTGCAGGACGCAGCACACCACAATGATGCGGCCGACCCTATCTGACCGATACTGGAGGGCGTCCCCAGAGAGGTCCAGGCACCTGAAACGCATCTTCAGCACGCCAAAGCACCTCTCGATCACTCCCCTTGTCGCTACATGGGCATCATTGTAGCGGTTCTCCGCCTCATTGCGTGGCCTCCGTATAGGCGTCATCAGCCACGATCGCAATGGGTAGCCCCTGTCGCCCAGCAACCAGCCCCTCAGCCGGGGATGGCGTCCCTTGTACATGCCGTGGATGGATGACCGCGACAACACGAATGAGTCGTGTACACTGCCTGGGTGACGGGCGCAGACGTGCAGGATCATCATGCGGTGGTCGCAGACCACCTGTACGTTCATCGAATAGGTCCCCTTCCTATTAGTGAACACGGCCCTGTTATCTGCAGGTGGCCGCACGGCGACGTGCGTCCCATCGATCGCGCCCTGGACCATGGGGAACCCGGCCACGGCAGAGAAGCCCACGGCCCGGGCATCTTGGCTGGCCCGGTCCACGGGGAAGCGGATGTAGAGGTGCGCCATGGCATAAAGGGCATCTGTCACTGCCCGGATGCACCGGTGCACCGATGTCTGCGATATGCCGGACAGGTTCCCACTCGGTGCCTGGAATGACCCCGTTGCATAAAAGTTCAGGGCCACCGTAACCTTGACGGACACGGGGAGAGGGTGTCCCCCGCCAGTGCCACGCGGTGACAGGTGTGCCAGCAGGTGGCAGATGTGTGCCACGGTTTCCCGGCTCATCCGGAGTCTCCTCCTGCATTCCCGGTCCGTGAGGTCCTGGTATGACTGCCGGGGCCGGTACACACGGGGCGCCCTTGGGTGCCTCCGTTGCCGTGGGGCCGTGACGTCCTCCTCCCCCTCCTCGTCCTGTCGGTCAGGTGTCCCTCCTGCCTGGGCGGCTGCCGCCTGCCCCTCTGCGGCATCCTGCGCCGCCTCTCTGGCACGCTCCTCCTCCTCCTTCTCCTTCTCCTCCTCATCCAGGGCAACATAGACATGAGCGGCTGCCACCATGGCGGCCAACATCGCTGGATGATCTGAAAACATGACGGCCTGGTGGGGGGGGAGGGGAACGACGACATGTCATCATTGCCCATATCCCCTCCTCCCCCCAGCCAGGTGGCATGGACCGCATGGGTCCAACTGTTGGAGGCTGGCACCTGGCCAGGTGGACCAACTCATTTGCCCTCCCATCACCCTCCTCGGCACGGACCCCCTCCCCAACCTCCACCCCAGCATGGACCCCCCCCAACCCGCAACCTCCACCCCAGCACGGACCCCCCCCAACCCCCAACCTCCACCCCAGCACGGACCCCCTCCCCAACCTCCACCCCAGCACGGACCCCCCCCAACCCCCAACCTCCACCCCAGCACGGACCCCCTCCCCAACCTCCACCCCAGCACGGACCCCCCCCCCAACCCCCAACCTCCACCCCAGCACGGACCCCCTCCCCAACCTCCACCCCAGCACGGACCCCCCCAACCCCCAACCTCCACCCCGGCACGGACCCCCCCCAACCTCCACCCCGGCACGGACCCCCTCCCGGCACTCCCCCGGAGCCCAGCCTACTCTAACCACCCCCCCCCGCCGCACACACACACACACAAGCCGAGACACACCTCTCCTCACGCAATCAGTCTGCGGCCACGCCATTTCCTGCCCAGAGCCAACCCCCCAGGCCGTCACTCACCTCCTCGCTGGTCGGCGTGAGCCTGGAGCACCGGGTCACGCCGATGAAAAGGAGGTTTGAATGACGCCCCTTGTTACTACTTTAAAGACAAAGGGCGGGATTCTCCACCAGCGGAATTCTCCATTTTGCCGGCGTCCGGGGGTTTCCCAGCGCCATGGGACGCCCCACAATGGGAAACGCCATTGACAGGCCGACCTAACGGAGAATCCTGCCGGCGGGACGAGGCTGAAAAGTGGCGTGGTGCGGTGAAGAATCCAGCCCAAGCTGTCCCGCTGGCATAAATCAAAGCTGGTATTTACCGGCGGGACCAGGCGGCGTGGGCGGGCTCCGGGGTCCTGGGGGGGGGCGCGGGGCAATCTGACTCCGGGGGGGCCCGCGATCGGGGCCCACCGATCCGCGGGCAGGCCTGTGCCGTGGGGGCACTCTTTCCCTTCCCCCTCCGCCACGGCCTCCACCATGGCGGAGGCGGAAGTGACTCTCCCCACTGCGCATGCGCGGGAAACTGTCAGCGGCCGCTGACGCTCCAGAGCATGCGCCGCATTTCCACGCCAGCTGGCGGGGCAACAAACGCCATTTCCGCCAGCTGGCGGGGCGGAAATCCCTCCGGCGTCGGCCTAGCCCCTCAATGTTGGGGCTCGGCCCCCAAAGATGCGGAGCATTCCGCACCTTTGCGGCGGCGCGATGCCCGTCTGATTGGCGCCGATTTGGGCGCCAGTTGGTGGACATCGCGCCGTTGGGGGAGAAGTTCGCCCAGGAACTCTGGCTGTATGTTTTCAAAAGCTGTCTCTCAGTTTGTTTCAGCTCCTCCTTGTTCTCAGACAAGTCTTAGAAGCTTTAAAGACTGTTAGTCTCTTTTAACTGAACCGTAGAGAGCAAACTGCCTGACTTGTGGTCACAGCTTTATCCAGAACTGTACTGACCTGCTTTTCTTACATAATGCCTAATGCCTTAGCTCCAGCCAGTAACAACATCATCTTATCATGTTGAAATACAATTAACTCAGCATGGGGCAGCGCGATAGCACAAGGGGGCACCACGGTAGCACAAGTGTATTTCTTAACATATAAAGGGTAAAAGGCAAGCCCAAAAAGGATGGGACAATTAGGGATCAGAAAAGGAAATCTTCTTATGGAGACAGAGGACATGGTTGAGGCACAAATGAAAGTTTACATCTGTCGTCACTAATGAGGTCTCTGCCAATGTCACAATAAATGAGGAGGTAGTAGAGAAATTAGATAAAATAAATATGTATAAAGAGGAGGTAGTTAAAAGGTTGGCAGTAAGTAGAAATGTCACCCAGTCTGGATGGAATGCACCCTAGATTGCAGCGGGAAATTGCTGAGACTCAGGACACAATCTTTCAGTCTCCCTTAGATGTGCCAGAAGAACGAACAATTTCAAATGTTTCACCCGCGTACACAGTAGAAGAGGGATAAATCCAGCAATAGGTTAATCAGCTTCACGTCAGAACTGCGGAAATTTTCAGAGGCATTAATTTGCAATGAACGGCACTTTGAAAAATATGGATTATTAAATGGAAGCCAGCATAAATTTAGAATGATAGAATCATAGAATTTACAGTGCAGAGGGAGGCCATTTGGCGCATCGAGTCTGCACCGGACCTTACTTAAGCCCACGCCTCCACCATATCCCCGGAACCCAGTAAGGCCACTTTTGTAAGGGCCCCAAAGAATCCAGCACGAGTTTTAAGGATACAAAATAATAACGTTTATTTACTATAACAATATATACATAACAGTAGCAGTAACTTCCCTTGCTACCTTCTCCTTCCTCCTGGTTCCTGGACTGGCCAGCTTATTTATAGTAGGAGTTTCTCCACCCCCCTCATTGGGGAAGTTCATACTCCCATAGGATTGTGGGATAGTCATTAGTCCCCAGCCAATCGTCAGTAGGCAGGTTATAACATCCCTCCCCCCCAAAGTCCAAGGAATCCACCGTAGGCCCTGGCGAAGGAAGGCGTCAAACTCGTTTGGCCGCAGGCCGGACGCCATTTGCACGCGGCGCTGGATCAGGCGGCGTATAACGAGACGGAGACCGGCGCTTCCGTGATGAACGGCGCGGTTGTACATCCACGGCCTGTGGACCCGAGGATTCCCCCTCTGATTCATCCTGTGTCTCCATCTCGGAGTCAGAGTCTGCTGCCTCCATCATGTCAGCGTCTCTATCCCCATTCGGTCCCGTCACAACCTGCGCAGGCTTCGAGTGAGGCACCAGTGGAAGATTTGGAGGACTACCTTCCCTTGTTTCTGGCCTTTGCCGCTGTTGAACTGAGCTCCGGGGGCGGGGAATCTTTTGCAGGGATGATCTTCTGGACCGGACGTGGTCTACATGTTTTCGCTGGAGACGACCCTGGGCTTGCACTTGGTACGATATAGGGCCCGTTTGGCGAAAGATTCCGCACCACCAGCAAAATTCCGCACGAATACTGGGTCACCGGGCGCAAACTGCCGAATCGGACAATGCCGAGACAATCCCGGTCCCTGCCGTTCTTGTGTGCGGCGTACTTTTGCGCCAATGTCCGGGAAGACCATACTAAGGCGGGTGGGAAGTCTCCGGCCCATTAGGAGTTCTGCGGGAGCTACCCCAGTCACTGTATGGGGGGTGGTCCTGTACGTAAACAAAAACCGAGCCAGTCTCGTGTCCATTGATCCGGAAGACTGCTTCTTTAGGCCTCTTTTGAATGTTTGCACTGCACGCTCTGCCAACCCATTTGAAGCCGGGTGGTAAGGGGCAGTGCGGATATGGCGGATGCCGTTCATCTTTGTAAACCTAGCAAACTCCTCACTCGTGAATGGAGTGCCATTATCCGTGACCAGCACCTCGGGGAGGCCATGCGTACTAAATGATAAACGCATTTTTTCAATTGTTGCGCAGGACGTTGTCCCCTGCATCTTATGCACCTCCAGCCATTTGGACTGGGCGTCAATTAGTAGAAGGAACATGAATCCCTGAAAAGGGCCTGCGAAATCTGCATGTAAGCGTGCCCAAGGCCGCCCTGGCCATTCCCAGTGATGTAGGGGCGCGGCCAGCGGAAGCTTCTGATGCTCCTGGCAAATGGAGCAGTTTTGGGCCACCTTCTCAATGTCGGTGTCGAGGCCTGGCCACCAGACATAACTCCGGGCCAACATTTTCATCTTGGTCACGCCCGGATGCCCATTGTGCAAGTCTGATAATATCAGCTCCTGGCCTTTTTCCGGGACAATCACACGCGTCCCCCACAAGAGGATGCCGTCTTCCACGCTGAACTCTGACAGCTTGGAGGAAAATGCCCGCAACTCGCCTGGGAGCTGTCTATGCTGCCCACCATACAGGACTATGTGCCGAACCTTTGACAAGACTGGCTCCGTCTGGGTCCACTCACGAATCTGTGATGCCGTGACAGGCAAGGTGTCCATAAAATTTAGGGTTGCGACCACCTCACCGGTCGTGGGGGTCGACATGGGGCCGGTCGATAAAGGCAATCGGCTCAGTGCGTCGGCATTTGCTATCTGCGTACCTGGTTTGTGCTCCAGAGAATACTCGTATGCAGCAAGCAACAAAGCCCAGCGTTGGATCCGTGCAGAAGCAATGGGCGGTATTGGCTTATCCTCTCTGAAGAGTCCCAGCAGGGGCTTATGATCAGTCACGATAGTGAAATGGCGACCGTACACATACTGGTGGAAGCGTTTCACCGCGAAAACCACTGCCAGGCCCTCCTTCTCGATCTGCGCGTACTTTTTCCTCCGCTGCAGTCAATGTCCGGGAGGCGAAAGCTATCGGTCGCTCGGCCCCGTTCTCCACCTTGTGGGACAAGACAGCCCCAGTACCATACGGGGATGCATCACATGTGACGAGCAAAGGCTTTCCCGGATCATAGTGGGTTAGTAACCCGGACAACGACAATTGTTGCTTTACCCACCGGAAAGCGGTTTCTTGCGGCTGACCCCAAACGCAGGTGTGATTTTTCTTTAGCAGCAGGTGCAAGGGGGCCAGCGTAGTTGCCAGATTGGGGAGGAACTTCCCGTAATAGTTTACGAGACCGAGAAAAGAACGAAGATGCGAAGTGTCAGTCGGGGTGGGGGCATGTTGAATTGCACGCACCTTCTCTGCGACGGGGTGCAGACCCTCGCGGTCCACCCGATAACCTAGGTAGACTACTTCTTTTGCCTGAAATACGCACTTTGTGTGACGTAAACGGACTCCAGCCTCCGAAAGGCGTCTCAGGACAGCCTCCAGATTTTCCAAATGCTCTTGCTCCGACGTCCCTGTAATCAACACGTCATCTAGGTAGACAGCCACACGTGGTAAACCTCTCAAAATGCCCTCCATAACACGTTGAAAAATTGCGCAGGCAGAGGATACTCCAAAGGGCAACCGTGTATATTCATACAGGCCCCAGTGTGTGTTAATTGTTACATATGGTCGGGAGGCAGGGTCCAGCTCCAACTGCAGGTAGGCGTGACTCATATCTAATTTTGTGAATGAGAGTCCGCCTGCAAGTTTCGCGTAGAGATCCTCTATGCGAGGCATTGGGTATCGGTCGAGTCGGGAAACTGTATTCACTGTAAGTTTATAGTCGCCACACAAGCGAACTGTGGCATCTGGCTTCATTACTGGTACAATTGGTGCTGCCCAGTCAGCAAAACGGACGGGCCTGATAATACCCAAACTCTCCAAACGAGTGAGCTCCCCTTCTACCTTCTCGAGCAAAGCGTAAGGCACTGGGCGCGCCCGGAAATAGCGCGGCGTGGCTCCTGGTTCAACTTGGATACGGGCTACTGCCCCTTTTATTTTCCCCAAACCAGGCTGGAATACCTCTGGGTATCGTCCTAGCACCTCAGTCAACCCTCCAGAAACTGTTTGGAGGATGTGCTGCCATTGCAACCGCAAATGGCGCAACCAGTCCCGACCCAACAGGCTGGGCCCATGGCCACGCACTACGATAAGTGGGAAACGCCCCTCCTGGCGTCCATAGACAACAGGGGTCATTGTAGTTCCTGCAATGTCCAGTGGTTCCCCCGTGTAGGTGGCCAACCTGACCTGTGAGTCAGTTAATGTAAGGGTCTGTATACCCTGCTTAATGCGGTCGAATGTCCTCTGGGCGATCACGGAGACCGCTGCACCAGTACCCAACTCCATCTCCAGCGGGTGGCCATGGACCCGTACTGTCACCTTAATGGGGACCACACGGGGAGCTGCCACACAATGCAGCTGCAGGCAGTCATCCTCCGTCTCCACGTCCTCAGGAGTGGTCGCCGCAGGTTCATCCACATGGAAGGTACGGCCTCTGGGCTGGTCCCAGTTACGGCCCCTGGGCTGGTCCCAGTTTCGGTCGGAACGACGGCGCCTCTGGCGTCCCCAGGACCGCCGTCCGCGACGGGGTCGGCGCCTACAAGTCTGACACGGACATGGCTCCTCATCCATTGGCTCTGGAGAAGGCTCCCTTCGGGGAGGAATGTCCGATGGCCACTGGCGTCGGTCTGGTCGTTGCCTCGCCCAAGGTACCGCAGGAGTGCGGGGGGACGTTTTTGGGCGGAAAGGGTTGCGCCCCAAGGCATGCACTTCCATTCCCTGTAGCTCCTGTACTCCTCGCTCTGCGCTCTCTCGGGACAAGACTATTTGTATTGCCTGTTGAAAAGTCAATGTTGGCTCCGCTACAACTTTCTCTGGGTGGCCGCATTGTTAATACCGCAAACCAAACGGTCGCGTAACATTTCTGACAAGGTCTCACCATAGTCACAGTATTCCGCAATCCCGCGTAGCCTGGATAAAAAAATCGGCAAGGTATTCTCCAGGTGTCCTCTCAGCGGTATTAAACCGGTTACGCTGGACTATCGTGGACGGGGTTGGGTTCAAGTGTTGCCCCACTATATTCACAAGTTCGTCAAACGTTTTGGTGTCCGGCGCAGCTGGGTACGTAAGGCTCCTAATCACCCCAAACGTATGCGGCCCGCAGGCGGTGAGCAATATGACCACCTGGCGCTCGTTTTCAGTGATATTGTTTGCCCGGAAATAGTAACGCATCCGTTGTGAGTACTGGTTCCAGCTTTCCAGCGCAGCATCAAAAACATCCAAACGTCCATACAGAGGCATGGTATAATAGAAAACAACTTCCAACCTGTATCCAACAAAAATCCAGGGAGGTGGCTTCAGCAGTGTAGACGGCTTTTCACTTTTACCTTCGTCGCCAGTTTTGTAAGGGCCCCGAAGAATCCAGCACGAGTTTTAAGGATACAAAATAATAACGTTTATTTACTATAACAATATATGCATAACAGTAGCAGTAACTTCCCTTGCTACCTTCTCCTTCCTCCTGGTTCCTGGACTGGCCAGCTTATTTGTAGTAGGAGTTTCTCCGCCCCCCTCATTGGGGAAGTTCATACTCCCATAGGATTGTGGAATAGTCATTAGTCCCCAGCCAATCGTCAGTAGGCAGGTTATAACAGCCACCTAACCTTTTGGACACTAAGAAGCAATTTATCACGGCCAATCCACCTAACCTGCACATCTTTGAACTGCGGGACATTCGGAATTCTCCCTCTGTGTACCCGAACAGCCGCCGGAATGTGGCGACTAGGAGCTTTTCACAGTAACTTCATTGCATTGGTAATGTAAGCCTACTTGTGACAATAAAGAGTATTATTACCTGTTAGTATTGAAGCCTGGGGAATTAAACAAACACGGGCCAGATAGATTGGAAATTAACTGAGGGGCAGATGGTTGTTTTTCAGACTGGAGAGTGCAGTTGTGGCCCCTGTGAGTAAGTGTTGGGACCATTGCTCTTTCTGGCGCATAGTAATAATGGCCTTGGGTATTCAAGGCATAATTTCAAAGTTTGCAGATGACGTTAAACATGGATATGTTATAAACAGTGAGGAGGATCGTAACAAGATTTCAGTTGGGCGGAGACAGTGGTGAAATGGAGACACATGGCAGATGAAATTTAATGCCTAAGAAGTAGTTAATTTTAGCCGGAGCAATAAGGGGTGGCAATATGAATTAAATGGTATAATTGTAAAGGGACTCACGAAGAGACAGAGCTGTGTGTACACTGGTCTTTGAAGGTGACAGGACAAATTGAAATGGATGTTAATAAGGCATACGGGATCCTGGGCTTTGACTGTGGTCCTAGCATAAAAGATTATGCCAAACCTTCATAAAACATTGGTTAAATCTCAGAGGGAACATTGTGACTAATTCTCCGGATCACACTTTATTCGCTGATCCTTCTTAAAGCAGGGAAGGACAAAGGGAGATTTAATAATGATGTTTAACATCATAAATAGTTTTGATAGATCAAATAAGGACAAGTTATTTCCAGTGACAGAAGGGTCAGTAACCAGAGGGCACAGATTTTTTAAATTTTTCAAAGAACCAAAGGCAATAAGTGGAAACTATTTCTCATCAGTAGGTTGTTATGATCTGGAATGCATTGCCTGGAAGGATGGGTGAAGCAGATGCAATAATAACTTTCAAAAGGGAATTGAAAAATACTTGAAATGGAAAATATTGCTGGGCTATCGGAAAAAGAACATGGTGATGTAAATAACTGGACAGCTCTTCCAAAGAGCTAGCACATTGGGCCAAATGGTCTCCTTCTGTGCGATTCCATGACTTTACGATTTCATAAGAGATGTTCCTTGCCCACTGGTATTAAGCTATTCTTAAACAGTGCAAGCAAGAAGTTTCCAGCATGTTACTCTGGTGCAACTTGACCATATTTGCTCAATTATCATCTGCATCACGTAATCGGGGGATTAATGCTGAGTAATATATGATGCACTGAAAGGTTGGCTAATGTCTGTGTCCTAGCAACAATTCTCTTATAATTCAACGTTACGGGTTGATAATATACAGATACCTTTCCTACTTAATTTGGGTGCAGCAGCTCGAAATACCATTGTGACATGAATTACTGTAAATGTACTATTGAATCAGGCCAGGTTGGCCTGTGCTATGGAATTGAGCAGAACAAACTGAGCTGAATGAGTCATGACAGATAAAATTAGCGTCTGTGACAAGAGGAATGGCACTCATTCTGTGCAACACCAACTAATTTTATTAAAATAATTGAGCAAACAAAATGTTAGAATCTCCTGAGTGGACCCACCTTGCTGTTGCAGTGGTTATGCAGATGTGCTTCTATACTTTAGCTATCGAACTGAAATACAGGTCTAAACACATCAATAATGTAACTGCAGATTTTCAAATACCTGTACTTGTTCTGTGTTCACAATGGGGGCGATTCTCCGATATGGAGGCCAAGTGTTCGCGCCGTCGTGAACGCCGTCGCGTTTCGCGACGGCACGCACAGGGCCCGGGCACGACCTATTCTGGCCCCCACATGGGGCCAGCACAGCACTGGAGCGGTTCACGCTGCTCCAGCGTCCTTACACGGCGCCAGATGGGCGCCACGCCATCCCGCGGATGCGCAGTTGGGGCGGCCCAATCCTGCGCATGCGCGGGGAACGTCTTACGCACGCCGGCCCCTCACCAACATGGCGCTGGTGTTGGTGTTCTGGGGCTGTGCGCGGAAGGAGGTAGGCCGGGGGGGGGGGGGGGAAGAGGCCGGCCCGTCAATCGGTGGGCCCCGATCGCGGGCCAGACCCCATCGGAGGCCACCCTGGTGAAGGAACCCCCCTCCCTCCCCCACAGGCTGACCCCCACCCAGCCTTCCCGCAGAGTTCCCGCCGGCAGCAACCAGGGGTGGACGGCGCTGGCGGGAACCTGTCGTGTCGTAGCGGCCGCTCGGCCCATCCGGGCCGGAGAATCGGCGCTCGCCGGTTCTCCGAGCGGCCCGGTGCGAATCGCGCGCCGCTGGTTTCCGGAGGGTGGGAGAATCACAAGCGGGGGTCGGGGCAGCGTGGCGCGATTCGCGCGGCGCCCTGGCGATTCTCCCACCCGGCATGGTGGGGGGGAGAATAGCGCCCAATATATTTGCATGTATTATTCTCTCTCTCTCTCTCTCTTTCGACCTTTTTGCATCCCAAAAGTGCATATATCAGACTTTTACCTGGAACAGGTCGCTAGTCTGTTGCCAGGGGTTGATAGCTTGAGGGACATACACCACATCAAGCATAGCCACACTAACACTCAGACAAATTAAGAGGCAATTTAGTGTAGCCAATCCACCTAACCTGCACACCTTTGGACTGTGGAAGGAAACCGGAGCACCCGGAGGAAACCCACCCAGATATGGGAAAACGTGCAAATCTCCGCACAGACAAACCCTATGCTGGATAGAACCCAGGTTCCTAGCGCTATGAGGCAGCAGTGCTAACCACTGTGCCACCCAATATATAAATATGTATATTTATCTGGTTCCAAATGTTATACTTGCAACCTGAAAAAATAATTTCAATTTGAAGAACGGACTGAATTTACTGCATTTGATGAATGCACTTCAAAGTATCCAAAAACATTGCATTTACCGACCTGTTCATTGGACCACAAGACAAAGGAGCAGAAGTAGGCTATTCAGGGGTCTGCTCCATCATTCGATGAGATCATGACCAATCTGAAATGATAACCCTCAACACCACTTTCCGTCTTATCCCCATAACCCTTGGTTCCTTTACTGATTATAAATCTGTCTAGTTAGATGCACTGATTTCCTTTACACCAGGAACACTGCAAGATACAGAAAGTGGGGATCAGAAGCCACATTCAATCACTATTTGCTAAAACGGCTAATCTAAATCCATTGATTTCACAGGTATGCAAAAACATTTACGTGGCGCGGCTGGGGAGCCATTGCCAGAGACCCTCCCAGCGATACTCCGGTCCTGACCAGCCGAATTCTTGACGGCGTGGTTCTAACCACGTCTGGCCGGTCGGGAATCATGGGCGTCATTCTCCGACCCCCCGCCGGGTCGGAGAATGGCCGTTGGCCGCCGTGAATCCCGCCCCCGCCCCCGCCAAAGTCTCCGGTACCGGAGATTGGGCGGGGGCGTGAATCGGGCCGCACCGGTTGGCGGGACCCCCCGCTCAATCCTCCGGCCCGGATGGGCCGAAGTCCCGCCCAGAAATTGCCTGTCCCGCCGGCGTAAATCAAAGCTGGTATTTACCGGCGGGACCAGGCGGCGTGGGCGGACTCCGGGGTCCTGGGGGGGTCGCGGGGCGATCTGACCCCGGGGGGTGCCCCCACGGTGGCCTGGCCCGCGATCGGGGCCCACCGATCCGCGGGCGGGCATGTGCCGTGGGGGCACTCTTTCCCTTCCGCCTCCGCCACGGCCTCCACCATGGCGGAGGCGGAAGAGACTCTCCCCACTGCACATGCGTGGGAAACTGTCGGCGGCCGCTGACGCTCCCGCACATGCGCCGCATTTCCGCGACAGCTGGCGGTGCACCAAACGCCATTTCCGCCAGCTGGTGGGGCGAAAATCCCTCCGGCGTCGACCTAGCCCCTCAATGTTGGGGCTCGGCCCCCAAAGATGCGGAGCATTCCGCACCTTTGGACTGGCGCGATGCCCGTCTGATTGGCGCCGTTTTTGGCACTAGTCGGCGGACATCGCGCCGTTGGGGGAGAATTTCGCCCCATGCGCGGTGGCTGCGGACTCAGTCCGCGGCCGCCCTGGTGGAGTTGGGGGGAATCCAGCACCCGGGGGGCCTTCTGGGCGGCCAGGGCGGCGATCGGGCGGGTGATATGGAGCAGCACAGGGCAGATCGGTGGGACCTTGTTTGTTGGTCCAGGTCCGCCGGCTGAGTCCGCCATCGTGTTCAGCGCGGCCGCTGGATGCCGCCGTCGTGCGCATGTGCGGCCCCGGAACCGGACGTGCGGGGGCCCCTATCCGCAGCCAAAGCAGCATGATGCTCTCCGGATCACTGCCAGCCCCTGCAGGTAGGTGAATATGTTTTTCTTTTTTGTAGGAAAGTCTGGAGTGAAACGCCAGCGTTTGTACGCCGGCTTGGAGACATAGCCCCATTTTGGGAGAATCCAGCCCCATGTTTTTGAATGAATCCTTTAACATGTTGATACCGAAGAGCTTTTCCTTGCATAGTGTGAACATGTTCCATGCAATCATTTACAATACTGACAAATATTTACACAGTGCAAAAAGCCGAACATCACGACAATTTGATACTTGTACTATGATGTGACACTAGTTTCAAACAGTCTCACTAGTATAAAAATATTTTGTTAAATCTATTTTCCTCACAAGCAACATTCCTGGTACATTTTAGAAGTGTCAAATTGATGCAAGGAATGATCCCTGCATCACAAGTCAAAGACCTGAGGATCATGAGAAATTGTACGCTGATTCTTATATAAATATTCAGGGTCTGCTGCTGGTGTCTGTTGTGTTTCCACAGTAACTTGTCCAAGAATGCGATTCCAGGCCACCCACATTGGCAACAGTGACTCTCAACTAAGACCGCGATGGGGACAGCAGGAGGAAGAATGGCCTTGACCAGCAGTGGCCCTCAGAAATATTTTGTAACCAGAGAGAGCGATCCTACTCCTTCCAGCTCCACAGCAATTAAAAAATAAATAATTATGCTCAGCTTTAATAAAACTCTCCAAGTTTTGAGGAAGTGGTTAGTAAATTGGATGCACCTCTATCTTTTTTAAGAAAATTTGGTATAGATTGGCACTTCATTCCTTGTTACTGAACTGGTGATGCTGCAAAGATTCTCTCTTTAGAATTTACCATTTAGCACATCTGGGGCGAGATTCTCCGACCCCCCGCCGGGTCGGAGAATCGCCGGGGGCTGGCGTGAATCCCGCCCCCGCCGGTTGCCGAATTCTCCGGCACCGGATATTGGGCAGGGGCGGGAATCGCGCCGCGCCGGTTGGCGGGCCCCCCCCCCCGCGATTCTCTGGCCCGGATGGGCCAAAGTCCCGCTGCTAAAATGCCTGCCCCGCCGGCGTAGATTAAACCACCTACCTTACCGGCGGGACAAGGCGGCGCGGGCGGGCTCCGGGGTCCTGGGGGGGCGCGGGGCGATCTGGCCCCGGGGGGTGCCCCCACGGTGGCCTGGCCCGCGATCGGGGCCCACCGATCCAAGGGCGGGCCTGTGCTGTGTGGGCACTCTTTTCCTTCCACCTTCGCCACGGTCTCCACCATGGCGGAGGCGGAAGAGACTCCCTCCACTGTGCATGCGCGGGAATGCAGTCAGCGGCCGCTAACGCTCCCGCGCATGCGCCACCCGGAGATGTCATTTCCGCGCCAGCTGGCGGGTCACCAAAGGCCTTTTCCGCCAGCTGGCAGGGCGGAAATTTGTCCGCCGCGGGCCTAGCCCCTTAAGGTTGGGGCTCGGCCCCCCAAGATGCGGCGCAGTTCGCACATTTGGGGCGGCGTGATGCCCGACTGATTTGCTCCGTTTTGGGCGCCAGTCGGCGGACATCGCGTCGATACCGGAGAATTTCGCCAATTGTCTCTTTTTCCTTCAGTCTTCCCACTGAAACAACCAAAATCTATTAATATTGTAATTTAGATAGAGCACTGTAGACAATAGAAGCAGAACAATTAGAATAACTATAAAGACCACCACATTCACTTCATGTCACACTAAAAGTGATAACGGTGAATTACATGGCTCTGATGAAACAAAATCCAGGGGCGAAATTCTCCGGAAACGGCGCGATGTCCGCCGACTGGCGCCCAAAACGGCGCAAATCAGATGGGCATCACGCCGCCCCAAAGGTGCGGAATGCTCCGCATCTTTGGGGGCCGAGCCCCAACCTTAAGAGGCTAGGCCCGCGCCGGACGAATTTCCGCCCCGCCAGCTGGCGGAAAAGGCCTTTGGTGCCCCGCCAGCTGGCGCGGAAATGACATCTCCGGGCGGCGCATGCGCGGGAGCGTCAGCGGCTGCTGACAGCTTCCCACGCATGTGCAGTGGAGGGAGTCTCTTCTGCCTCCGCCATGGTGGAGACCGTGGCGGAGGCGGAAGGGAAAGAGTGCCCCCATGGCACAGGCCTGCCTGCGGATCGGTGGGCCCCGATCGCGTGCCAGGCCACCGTGGGGGCACCCCCCGGGGCCAGATCGCCCCGCGCCCCCCCCAGGACCCCGGAGCCCGCCCGCGTTCCCTTGTCCCGCCGGTAAGATAGGTGGTTTAATTTACGCCGGCGGGACAGGCATTTTAGCGGTGGGACTTCGGCCCATCCGGGCCGGAGAATCGCGCGGGGGGGCCCACCAACCGGCGCGGCGCGATTCCCACCCCTGCCGAATCTCCGGTGCCGGAGACTTCGGCAACCGGCGGGGGCGGGATTCACGCCAGCCCCCGGTGATTCTCCGACCCGGCGGGTGGTCGGAGAATCTCGCCCCTGGTAACAGGCATTTCAAGATTTTGGTCTTCTGGATTAGAGAGGTTACAATGTATTCCATGGGGATCATTTTATTTCTATGGAAAATATACAGAAAGTAGCCAATAAGACTGGATTTTAGTGCAAAAATAATAATGAGAATAAAAGCATTCACCATTATTTCTGTGAAAATTAGAAAAAAAATTCTGGTGAGCACAAATGTCTAGGTAAGCCTGAAAATGCAGGAGTTGCTGTCTCAGATACAATGCCCCCTTAAACTGTACTTCACTGTCTGGTTTCCCACCAAATGTATTGAATAGCGTGGAGTTCCTGTGCTTACATCATAGATGCAGGTAAGGTCTCCACGAAATGGTAAGTACCTGTGTAATTGCAAAGTAAGTCATAATTAATAAACGGGCGGCACGGTAGCACAGTGGTTAGCACTGTTGTTTCACAGTGCCAGGGACCCGTGTTTGATTCCCAAATTGGGTCACTGTCTATGCGGAGTCTACACCTTCTCTCCATGTCTTCATGGGTTTCCTCCGGGTGCTCTGGTTTCCTCCCACAAATCCCAAAAGATGTGCTTGTTAGATGAATTGGACATTCTGAATTCTCCCTCAATGTACCCGAACAGGCGCCATAGTGTGGCGAATAAGGGATTTTCACAGTAACTTTGTTGCAATGTGTTATAACCTGCCTACTTACCATTGGCTGGGGACTAATGACAATCCCACAATCCTGTGGGAGTATGAGCTTCCCCAATGAGGGGGGCGGAGAAACCATTAGTAAACTCCTAGTATAAATAAAGCTGGCCAGTTTGGAACCAGCAGGAAGGAGTGTGCAGCAAGGGAAGTTGCTGCTGTTGCTGTTATATTTTTATGTTATTGTAAATAAATGTTATTACTTTGTATCCTTAAAACTCGTGCTGGATTCTTCGTGGCCCTCACAAAACTGGCGACGAAGGTTAAAGTGAATAGCTGTCTACACTGCGGAAGCCACCTCCCTGCATTTTTGTTGGACACAGGTTGGAAGTTGTTTTCTATTATACCATGCCTCTGTACGGACGTTTGGATGTTTTTGATGCCGCGCTGGAAAGCTGGAACCAGTACACACAACGGATGCGTTACTATTTCCGGGCAAACAATATCACCGAAAATGAGCGCCAGGTGGTCATATTGCTCACCACTTGCGGCCCGCATACGTTTGGGGTGATTAGGAGCCATACATACCCAGCTGCGCCGGACACCAAAACGTTTGATGAACTTGTGAATATAGTGGGGCAACATTTTAACCCAACCCCGGCCACGATAGTCCAGCGTTACCGGTTTAATACTGCTGAGAGGACCCCTGGAGAATCCCTTGCCGATTTTCTATCCAGGCTTCGCAGGATTGCGGAGTACTGTGACTATGGTGAGACCTTGTCAGAAATGTTACGCGACCGTTTGGTTTGCGGTATTAACAATGCGGCCACCCAGAGAAAGTTGTTAGCTGAGCCAACATTGACTTTTCAACAGGCCATTCAAATAGTATTGTCCCGAGAGAGCGCAGAACGAGGAGTGCAGGAGCTACAGGGAATGGAAGTGCATGCCTTGGGGCGCAACCCCTTCCATCCGAAAACATCCCCCCGCATTCCTGCGGTACCTTGGGCGAGGCAACGTCCGGACCGACGCCAGTGGCCGACGGACATTTCTCCCCGAAGGGAGCCTTCTCCAGAACCAATGGATGAGGAGCCATGTCCGTGTCAGACTTGTAGGCGCCGACCCCATCGCGGACGGCGGTCCTGGGGGCGCCAGAGGCGCCGTCGTTCCGACCGAAACTGGGACCAGCCCAGGGGCTGTAACTGGGACCAGCCCAGGGGCTGTACCTTCCATGTGGATGAACCTTCGGCGACTACTCCTGAGGACATGGAGACGGAGGACGACTGTCTGCAGTTGCATTGTGTGGCAGCTCCCCGTGTGGCCCCCATTAAGGTGACAGTACGGGTCAATGGCCACCCGCTTGAGATGGAGTTGGACACTTGCACTGCGGTCTCCGTGATCACCCAGAGGACATTCGACCGCATCAAGCAGGGTATACAGACCCTTACATTAACCGACTCACAGGCCAGGTTGGCCACCTACACGGGGGAACCACTGGACATTGCAGGAACTACAATGACCCCTGTTGTTTATGGACACCAGGAGGGGCGTTTCCCACTTATCGTGGTGCGCGGCCATGGGCCCAGCCTGTTGGGTCGGGACTGGTTGCGCCATTTGCGGTTGCAATGGCAGCACATCCTCCAAACAGTTTCTGAAGAGTTGACTGAGGTGTTAGGACGATACCCAGATGTATTCCAGCCTGGTTTTGGGAAAATAAAAGGGGCCGTAGCCCGTATCCAAGTCGAACCAGGAGCCACGCCGCGCTATTTCCGGGCGCGCCTGGTGCCTTACGCCTTGCTCGAGAAGGTAGAAGGGGAGCTCACTCGTTTGGAGAGTTTGGGTATTATCAGGCCAGTCCGTTTTGCTGACTGGGCAGCACCAATTGTACCTGTAATGAAGCCAGATGCCACAGTTCGCTTGTGTGGCGACTATAAACTTACAGTGAATACGGCTTCCCGACTCGACCGATATCCAATGCCTCGCATAGAGGATCTCTACGCGAAGCTTGCAGGTGGACTCTCGTTCACAAAATTAGATATGAGTCACGCCTACCTGCAGTTGGAGCTGGACCCTGCCTCCCGACCATATGTAAAGATTAATACACACTGGGGCCTGTATGAATATACACGTTTGTCCTTTGGAGTATCCTCTGCCTGTGCAATGTTTCAACGTGTTATGGAGGGCATTTTGAGAGGTTTACCACGTGTTGCTGTCTACTTCGGTGACGTTTTGATTACAGGGACGTCGGAGCAGGAACATTTGGAAAATCTGGAGGCTGTCCTTAGACGCCTTTCGGAGGCTGGAGTCCGTTTACGTTGCACAAAGTGCGTATTTCAGGCAAAGGAAGTAGTCTACCTAGGTTATTGGGTGGACCACGAAGGTTTGCACCCCGTCGCAGAGAAGGTGCATGCAATTCAACAGGCCCCCGCCCCGACTGACACTTCGCATCTTCGTTCTTTTCTCGGTCTCGTAAACTATTATGGGAAGTTCCTCCCCAATCTGGCAACTACGCTGGCCCCTTTGCACCTTCTGCGAAAGAAAAATCACACCTAGGTTTGGGGTCAGCTGCAAGAAACCGCTTTCCGGTGGGTAAAGCAACAATTGTTGTCGTCTGGGTTACTCACCCACTATGATCCTGGAAAGCCTTTGCTCGTCACATGTGATGCATCCCCGTATGGTATTTGGGGCCGTCCTGTCCCACAAGATGGAGAACGGGGCCGAGCGACCGATAGCTTTCGCCTCCCGCACATTGACTGCAGCGGAGAAAAAGTACGTGCAGATCGAGAAGGAGGGCCTGGCAGTGGTTTTTGCAGTGAAACGCTTCCACCAGTACGTGTATGGCTGCCATTTCACTATCGTGAATGATCATAAGCCTCTGCTGGGACTTTTCAGAGAGGATAAGCCAATACCGCCCATTGCTTCCGCACGGATCCAGCACTGGGCTTTGTTGCTTGCTGCATACGAGTATTCTCTGGAGCACAAACCAGGTACGCAGATAGCAAATGCCGACGCACTGAGCCGATTGCCTTTATCGACCGGCCCCATGTTGACCCCCATGACCGGTGAGGTGGTTGCAACCCTAAATTTTATGGACACCTTGCCTGTCACGGCATCACAGATCCCTGAGTGGACCCAGACGGAGCCAGTCCTGTCAAAGGTTCGGCACATAGTCCTGTATGATGGCAGCATAGACAGCTCCCAGGCGAGTTGCGGGCATTTTCCTCCAAGTTGTCAGAATTCAGCGTGGAAGACGGCATCCTCTTGTGGGGGACACGTGTGATTGTCCCGGAAAAAGGCCAGGAGCTGATACTAACAAACTTGCACAATGGGCATCCAGGTGTGACCAAAATGAAAATGTTGGCCCGGAGTTATGTCTGGTGGCCAGGCCTCGACACCGACATTGAGAAGGTGGCCCAAAACTGCTCCATTTGCCAGGAGCATCAGAAGCTTCCGCCGGCCGCACCCCTACATCACTGGGAATGGCCAGGGCGGCCTTGGGCACGCTTGCATGCAGATTTCACAGGCCCTTTTCAAGGATCCATGTTCCTTCTATTAATTGACGCCCAGTCTAAATGGCTAGAGGTGCATAAGATGAGGGGACAACGTCCTGCGCAACAATTGAAAAGGTGCGTTTGTCATTTAGAACGCATGGCCTCCCCGAAGTGCTGGTCACGGATAACGGCACTCCATTCACGAGTGAGGAGTTTGCGAGGTTCACGAAGATGAACGGCATACGCCATATCCGCACTGCCCCTTACTACCTGGCTTCAAATGGGTTGGCAGAGCGCACAGTGCAGACATTCAAAAGAGGCCTAAAGAAGCAGTCTTCCGGATCAATGGACACGAGACTGGCTCGCTTTTTGTTTACGTATAGGACCACTCCCCATGCGGTGACTGGGGTAGCTCCCGCAGAACTCCTAATGGGCCGGAGACTTCGCACCCGCCTTAGTATGGTTTCCCTGACATTGGCGCAAAAGCACGCCGCACACAAGAACAGCAGGGACAGGGATTTTCTCGGCATCGGCCAATTCGGCAGTTTGCGCCCGGTGACCCAGTGTTCGTTCGGAATTTTGCTGGTGGTGCCCAGTGGGTTCCTGGTGTAATCTTTCGCCAAACGGGCCCTATATCTTACCAGGTGCAAGCCCAGGGTCGTCTCCAGCGCAAACATGTAGACCACGTTCGGTCCAGAAGACTATCCCCTCAAAAGATTCCCTGCCCCCGGAGCTCATTTCTACAGCCGCAGAGACCAGAGACAAGAGAAGGTAGTCCTCACAATCTTCCACTGGTGCCTCACTCGAAGCCTGCACAGGTCGTTACAGAACCGAATGGAGATAGAGACGCTGACATGACGGAGGCAGCAGACTCTGACTCCGAGATGGAGACACAGGATGCATCAGAGGGGGAATCCTCGGGTCCACGGGCCGTGGATGTACAACCGTTGCGCCGTTCATCACGGAAGCGCCGGTCTCCGTCTCGTTACACGCCGCCTGATCCAGCACCGCGTGCAAATGGTGTCCGGCCTGCGGCAAAACGAGTCCGACGCCCTCCTTCGCCAGGGTCTTCAGTGGATTCCTTGGACTTTGGGGGGGGAGGGATGTTATAACCTGCCTACTTACCATTGGCTGGGGACTAATGACTATCCCACATTCCTGTGGGAGTATGGGCTTCCCCAATGAGGGGGGGGGGGTGGAGAAACCATTAGTAAACTCCTAGTATAAATAAAGCTGGCCAGTTTAGGAACCGGCAGGAAGGAGTGTGCAGCAAGGGAAGTTTCTGCTGCTGTTATATATATATGTTATTGTAAATAAATGTTATTACTTTGTATCCTTAAAACCCGTGCTGGATTCTTCGTGGCCCTCACAAAACAATGTTAATGTAAACCTACTTGTGACACTAATAAAGATTATTATTATTTACTGCAAATAACTTTTCTGCCACTGAAAATAAACTGTTACAAATGAGAGGTCTTGGGCGGGATTCTCCGACTCCGGGCCGGTCGGAGAATTGCCGGGGGATGGGGGGCCGCGAATCACGCGACGCCGCTCCGCCGATTCTCCGGTGACCGTTGGGGGTGGAGCGGTCGGCGCGGCGCCAGTCAGGGGCTGCTCTATGCGGCCCCCCTGGCGATTCCCCACGCACGATGGGCCGAGTGGCCACCGAGATAGGCCGAGTCCCGCCGGCGCTGTTCACGTGTAGTCCTACCTGGCAGGACGTCGGCATTCATCCTGGGGCGGCCAAGGGGGGGGGGGGGATCCGACCCCGGGGAGGGGGGGGGCCTCCATGGTGGCCTGGTGGGGGCCTATGTTCCTCCACGCCGGGCCCCCGCAGCTCTCTGCCATGTTGCGTCGGGGCCGGCACGGAGAAGGCAACTAGCGCGCATGCGCGAGTTCACGCCGGCCGTGGCGCGCATGCGCAGATCCGCGGAGCCGGTTCTGACGCCGGTATCGGCAGCTGGAGCTGCATGAGTCACTCCAGTGCCGTGCTAGCCCCCTGTGAGGCGCAGGATCGCTGTTCCTAGGGGCCTGTTGACGCCGCCGTAAAATGCGACGGTGTTTACGATGGCATATATACTTAGCCTCAGGATCAGCGAATCCCGCCCCTCATTCTTTTGGGTTTTTATTATTGTTGTAGTTTTTTTTAAACTTTCTCTTTATCCCCTTTATCTTCTTCTCTTAATCCAATCTTTCTCTCTTTATTTTGTTTTCTGTACCTGGTTTGGCATTGAATAAAATATTCAACCTTACACTTTCTGATTCAGACAGTGATTTTCCCGTTAACAATTCTTCAATCCAATTGCTTCGGGTGGCACAGTCGTTCAGACTGGTTCCAGATGCCATCTAGAGGATGTCACATCTTCTGGGTGTTTCACTGACAGAAACATGCTGTGCAAAACTCCATAAAAAGTCTGTGGGTAAGTGCAAGTTTAACACCACTCATAGCAAACTCCCTCTCATTTACTCCATGATGCAGAATCGCTTACATAAGGTAATCACTCTTTGAATTTTGATAAAATGGCCACCATCAGTACCATTTCTGTTCAAGTGCTTTCAATATGAAGCAAAACCAGATTCACATTTTGCTTGAAGGTGGAAAAAATATCATTGTGTTTAATATCTTTTTTCACTTTAATGTCTAGTTCAGCTTGTTGAATGAAAGGCTTTTAGAATAATACCACCATATTCTGCTGTTGACTTTCTGAATTGTTGCACTGTGGTGATACCCCATTTTTTCCTATGAGGTCCAGCTGCAAACAGAACAATCATCAAAATCAAAGGCGAAAAAATGCTATGAGGTCACTAGGACAGAAGTGTGCTGAGATATTTGCAAATATTCATGGGTTCTCTGTGGATAGTTTATTTAGTCTGTGTAGTTTTGCAAACTTGTGGGTGAGAGAATCTTGCATTGGAATGATTGAGTCACTAAACAGGGCAAATAGGGCAAAAAAGGCTAAAATCTTAAATGAGTTGAAGGAGTATAACTTGATATAGTCAAACATTCTTATGATAAATTACTCAGTCAAATGGAATGCCTTATTCCAAATTCACCTTATTCAGGGTTAAATTCGTAAGCATAAATCTCACCAAGACCATGGAAATGTGTGTTTACTGGGAGGACTGTAATTATCTATTGGTTACAATGATGTTTGTATAGCAGACGTGGCATAAAATAAGATTTTGCAGAGAGAATAAAAAAATACTTTGTCAGGGCCATCTTGAAGATTTCTACTTAGTTGTCAGATTTGCCTTTTTGTGTGGGAATTCAGTGGGTGAATACATGACAAAAGGACATTATCAAAGATGCCAAATAAAACGTTGTTTAAAAAAACGATGTGGATTTCTATATTCACAGAGTGAGTCATTTTTAGAGTATGTGAATGCAATGCATTAGAACATAAATTTGAGTTGCACAGAATTAATACCACTTATCGTATTACCTATTTATGACTGGCTTAATGCATCAATCCCGTTATATTTGCCTCTTTTCTGGATTGATGTATATTGTTCCATGAATCTTGACAATAGCTTCCCACATGTTCCACCAATGTGAACTCAAAGTTTATTGTTGGGTTGTGCTCATGAATTATTCAGTATAGTCACTGATAACGGGGTCCATTACAGATGGGGAGAGGTGGTGGGGTAATTTTTCCCATTTTCCCTCACATCTTAGTTGTTAGCAACAAGATATGTATTTTAGAAGGAGTGTTTTAAATCTTCTGGGTGTTGTGGCTTTAAAGGATAGACATAAACAGGATTTCTGGTGAATTTAAATCAAAAGAAAGAATAAACATTTATTTACACAACCCCAGAAATGTAAATGCAATGAAAATACTCATACCCTCAAGCAAAGAGGCACAGACAAAGAAGAAAAGACGAATTCTAAAGATGACGCATGAACCTAGATTATGAACAGAATAACAAGAAATTAATGTGTTCTTAATGAGTCCTTTAAGATGAAAACATCGCAAGCCTGTTTGGGTTCCTTCTCTTGGTCCTTTGAAGATAAATGGAGGTTTAAAGTCTTTGGGTTTTCATACAAAACTACATCTGAATTTCTACAGGAGAGACATACCCTTGCGAATGGGAGCAACTTGGGCCCTCTCTGATTACCTGAGCTAACTGTTAGGACAGGATTCTATTTGAAAATGAAATGAAATGAAAATCGCTTATTGTCACAAGTAGGCTTCAAATGAAGTTACTGTGAAAAGCCCCTAGTCGCCACATTCTGGCGCCTGTTCGGGGAGGCTGTTACGGGAATCAAACCGTGCTGCTGGCCTGCCTTGGTCTGCTTTCAAAGCCAGCGATTTAGCCCTGTGCTTGTTGGGTGGTAGTCTCCTCTGTGCTGTTTGTCCCAAATTGACGTGCTTCTGCTGGTCGGTGAAATAATAGGATATGTTATCTCAAGTCAGTTTTGATCATGTTACCACAGAATCAATACTTCTATTATTCACACAGATGATACAATGTTAGGAGTCATTGCCATACAATTGAAATGAATGGCAGCATATGCTTTTCATAAAAATGGATTCTTCATATGTCTTTGTTAGGTTTTGAATTTGTAAACACTGAGCCTGGGAGACAACTGTATATGAGTTTCTGTAAATATCAGACAATGGGAGCTGTGGATTGTGTGAAAGATGCAGGTACTGTGGGAGGTTTTGTATACATCCAGAGCATTGAAACGATTTTTTACATGAATGTGAAGTCACATTATTAACATACTACCATGATGTTCCCAGCACATGTTTAATGGTGGGCTAAGAGTAAGATATCAAAGTGTGTTATGCAGTACCAGCAGCTCTTTAAAAGTTTATGGTTACCTTAAAGTTGGACCGCGACTGAGGGGGAAAAGCAATTGAAATTGGGTGTTTTTTATGATGGGTGGATGATCCACTCTGCCAGATTACTGTCCAGGTGATGAAAATGAAAGTTTACTGATTTGTTTTTGTCCTTATGTTATCGCCATGTGTTTGCAACAATAAGCAACGGCCTAAGTCAGATACACCCCACCAAGCACCTGAGATTACTGACTTCCCAACCCAATGGATGTAAGGTGTTAATTCTGCTGATCCTTGGCTAGACCGCCAAGCTGTTGGTAACATTCAGTCAGGGACCAACAGCATATTGTTTAAAGGGGATAAAGTTTGAGGTTCAAGACACTTGTTCAGTGAATAAAGTCACAAGATCACACATGTTTTGAGCAAATAAAAAACTTTACAAGATCAGAAAGATAAAGTAATTTAGAATATCCAACTTACACTCTAACATTCAGGGTTAATATGAGGCACATGTGAATTAACAAGACAACTGTTGTTAAACACATCACACTGCACAATAAATACAGGTGTGACCAAGAAAGAGTCCATGGATTTCTCAACAACCCACCCAGATGCCAGTAGCACTGTGAGTTACCCAATCTCACTGAAACTCTATCCCTCTCATGAGAGATTCCAGTCTTCACCTTTGAAGAAAGTGCCTGAGAATTATCTCCAGTAGTCACTCCAACTCTGATAGAATTAACAACTGCCAACCTCTCAGGGTTTCAATCTCCCAGTTTCCGGAGTATGTACCAATCCCAAGCACAACTTCAGCTCTTCAGCCACACCAAGCAGAACACTTCTGCTCCAAAGGTTTTCCCCAGTAGCCCACAACATTGAATCACCAAGCTTAGGCTGACTTCTTACTTGAAGTCTGCTCCCTGCAGCCCATTTCCCGATTGGAGTCTGTTTCTCTAATCCTCTGTTTTAACTTTTCCTGTCCCTGTTCCTTCACTGAGACCCTTCTTTTGGGAACTCTCCCTGTCTCCTCTCCCCTTTGGGACTTCTCCCTGTTCCCTCTCTCTGCCCCCTGCCAGGGACACTAGTCTTCCAAGTCACTCACTCCCAGTAAGTTGACCTGTGTTTCTGCACCATTTTGGGGCCCAGGTGCACTAAAGAACTTACAAATTGCAGAACTGGCTCATTCTTAGTCCACACATGTGCAAGAGTTCTGAGGTCCTTTGGGAGTTGACGTTCCCATCCTTCGCTCTCAAAGATGCAAGTACAGTTTTCTTAATATCATTAGATAACAAATTTGGCTAATGAGTTTGATTATTGTTTCTAATCTTTGGAGAAACAACTTTAATGTGTAGTTTATTGCATGTAAATTACTCTTCACCGTGGAGCGTTTTTCAGAGAACTGTGGGTGAACCCACCTTGGTTTAAAAACTATATTTAAACTTAACCTTATTCCAAATCCTTTCGGAGATAAAATAGTCAAACACTATAAGGCTGACACCTATTTATCTTAAACATTCATTTCTTTTCTGTCAACTAACTTTCTATCAAATTTGGTATAATTAATTTTATACTTACACCAGAGATTTGCAGCATGCCTCCTTTGAGACATCTGACCAAATACTTTCTGAAAAACATACATCTACTGTCTTTCTTATATATAGAAATAGTCACTCAAATGAAAATTAATTACTTTTGGCAAGTATGACTTGCTCTTAACAAAGTTGTTCTCGCTCTCATTGATTACACCACACACCAGTAAATATTCATTATTTTGATATCAAGAGTTTTATATATATAGAGTTTTATGCTCTTCAGCAAAAGGCCATTCACTGGAGTCGGGAGACATATAAGTCATGAGTTCACTGGCTCAGCATTCCTAGTTAGTTTTGCAAATTGGCATGATTTCTTTCTTCTGAGCCTACTTACAATCACATCATTGCTATTTGTTTTATCTGTATATTTGGTGCAGAAAACTGCACATGTCTGTTACATTTATTTCTGGACAACTATTTTTGGACATCCGATGCCTTATCTTCTATGCAGTGAGAAAATGGCAAATAGCAAGACAGTAAAAGTGAGTGCATTTTATCAAACTATTCAGCTATATTCAGTGTATTTTGTTAGCATGTTTGTCCTTACATTCCTGTTAACAGACTCAATGGCACACATTTAATGACCTGCCTCCTTGAGTTCAGTGGTATCCATTGGTCCAATTGGATCCCATGTCCCTTACACTCAAGCGTTAACTCTTCCTGCACTAATACAGGTCCATGACACAAGGGATGTATCAATGTAATTTTGGTATATGAACTGGAAATACTAACTACCCAGAGGTGTGTTTTACTAATGCTCTGACAGATAGAATTGATGAACACTTTGACAAATGAGCTTGATGGTATATTGATAAGCTAGTCTGTGCAGAATACATGTGACTGAACAAAAGTAGACGCTACTTAAACCTCTCCGCAAATTCTCCCCACAACACAAATCAACAAAAGCAATGTTACCCTGAATAATGAATGAAAATTCACTCTGCTTTAATCCTGTCAGATATTTTAAATTAGTTTTTTTACTACTAAATATAAATACAAACGACACAAATAATAACAATAGTAGTAATAAATTCCCTTTTCAATAATGAACAACAAATCCCTCCCACCCCTTCCACATTCTTACTCTCCTTTAACAGGTAACAGAGGTCAACTCTTTAAAGTGCAAATGAACCGCTGTCATCTACGGTAACATTTTTCAATTGAGCCCTTCATGGTATATTTAACTTTTTCAAGGTATAAAAATTCCAGAAGATCTTCAAGCCATTGTGAGGCTAAGGATGGAGAAGATGATTTCCATTCCATTAATATCTGCCTACGAGCAATCAGTGAGGTGAATGCTAGAATGTCAGCTCCTGCCCTTGTCTGTAACTCTGGTAGATCTGAAGCCTCAAATATGGTGATTAGAGGACAGGGATTCAGTTTAATTTGTAGAATGGTCGACATGGTGCTGAAGAAGGAGATCCAAAAACCCATGAGTCCAGGACATGTCCAGACCATATGTAAAGTGATTGGCAGGGCCAATTTTACACTGTTCCACAAGCATTTTATTAATTTTGCATTCAGTTAAGTGGGCTTTATGCACAACCTTTAATTGTATCAATCCTAATCTATCACTTGGTGAATTTATCCGTTGCAGAATTTCACACCAAATCCCATCTTCCAGCGCAGGTCCCAGTTCTTCTTCCCATTTGTTTTTGATTCTAAGGAAAGATGTAGCTTCCTCTGCAATAAGTCTGATAAATCCCAGAAGTATTTCCTTCCTTCTTCCTTATTAACAATAGAATCCTTTCCAATAACAAGGAAGATGGCATTACCAGAAAAGATAAAATATATTTTTTGTGAATTCACGTACCTACAAATATTCAAATTTGTTCGGGCGCATGCGCAGAACCGCTGGCATGATCCCTGCGCATGCGCAGGGGTTTCTTCTGCGCGACAGCCATGGCGGAGCTTTACAGCAGCCAGCGAGGAGGGAAAGAGTGCCCCCACGGCACAGGCCCGCCCGCAGGTTGGTGGGCCCTAATCACGGGCCAGGCCACCGTGCGGGGGCCGAAACCCCCCGCGCTCCCCTGAGGACTCCGCAGAGCCAGGTCCCGCCAGTACGGCCGAAACTCCCCGCGCTCCCCTGAGGACTCCGCAGGGCCAGGTCCCGCCAGTACGGACTAATCCACGCCGGCGGGACTGGCCGAAAACGGGCGGCCACTCAGCCCATCGCGGAGCGGAGAATCGCCGAGGGGGGCGCTGCCAACGGCCCCCAACCGGCACGGCGCAATTCCCGCCCCCGCCAAAAAAACGGCACCGGAGAATTCGCAGCCGGCTGGGCGGGATTCACGCCGCCCCCCGCCGATTCTCCGACCCGGTGGGGGGTCGGAGAATCCCACCCATAGTTTATATATATTGACATCAGCTTTGATATCTCACCTAATTTAAAGTGCTGGCAAAACCATCTCCATATCTTGAATGTGGATCTTACTACTTGATTTTTAGAATATTTACCAGGAGAAAAGGGTAAGGCAGTGGTTTCCAATGCCCTAGTCCTGATTCTCTACAGGAGCTTGACTCCATCCGCATCCACACATCCTTTGGATCTTCATACCATCTTAGCACATTTTCAGTGTTTGCTGCCCAATAATAATACAAAACAATTTGGCAGTGCTAAGTCTCCTGACTGTCGATCTTTCTGGAGAACTGTTTCTCGGATCCATGTTATTAATTTCCCGGCCCAAATAAATGTTGAAATCAGACCCTCTATTCCCAGAAAAAGGATTTACGTAAAAATACCAGCAAGCATTGAACTAGAAACCCATTGGATTTTGCAAGCCAAGGACAGAAGGAGATTGTTCCATCTTCGCAAATCCTCTTCAACCTTATTTACCAGACTTGTGAAATGCAGTTTTTGAAGTTGATTCCAATCACTGGCTATCTGATTCTCTCAGTATTGAAAGTGGGAACTTGTTAGACAAAATGGGAACACCCTAAGTTCACTCCTATCTTTGATGTGGTGATGCCAGCGTTGGACTGGAGTGAGCACAGTAAGAAGTCTTACAACACCAGGTTAAAGTCCAACAGGTTTGTTTCAAATCACTCGCTTTCGGAGCGCAGCTCCTTCCTCAGGTGAATGAAGAGGTGGGTTCCAGAAACATATATATAGACAAAGTCAAAGATGCAAGACAATGCTTTGAATGCGAGCATTTGCAGGTAATTAAGTCTTTACAGATCCAGAGAGAGGGGTATTCCCAGGTTAAAGAGGTGTGAATTGTCTGAAAACAGGACAGTTGGTAGGATTTCGCAAGCCCAGGCCAGATGGTAGGGGATGAATGTAATGCGACATGAATCCAAGGTCTTAGTTGAGGCCATACTCATGTGTGCAGAACTTGGCTATAAACTTCTGCTCGGAGATTCTGCGTTGTTGCGCAACCTGAAGGCTGCCTTGGAGAATGCTTACCCGAAGATCAGGGGCGAAATTCTCCTACCCGCCCCGCCACATTCCTGCCCCGACCGGCCGGCGGGAGTCTCCGTAACACCGGCCGGTCAATGGGGTTTCCCATTGTGGGGCAGCCCCACGCCGTCGGGAAACCCCCGGGCGCCGGCAAAACGGAGACTCCCGCCGGCAGAGAATGACGCCCAAGAAGTCTTACAACGCCAGGTTAAAGTCCAACAGGTTTGTTTCAAATCACTAGCTTTCGGAGCACTTCTTCCTCAGGTGAATGAAGAGGGAGGTTCCAGAAACATATATGTAGACAAAGTCAAAGATGCAAGACAATACTTTGAATGCGAGCATTTGCAGGTAATTAAGTCTTTACAGATCCAGAGAGAGGGGTATTCCCAGGGACATCCTTTCCTGCAGCATATGAGGTAGACAACGTTGGCCGAGTCGCACGAGTATGTACCATGTACCTGGTACCTGGGAATACCCCTCTCTCTGGATCTGTAAAGACTTAATTACCTGCAACTGTTTGCAGGTGTGGGATCTATTTCCTTCACCTCGGAGACCTTGGGCAAGCGCTGTTCAGTATTGGTCTCCAGAAATGGGGATCAGATGGAATGGCACTTGTGGAGGCCTGCCAGGGGATCAGAGACCTCCGGGTGCATGCCCTTTGGACAGGGTGGCACCGTAGTGCATTGGGGCTTGGTGGGGGAGGTTGGAGGTCACTTTGGGGGCTCCAGAGATCAGGGGCGGGATTCTCCGACCCCCCGCCGAGTCGTAGAATCGCCGGTGGGTGGCGTGAATCCCGCCCCCACCGGCTGCCGAATTCTCCGGAGTCGGAGATTTGGCGGGGGCGGGAATCACGCCGCGCCGGTCGGCGGCCCCCCCCAGCGATTCTCCGGCCCGTGATGGGTCGAAGTCCTGCCCGTTCTATGCAGGTCCCACCAGCATAAATTGGAGTTGGTCCTTTACCAGCAGGACCTGGGGGTGTGGGCCGGCTCCGGGGTCCTGGCGGGGGGGGGCGATCTGGCCCCAGAGGGTGCCCCCACGGTGGCCTGGCCCACGATCAGGGCCCACCGATCCGCGGGCAGGCCTGTGCCGTGGGGGCACTCCATTCCTCCACGCCGTCCGTGCAAGCCTCCGCGATGGCCGGCTCAAAGGTGAACTCTGCCCTACGCATGTGCGGGGATGAGGTCAGCAGCCGTTGATGCTCCCGCGCATGCGCGGACCCGCGCCAGCTGACGGAGTCCCTTCGGCCCCGCTTGGTGCGGCGCCAAAGGCCTTCCACGCCAGCCGGTGAGGCGCAAACCACTCCAGCGCCAGCCTAGCCCCTGAAGGTGCGGAGGATTTCGCACCTTTGGGGCGGCCCGACGCCGGAGTGGTCCCCGCCACTCCACTGCGCCGTTTCTGCCCACCCTGCCGATTCCCGGAGAATCCTGCCCCAAATTCCACCAGTGAGGGCAAGATCCAGGCTGTGCTGGGTGGAGCGAGTCGGTTTCGTGCCCAGCACGGAGCATGATTTGGGACTCACGCGCAATTCAACTGTTGCACCTGGATCTGTGCCGGGCCCAACGGGGTTCCTGAATCACATACCACATGTCGCAGGCTGTAACTGGCCCCGTGATGCAGCGAGCTATGTCCTCCGTAGAGCACAGGGACGGCAGGAGTCCTTTACCCTTGCTCATTCTACTCTGCTTGCTTCAATTGTGTGCCACCTTTTACTTTAAGAGCAAGGAAAGAATGCAGGTGTTGTGGCGAATTATGTTTATGTGGTGCCTGCCATAGTTGATGGCTGGAGATATGTGCATGCAATGAGAGTTGTATGTGATGTTGGAAGCATTGCCTGATGGGTGAGGTGAGGTGGAGTATCTAAATGATAAGTGTGAGTCCTGAGTGCCAGAGAGAGCACCTACACTACAATACCTTCCCAGTCCTTGCACTGTTAATTCCACAACTCTTCATCTGACTAAGGAGAGCATAGTTATTTGCCCTATTCACTCATGTCCCAGATGAATCTTTTCCCCTGATACTACTTTGTCGAGCTTACACTTACAATAACTTGCCATACTAAGAAGTTCAAAATGCTAATTAGGCAAGGACCAATCTAACTACAGCAAAAGATGCCCCATTAATTTTTCATTAGATTTGTTTAGCTCTGCAGTATCTTATTTCTCAGCTCAGACCTTCTTGAGTCCATGATAAATCTGAATGATCGTGAGCATGTTAATTATGATCTCAGGAAACAATATTTTACTAAACTCCCCTAGTGACTAGTGATGTGCTCAAATGAATCAATTTGTCTCAACCAGAAATATGTGTTGAACAAGTACTGAAATGTTCAAGTTAACAATAACTGGAAAAATGTCGGCCGGGATTCTCCGAGCCCGCTTCGGGTAAGAGAATCGCCAGGGGGGGATGCGAGAATCCTGCCACGCCACTCCAATGGTCAGGCCGCCGATTCTCCGGTCGCCGGAGAGTCGGTGCCAAATGCACCCATGCGGTCGCCGCAGCGACGGTCGGGGGCCGCTGAAATAGGCCCCCGCAGCGATTCTCCGGGGGCAATGGGCCGAACTCCCGCCGAGCTCCGCTGAGTCCTGCTAGCGTGGTTGAAACCTGGTACCACCGGCTGGAGCCCGGACACGCGACCGATGTGGACGTCCTAGTGGGGGAATGGGGGGATCGCCGACATGTTCCTCTGTACCGACGCAGAGACGGCAACCACGCGCATTAGCTGGGGCGGAGACGGCCGTCGCGCTTGCGCGGACCCGCGCCAGCCGTGGCCGTTTGCGCGGAACCGCACCAGCCGTGCAGGGCCGCCTTTCGGCGCCGAAGCAGCGCACATCACTCCGGTGCCGTATTAGCCTCCTTAAAAACGGAGAATTACTGGGCCCGGATGCCCGTTGACGCCACCGTACACCACTCCGGTGTTTACGCCAGCGTCAACACTTGGCCAGGATTTCGGAGAATCCCAGCCGTCAACGTTTGGTGACAGGATTACGTGAGTATGTCAGATCGGCTCGGCATCTTGGGGGGCCGAGCCCTAACCTCGAGGGGCTGGGCCCGCGCCGGACTGATTTCCGCCCTGCCAGCCGGCAGAAAAGGCCTTTGGTGCCCCGCCAGCTGGCGCGGAAATGACATTGCCAGGCGGCGCATGCGCGGGAGCGTTAGCGGCCGCTCACGGCATCCCCGCGCATGCGCAGTGGCGGGAGTCTCTTCCGCCTCCGCCATGGTGGAGACCGTGGCGAAGTTGGAAGGAAAAGAGTGCCCCCATGGCACAGGTCCGCCCGCGGATCGGTGGGCCCCGATCGCGGGCCAGGCCACCATGGGGGCACCCCCTGGGGCCAGATTGCTCCGCGCCCCCCCCAGGACCCCGGAGCCCGTCCGCACCGCCTTGTCCCGCCGGTAAGAGAGGTGGTTTAATCCACGCCGGCGGGCCAGGCATTCTAGCAGCGGGACTTCGGCCCATCCGGGCCAGAGAATCGCGGGGGGGGGGGGGAAGGGCCTGCCAACCGGCGTGGCGCGATTCCCGCCCCCGCCGAATCTCCGGTGCCGGAGAATTCGGCAGCCGGCAGGGACGGGATTCACGCCAGCCCCCGGCGATTCTCTGACCCAGCGGGGGGTCGGAGAATCTCGCCCCCTGTCTTCTCTAGGGCGTCATTCTCCGCCGGCGGGAGTCTCCGTTTTGCCGGCGCCCGGGGGTTTCCCGATGGCGTGGGGCTGCCCCACAATGGGAAACCCCATTAACCAGCCGGTGTTACGGAGACTCCCGCCGGCCGGTCGGCGCAGAAATGTGGCGGGGCGGGAAGGAGAATTTCACCCCTAATTTTCAACTCTCAGCCAAATGTCCTGTGAATTTGAATCTGAAGCATTAAATGAAACTCGACAATAGCATTTTTAAACATTTCATGACAACACGTAGCAAATATTATCATCTGATTTAGTAGCTGAATTTGCCGATGCCACTAAAATAGTTAAGAAAGTAAGTTGCCAAGAGGCAATAAAGGTCAGGATTTTGGGGGGCCCGCCATGGGGTGTACGGCAGCAGCATTAAAAAGCCCATTGACTTGCGGCAGGAGCAGACAATGCCAGTGGTGGGTGCGGCGAGAAAATCTCACCCAAAAGCCTGAAAAGGGATATACATAGGTTAGATGAATGGACAAAACTTTGGCAGGCAGTATAATGTGAGAAACTTTGAAATTGTCCACTTTGGGAGGAAGAATTAAAAAATACTTTGCTAGTTAAGTGGAGAGAGATTGAAGAACTCAGTGGTACAGAGGGATCTTGGTGTCCTGATACATGAATTACAAAAACATAGTTTGCAGGTAAAGCAAGTAATTAGGAAGGCAAATGAAATGTGTAATTTATTACAAAGGGAATGGAATATAAAAGGAAGGAACTTTTACTTTGGATGTAGTTCTCTCACTAAATCATAGAAATGATAATAGAAGCGGATAGTGTGCAACGTATTTTGCCTGAGCTGAAGCAAACTTTTTGGTTACCAAAGTCTATTCCAATCCCATTTCCCCCTATAATTTTGTATTCTTTTCATTCAAAATGAAACAAATGTCTTTTAAATTGTATTCAAGTCTCTGTTACGGTTACCAATTAGGGTAATGCTCCATGTTCTAAAAGGTTTTGAAAGGAAGAATTTCTTTCACCTTCAAAACTAATGATAAATCTGACTTTCTGCCTCCGGTATCAATTTGCAACTAATGCAACAAATTTGTACTGTCATGGGAATGTCACTTTAAGAGATGTTTGTCTGCTCAAGTGGCTGCAGTGATGTCAGAGTGTGGGTGGAGCTGAGCGCAGGCTCTGCTTTTTAGTTTCACTTTGAGAAAAAGCTTGTGTGTGTCTGTGTTTTTCTGGTTTTGGTTTAGTGTTGGAGCAGAAGCCAGCCAAAGAAGGTGTAATTTTGATCTCTCTGCCATCTAAAGACTATCTCTAGATCATTTGGTGAATTCAGAGTGATAACTGCTCTCAGTAGAGAATTTAAACCTGATGTGCTTCTGTAAAAAGGTTTTTTGTCTTATGGATGTTAAAAGGAAAGTTTAAGGATCACTTAGAGTGTTATAGTCTTGTGGGGGGGGGGGGGGGGGAGGGGGGTATTTGAATTGATGGGTGCTAAAATGTTCACAGTATGTTTTAAAAAGGTTAACTGAGTTCATAGAATAAACATTGTTTTGCTTTAAAAATTACTTTTAAATTTCTGCTGCACCACACCTGTAGAGTGGGCCATGTGCTCCCCATACCACAATATAGTAAAAGTCGTGGGCCAGGTGAACTCCATGATACACTTTGGGGTTCTCTAAACCCTGGCACAGAACAAATTGGTGGCTTGAGGGGGATAAAAGTCTATCTATTGGATTGGCTTAGTGAACTTAAAGACTTAAAGAATTTAACTTGAGGGGTGAGCATATTGTGGTTGCTTTTCAGGTGTGGTATTTCAGTTTAAGTAGGGAGTGTGTTGTGGACAATGACTCTGTCACAGGCTCTGAAGTTTTGGGGGGAGGAGAAGGTCACATGCAGTACCATACGGACAGAGACTAAAACACAGGCCTTTAGAGTTGGCAAAAACATTGCAGTTAACATTACCTGACAAAATGCAAAAGGATGAGGTAATTATGGCGGTGGTTAAGCATTTAAAATTGCCTAAGATACAGTTTGACTCATTGGAAATAGCAAAGATTCAGTTACAAATTAAACAAATGGAACATGAGAAAGAATTAAAGCAGCTGAAATATGAAAGAGAGAGAGAGGAAAAAGAAAGAGATAGAGAGGAAAAAGAAAAAGAGAGAGAAGAAAGGAAAACAGAAAGAATAGCCCTAGCAGACCAAAAAGAAAGAGAAAGGGAGATACAAATCAAGGAAAAAGATAAAGAGAGAGAACCTGAACTTCAGAAAATGGCCATGAAACATTGGCAGTAAGTTAAAATTGGCGAACGTAAAGGGAAACGTAGATTTGGAGGATAGTGATGAGGATAGTAAGAAAGAGCATCATAGTCAAAGGCTTGGTGGGGATCTATTTAAATGTGTCCACTCTGCGCCAAGGTTTGATGAGAAGGAGGTAGAAGCCTTTTTCATTCCATTTGAGAAGGTAGCTAAACAAATGAAATGGCCACGTGGGTATTACTGATTCAAACAAAGCTGGTAGGTAGGGCTAGTGAAGTGTTTGCATCAATATCGGAGGAGGTATCTGGGACGTATGAGGAGGTGAAAATATCGATCTTAGGGGCATATGAACTAGTGCCTGAAGCCTACAGACAAAGTTTTAGAAATTTAAGAAAAGAATTTGGTCAAACATACATGGAGTTTGAAAGGATCAAACAGAGTAATTTTGATTGGTGGATAAGGGCTTTGAAAATAAACCAAACGTATGAAGCTCTCAGAGAAATTATACTTTTTGAGGAGTTTAAAAATTCAATTCCTGATGTAGTGAGAACTCATGTGGACGAACAGAGGGTTAAAACTGCGAGGTTAGCAGTAGAAATGGCAGATAATTATGAATTAGTTCACAAATCAAAGCTTGGCTTCCGACATCAGTTTCAGTTGTGAGGAATAGATACTGGAGATATGAGAAATACTCAAGTGGTAGAGGCAAAGGTGACCTGATGGGAGATAAAAAGGAGAGTGGACCTCAGATTAAAAAAGGAATCCAGGAGGGTGGAAGAGACATGAAAATTTTAAAATGTTTTCACTGTAATAAACTAGGCCATGTAAAGTCACAGTGTTGGTGGTGGAAGAAAAGCACTGGGAAGGCTGATATAGTAAAACAGGATAAGACAATAGGGTTTGTTAAAGTGGTAAATAAAATCCGAAGTGAAGTGAAGGAGGTGCAAAAGATTGTACAACCTGATCAATAGGTGATTGATAAGAAGGTGCCAGATCTCTTTAAAGAATTTACTTGTGTGGGTAAAGTTTACTCATGTGTATCAGGAGGAGCAGGTAAAGAAGTCACAATTTTAAGAGACACGGGAGCTAGTCAATCTTTAATGGTAAGAGATGAGGAGTTATTTAGATTGGGAGGAATATTGCCAGAAAAGGTGATAATATGGGAATTCAGGGTGAGAAGAGTAGTGTTCCATTATATAAGGTAAGGTTGGAAAGTCCAGTGAAGAATGGTGAAGTGGTAGTAGGAGTAATAGAGAAACTATCTTGTCCAGGAATACAGTTTATCTTGGATAATGATATACTGGATCACAGGTGGGAGTGATGCCTACTGTGGTTGATAAACCAGTTGAGAATCAGACAACTGAAGTGTTGAAGAACGAGTATCCTGGGATTCTTCCGGATTGTGTAGTAACAAGGTCGCAAAGTCACAGGTTAGGACAAGAGGAGAAATCAAAGAGTGAAGATAAAATCGAAGTTCAATTATCAGAAACGATTTTTGATCAGATGGTTGAAAAAGAACAAGAACAGGTGGAGGATGAGGCTGATATTTTTAATTCAGGAAAATTGGCGGAGTTACAACAGAAAGATGTAGAAATAAACTGGATGTATCAGAAAGCATACATGGAAGAGGAATCTGAGTGAATACCAGAGTGTTATTACCGTAAAAGTAATGTCTTGATGAGAAAATGGAGACCTTTACATATGCAGGCGGATGAAAAGTGGGCAGAAGTTCATCAAGTAGTATTGCCGATAGCGTATAGAAAGGAAGTGTTGCGAGTTGCACATGAGGTGCCAGTGGGAGGTCATTTGGGAGTAAGGAAAACTCAAGCTAAAATACAAAAACATTTTTATTGGCCTAGACTACATAAAGATGTAGTTGAATTTTGTCGATCATGTCACACATGTCAAGTGATAGGGAAACCTCAAGCAGTGATAAAACCAGCACCCTTAATACCCATTCCAGCATTTGAGGAACCTTTTACAAGGGTCTTAATTGATTGCGTAGGACCACTTCCTAAAACTAAAAGTGTGAATCAATATCTTTTGACTATAATGGATGTGTCTATTAGGTTTCCAGAGGCCATTCCAGTACGCAATATTACAGCTAAAAAGATTGTGGAGGAGGTACATAAATTCTTTACTAGATATGGAATATCCACAGAAATACAATCGGATCAAGGATCAAATTTGACCTCAAAGTTATTCAAAGAAGTCATGGATAACTTAGGAATAAAACCATTTAAAACAACTGCATACCATCCAGAATCGCAGGGAGCATTAGAAAGGTGGCATCAGACATTAACGACAATGTTGTGGGCTTATTTTCAAGATTATCCAGAGGATTGGGATAAAGGAATTCCAATTGTACTGTTTGCAATTAGGGATGCACCTAATGAGTCAACCAAATTCAATCCTTTTGAACTAATTTTTGGTCATGAGGTAAGAGGACCACTTAAATTGATTAAGGAAAAATTGGTGAGTGAGAAATCAGAACTTACATTATTGGATTACGTGTCAAATTTTAGGGAACGATTAAATAGAGCGGGGGAATTGGCTAGACAACATTTAAAAGTTGCACAACATGTGATGAAATGGGTAGCGGACAAGAAATACAAAGTTCGTAGTTTTGCCTGTGGAGATAAAATTTTTGTATTGTTTCCAGTGGTAGGTGAACCTTTAAAAGCAAGGTTTTGTGGGACCATATCAGGTTGAAAGGAAATGAAATGAGGTGAATTATGTGGTAAGAACGCCAGATAGAAGGAAATCTCACCGAGTGTGTCATTGAATATGCTTGGAAGGTACTTTGAAAGGGAAGGAGAGAAAAAGGAGGAGGTTTTAATGATTCTAACTCAAAGTGACGAACCAAATCCAGATGACTGTGAATTTGACATACCTCAAATTAAATTGGAAAACGAGGATGTTCTTAAAAATTGGGATAGATTGTTGAGTTACCTTCCAGAGGAAAAATGGACTGACCTGAAAGAGTTATTGATATCACATGGGCAAGTTTGTGGAGATAAATTGGGAAGTACTAAAATGGCTATACATAATGTAGATGTGGGACATGCTGTACCAATCAGACAACATCCATATAGACTTAACCCTTTAAAATTGGCACAGGTTAACAAAGAGATTGAAAGTATGCTCAAAAATGGCATAATTGAAGTGGGTTGCAGCCAATGGAGCTCACCCATCATGATGGTACCAAAACCGGACAGTACCCAACGGCTGTGTGTGGACTATAGAGAGGTTAATGCAGTTACAAGAACGGACTCTTATCCTATCCCACGTTTGGAGGATTGCATTGAGAAAGTGGAACAATCAGCTTGTATTTCCAAATTGGATTACTCAAAGGTTACTGGCAGGTACCTTTATCCGACAGGGCAAAGGAGAATTCAGCTTTTGTGACTCCAGATGGTATAAACCAATTCAAAATTATGCCATTTGGCATGAAAAATGCCCCAGCCACATTTCAACAGTTAACTAACAAAGTTGTTTCAGGATTACCCAATTGTGCGGTATACATCGACGATCTGGTAATTTTCAGCCAGACATGGACAGAACATTTGAAGCATCTGATGGAGTTATTCGATCGACTTCAGGAGGCGGGTTTGGTGATAAGCCTAGCCAAAAGTGAATTTGGAAAAGCCCAATTCACTTTCCTTGGCCATACAATCGGACAGTGTCGAATGGTCACACGGGATGTGAGAACAACAGTTATTGAGGAGTTTCCAATACCCTCGAGACGAACGGAAATAATGCGATTGCTTGGCATGAGTGGCTTTAATCGAACATTTGGGCCAAATCTTTGCAGCATGGTTGCTCCACTGATGGACTTGCTGAAGAAACATCGAAAATTGCAGTGGACAGCGGAGTTTCAACAGGCATTTGACCAATGCTCCTGTGTTGGAGAATTACAAGGGACTCTGTGATCAGATTGAACTAAGTATATGACTTTAAAGAGAAATGCCGAGGTGTAGAGAAATGCCGAGGTGTAGAGAAATGGATGGATCGTGCAGAGACCTTCTTGTTTAAAGAGACTGTCAATAAAGAAGGAGTTCAGTTGGAGGAAGAAGAACTAAAATGGACTATGTTATTATGCCTGCTTGCATGTGTTGTTTTTTAAACGGAAAAGTATATTTACTGTGTGCATTTCTTAAGGGAAAGTGAAAAGGTGAAAAATGAAAACATCTTGAGGTTGATGCTTTATTTTTTTTTCTTGGGGGAGGTTTCATGGAATGTCACTTTAAGAAATGTTTGTCTGCTCAAGTGGCTGCAGTGATGTCAGAGTGTGGGTGGAGCTGAGCACTGGCTCTGCTTTTTAGTTTCGCTTTGAGAAAAAACGTGGGTGTGTCTGTGTTTTTGGTTTTGTTTTCGTGTTGGAGCTGAAGCCAGCCAAAGAAGGTGTAATTTCGATCTCTCTGCCATCTAAAGACTATTCTCGATCATTTGGTGAATTTAGAGTGATAACTGCTCTTAGTAGAGAATTTAAACCTGGTATGCTTCTGTAAAAAGTATTTTTGTCTTATGGATGTTAAAAGGAAAGTTTAAGGATTACTTAGTGTTGTATTCTTTGGGGGGGGGTGCATTTGAATTGATGGGTGCTAAGATGTTCACTGTATGTTTTAAAAAGGTTAACTGAGTTCATAGAATAAACATTGTTTTGCTTTAAAAATTACTTTTAAATTTCTTCTGCACCACACCTGTAAAGTGGGCCGTGTGCTCCCCATACCACAACCTAGTAAAAGTCGTGGGTCAGGTGAACTCCATGATACACTTTGGGGATCTCTAAACCCTGGCCCATAACAGTACTAGATTTCCCTAATATTTTTCTTCTTCACTAATATTTCTTTCTCTCCTGGATTTTCCATAACTGCAGGCAATATACCAGCTGTGCTCTAAGCAATGTCTTGTACAAATAAAACATCACTTCCTTGCTTTTGAATTCCTTTTGTTAGTGGTTAAATAGCAATCAATATTCATCAGGAAAAAGTTCCCCTGAATGATAAATTGGCCCTTCAAGTTAAAATACAGCAGGAATAAATTCTCAATTCACAATATTTGCAGACGTCATCCCTCCCACTGACCACATTTCCAAGTGTTGTAGCAAACGAAAATTGCCGCAAGTTTCCCGGCGCTCAGCCTAGCGAAACCGACAACGCAATTCAATGTTAATTGGTCCACTTAAGCAGGCCTCACGGGCTTCTCGCTGCAAATAATGCCTCGCCAGCCGATTCGCCGGGACCGTGCTTAGCTCAGATGTCAGCGTCACTCCAGTAGATCCATAGCCGCTTGGAGGAGTCCCAGACGCTACGGGCGCAAGAGATGGTGCCAGCATTGAGTGTCGCTGAGGCCAACACTGTTAGGGTGGTGGCCGCAGTGGAGCGCCTGGTGCACGAAGTCGGCACCATGAGTGAAGGTGTCCAAGGCTTCATGCAGTCGGTGATGGCCATGGCTGAGGGTCTCAGCAGAATATTTGACTCGCTGGGGGATGTCACCCTGAACCAGGCAAACCTTGATGAGGTTCTGCGGGACATGTCCCACTCTCAGATGGGAATGGCCGAGGCGCTGCGGAGCTTTTCCCAGTCGCAAGTGGGCATTGCTGAGGCACTGCAGAGCATGTCCCAGTCACTAAGGGGCATCACTGAGGGCGTCGACACCATGGTGCGGACCATGGGGAACTGCCAGGGCTGGCAGATCCAGGCGATACACGGGCAATTTGGGCTCTAACTAGCTGCCCCTCCGTCCCAAGGTGAACCCCAGGGCCCTATGGGCACCGATTGGAAGGAGCTGGGTGCCAGACCGGACCCGTCCCATGGAGTGGCGACGGTGGTCACCAGCTCCCCCGGGTTCCACCCCTCTGATGAGGCTGCGTTTTGCAGGCAGCATATGGGACAGTGCGGCACAGTTGGGCATGTTCTATCGACAAGTCAGCTGGGGCCCTCCGGCCCTGAGCCCCCAGAGGACGCCCATCAGGGGCATCGAGAGCCGCGGGTCGAGGTCAGCAGCTGGCTGCCTCCACCTCAGATGTGCATCCTGGGGAAACACTAAGACGTAGTGGTAGAGCTAGGAGGGCCAGGCACGTTGACGATCACTGAGGGCATTGGATTAGGGTGTGGGGGGAGTTGGGGGCTGGGGGTTTGGGATAGTGGCACTATTGGGAATGGGGTATTGTACAGCACATTAAACAACTTTTTGCACAACCATTATGATGCCTCTGTCACTTTCTTCCACAATGCAGGCTGACCACTGGACCTTTTGCCCATCTCTTCAGGTAGCCCCCCCCGCCGGCACTCTCCCAGCCTCCGACCGTGGACATGTCCCCGGAGCTGTGTCCCATCCCCTGGATGTTTGGATGTTGGCTGCTGCGAGTGTGGTGTTGCCTCCCGCAGTGTTCAGGCACACTATTCAGTCATCAAGGTGTGATTTGAATGCTAGGCAATGACTCCCACATGCTACCTGGTCCACCACCCATGGGAAACTACTTGGCATGTGTCAAGTGCTCACTTACCCACGATTGCCAATTCCCTATAAGCAATAGCCTTCAGCCTCGTGGCCAGAGTCCTCAGCAGTCGGTGGGGTTATGGGTAATCGGTGGGATAGATGGGCAGGGACAAGGGTTGCCCCCAGAATGGGGTTGGGATCCAGGTGTTGGCATGGTGGTGCCATGAGTGATTCCCCCCCCCCACTCTCCCATGGTTGCCCACCACTAAGGAGGGTCCCCCGCCCCCCGCCGAGCACTTGGGCGGCAAGTCCAGTACCCCCGGGCTCTTTGCCTGTGAGCAAAGATTGCAACTCATCTCCTAAGCTCCTCACAGAAGCCCTTCCGCCAGGTTCATGTTTTTCAAAAGGAGTACTAATCGGCGCCAGCAGGAGCACTTTCTGGGGAGGCCGCTGAATGACGGGAGGCTTTTGGATATGGGGTCGTTCTCATTGATTGTATGGAAGTGGAGTTTATGGGGTGATAATTGGTTTCTCACCATCCTGATTTCAGCTACGGGAGCTGGCCGGTTGCATTGCAAATGTTTGGCGCCCGACACAAATCCCGTTTTCGGGCTCTCCCGCTAATCACCAGCCTCGTTACGCTTGAGTGCGAGTGTAACGAGGCCAGAAGATCACGCCCTTTAACTCTGTCTCTCCTCTATAAATGGTTCCAGATCTCGGGTATTTCTGTTTTTAGTTATCTTACTAAATATGTTTTGAGAAACAACTTCCCTGCAACCTCATCCAGCAGGAACACCTTTCAGAATCAGAGCCACGATTCCAACGATTTCCATTCATTAAAATGAAGAGATAGAATATCATAGGTGGGAGGTAAGGGAGGGTTGATGCGTTGGTGGTGCTCGCAGATTTTGCATTTGTATAGAGACGTCTCTGTGCAGAACGTCATTTTGTAAAATTATCCTTGGAATTTTCTACTTACAGTAAATATAGCAATCTACACCTAATTAAAAATCACAAGAATTGCACTGCTCCCCCCCCCCCCGGCCCCCAACGTATTATTCTCACCACAACTACTCTGAAAAGAAAATATTTAACTTTCTTCCTCTGAAGTTCAAGGCTATTAGTTTGGGACTCGTATCTTATGCTGTTGACGTTTACTTTCACACTAAGTTTCCAACTCTTGTCGACAAGGATCCATAAGCAGAGAGGTCATCAGTGTAAGTATATAGACCTCACATTACTGATCATTACTTTTTGCTACAAGCAGCTAAAATTAGATGACTAGAAGAACACCTATTCAGGGGGAAAATAAAACAACACCCGGCAAATGTAATCCTCTGAGCACTGAATACCCTTTCCAGCTGCAAAGAGTTACTTTGAGCCATCATGAATCCCACTCGTATGCGCAATGAACAGTTCCTTCAGCAGTTCAAACTGATCAGGTCTTGCTGATATAAAAGCTGTATGCTAATAAGGGAGCAGAGTTTTCTCACTGGTCAATAAACAGTTTTCAGCCTTTGGAAAGATGACTGAAAGAATTTCAAAGTTCCAACCCACTGGTGAGAACATCACCCACCAGTGTGGTGTCAGCAGAACCTGGTACAGCTGTTGTAGCAACAGCAGGAGATGGATCGGGGGTGTGGGGGGGGGGGGAGGGGGGGGGGAGTGTGGGGTGGGGGGGGGGGGGTTGCAGCAGCAGCAGAGAGAGTGCCACACCCAGACAGGATCAGCCTACAATAGACCAAACAAGAATCGACTATGCCATACTGGAAAATTAAAGGTGTCACTCAGATACGGTATGGAGGCTATTTTTATTTATATCTGACCAATTTATGAGCAGACAGTTGGCGTTGCATGATCTTTATGCGGGAAAGAACTAGTGTGGTGCCCATGCTATTTTCATGGATGGATATGACAAACTAAATTTGTGAACTGACAATGCTCAATGTGCTGCTCTCTGTAGGAAAACTGAAAAATAAAGGGCCCGATTTAATGGGGAAAAAAAAGGGACCCATTTTGGGTACGAATAGTGGGGTGTTTCTTGGAGCCCGCAGCGCTGAGAACAATCCTGCTGTTTAAACTGGACTCTTGTTTTTTGGGGGGGCCTCTGTGGGGTACGTCCCATCGAGGCCGCACTTACCTCACTTCCTGCACTTACGAGCTGAGCTTGTCAGCGCAGGAAGACAACGGGGTGCCATTTTTAAATGCCGCACTGATCTCCCCAATCTCTGGGCCCCCCACCCCAATGCCCCAACTTATCAATTAGGGGGTCCGCAAGTCTCCCCTCACCACACCTCATAAGAGCAGGGTACCGCCGGGGCCATATCCCCAGCACAGACAACCTGGCACCCAGGCACTTCATAGAGTTTTTTTTTTATCATAGAATTTACAGTGCAGAAGGAGGCCATTCGGCCCATCGAGTCTGCACCGGCTCTTGGAAAGAGCACCCTACCCAAGGTCAACACCTCCACTCTATCCCCATAACCCAGTAATCCCACCCAACACTAAGGGCAATTTTGGACACTAAGGGCAATTTATCATGGCCAATCCACCTAACCTGCACATCTTTGGACTGTGGGAGGAAACCGGAGCACCCGGAGGAAACCCACGCACACACGGGGAGGATGTGCAGACTCCGCACAGACAGTGACCCAAGCCGGAATCGAACCAGGGACCCTGGAGCTGTGAAGCAATTGTGCTATCCACAATGCTACCGTGCTGCCCCTGCCAGCCTGGCAGTTCCAGCTGGGAACCCTGGCACTGCCAGGGTGCAAGGATGGCACGGCCAGGGTGCCCAGGTGACATGGGGGTGCCAGAGTACCACCTTGCTCAAAGCCCAACCACCCAAGGGCCACTGATTGCCTGGGCGACCCCCGCAAATGCCGTTCTTCCTGGTCCACGTTAGTGGAGAGCAGTGCTAAACGACACCACAACGACATCTCTCAGGGATGGGTGCTCGATCCCAGGCTTTGGGATACTCCGGCGCAGACATATTTTAATGAAGCAAACTGCTCACATAAATAGGCAAATCTTTATCCCATTCACTGAGGGGGAGATCCAGATCACTATGTCTCGTTAGATCTCGCGAGGCGTCCCGAGCATTGTAACTCTCGTGAGATTTAACAGCCTCGTTGTGTCACCGAGTCGGGCGCAGCGAGGCCATTCAGTCACACCCAGCGTCTCCTGAGACTATTCTTCAGGAACTTTTGGTATATTTTGTCATGGGTAATGGATTCTGTTAGGAGGGTAAGGATTCCCTCAAGCATGCTTCTTTGTATTTGCATATCAGCTATATCTTTTGGACAGGACCCAAAACTTTCAGTTTTAGTCCTACTATCACGCTATTTTCAGATGCAAAGTGTCAGGAATGTATAATGCTCCACTACGAATCCTTTAGAGGTTATTTTAATCCAAGCTACCAGGTAGAAACTGAGTTGGCAGGAAGTTAAAATCAGCCAGGACATTTGTCTGATGTACTTTCATCTGCTCTTCCCAGAATGGGAAAGCCAATGTGGTGTTCCCAGTAGGGAAGTTGATGTTTTTTTTAAAAAACATTCCTTGCGGAGCAGGCTCCAGAATTTCTATGCCTCTCCTCACCTGGACTCCCCTCGTTTCCAAACTTGAAACCCTCCTAAAACTCCTTGCCCATGTCTTGTTGCTGGAGTCTGTTCGTTTAGTTCCAGCTCCTGCCGTTCTGAATTCCACTCCTGCCACTGGCCAGGTGCCACTTCCCATCTATTAGAATAAATAGTATTAACTCTACAAGTTGAGCTCTCATTCAAATTCAATGCATACTAATCCCTTCTGATGAACTGGTCAACAAATAAAGATGCTATAGCTGCCCACATTTACTGCTGCTCATGGTTGCTTTCCCAATTGTGAGTAAACTGTTCTGTTGCAGAAAGCAGTCAAGACTATGAACATGGTCCTTGTCGTCCTGAATTTCTTCTAGCTGAGGTCAGACGTCTGCCTTTCTCTCTCACACCCCTCTAGATCCACTCTCAAGGTTCACTGCTTCTTTTCCATTAGCCTAGAAAAATATACTTGTTTTGGGCAGACTTCAAAGGTATATTCTACAAAGGTATCGGACCACTGTTTATTTACGAATGACAAAATGCTCTGACTGTCCATTTAATCCCAACAAAAACTCTTTGCAGTATGTCATATGGTATATGACCTTACTCAGCCACAAAAGTCCACCTTCAAACTCTGTGCTAACATGTGAACCATGAAGGTCATACAAGGCTGACCTCACCTTTGTTAACTATTTACATTATGTTTTAAAGGTCCTCGTTAGACAAAATGTTTGTTCAATGAACTAGAGGTCCATCCATGGAACAGTACTTGCATTTTAAAACTGGTGAGAATTTATTGCTTTCGATATGAAATACTTTTACTATAGTCCCCTTGCATTTGTATCTTCATTCAGATAGAAAAGAGAGCAGGAGAGCGAGAGAAATAGCTTAATGAGAGATCTCCCTTCTATCTGAGTAAATTTCACACAAACTCAAGAGTGTAAAACCAATCGATAATGAACAAACATTATGTATTGAGAGGGCTGAAACTATATACAATACCCTCACCAAAAAATAAAATGTTTGTATCTCAGTACAAATTTGTTTAAGGCACTAATTATTTCACACATGGAGGGGACTATTTTTATGGAATGTGTTTGAAAACCGTTTGATAAAACATTTTATGAAATTGCAACCCTTTAAACCACTGAAACCCAAATAAGGGGCGGGATTCTCCGAAATGGAGGCAGAGTGTTTGCGCCGTCGTGAACACCGGCGAGGTTCACGAAGGTGCGAAACGGCCCCTATCCCGACCGATTCAGGGCCCGATAATGGGCTAGGAGCGGCGCCGCGTCATTTACGCGCGCCAGGCCTTGGCACCGCGTAAAGTCGGCGGCGCATACATGACGTGGCCAGCGCCGCATAACTGGCGTCACCCGCGCATGCGCGGTTGCGGTCCTCTCCGAGTCCGCCCCGCAAGAAGATGTCTGACGGATCATGCGGGGCTGTGGAAGAAAGGAGGTCCTCCTTCAGAGAGGCCGGCCCGACGAACGGTGGGCACCGATCGTGGACCAGACCCTATTTGAGGTCCCCCCCGGTGCAGGATCCCCCCTTCCCGCCCCCCCCCCCCCCCCGCAGGCTACCCTCCCCCCCCCAGCATTCCCGCGCTGTTCCCGCCAGCAGCGACCAGGTGTGGACGGCGCCAGGGGGGAACCCGCCGTTTTGGGCAGGCCGCTCGGCTCATCGGCACTGAGAATCGCGGGGGTACCGGTGAATCGCAATTTTGGCTGTCTCGGGCGATTCACTGGACCGCGCCGCGCAAAACGCGATTGTGCCGATCTGGCCGCTTCCGTGAATCGCGGGAGGGCATCGGACCGGCGTCGTGGGAAAATTTGGCGACCCAGGCGATTCTCCAAACCGGCGCGGGAGCAGAGAATCGCGCCCAAGGAGTGGGATTTTCTGGGAAGAAACAGATACCCCTTCCCAGATATTAGAACAATATAAAAATACTTTGGGGGATTCCTTTGGGGGATAATGCTCTTAAGAGGTCGAGTCAGGAATTTTATATTAAAAAGAAGGCACTTTGCAATCCAACTCTAGCTTTTCAATTTACAAGTGGATATGATATGAATCTCGCTTCAACAAAAATGGTTCATTGTTCTAGTCTTTCAATGCACAGTGCATTTGTCCAGCTGATTTCTTAGTGTCTACGGTTTTCATTTTGGCTGAAACATTTCCGATTCTATTCTTTGCCAACACACAGAGTATATTTTGGCATATGTTGTAGTCTGGGTACAGTATATTACACTTAGCACAAGGACAAAGCAATTGTTCAGTGCTCTGTGCTAGTGCGTTTGGAAATGCAATTAAACAAATGCAAATCATGGCACTTTTCAAGCTAAATCTTGCTTACAAGCATCCCTCTATTGCACACTGATCTGACATTCTGAATATATGCTGGGAATCACTTATCTTTTTATCTATAAACTATTGGGAAATAAAAACAGTTCAGTGATGGAAGAATGTGAATTCCTTCACAGAGACAGTGATTATATACTTCTTGCCTCTCTTGGTCCACAGAGTTGATAAGATTTATATCGATCAGGAAAATGTACATTGTTCTAAATTCTGAATTTTCCCAGGGGTCTGTCAATGTCCTTTTGTAATGTCCATTGTTAGCCATTTGTGCCATTTCTCCAAGAGGTCACCAATCTTCTACTAAAGAACTCATATGGAACAGCTAATCTCCAGATCTAAGCAGCATGGCAGGGAACATGGAAGTCCTGTGGCACCTAATGCGGGAACTCACTGTCATTTTTTAGATCCATTTCCCATCTGACAGCCTATCCAGCAGTCAGGAGGAAAAGACAGCGACAGGAAGGCGTAGTGGTGCATGGTCTGTGGCAGTTTTGAGGCGACATGGTTGATCATTGCGGCAGAGGAGAGGTCAGACTTTGCAGCCAATGGAAGGTCACACAAGGACATAGATTAGAAAAAAAATAATTCACAGCCAGGAGGTATGGAGAGAGGGACCATAATTGGAAATGTTTAGTCTAAAGGCTTGCGTGAGGAGCATTGCTCCTCTGCCTGCAGCCAACAAGGAGTGATAGTGTAATAAATCTTCAAAGGCAGGATCCCTTCACCAGAATTCCTTTTATTTACAAAAACACCAGCAGAACAACCACATGCATTCAGCTTGCTGTGTGCACTGCAAGTGCAGAGGATCTGACACTCCCGGTTACATACAGAGAAAAGGGTTGATTGGGCCATTAATCAGGGAACTCGTATTCTAATTGGCCAATCTCAAAGGCCTGGTCTAAGTTATTACAGGTAGGGAAAGCATTACCTCAGAGAGACAGAATTCAGGCATCCCTTTTCATAGCTGAACTTCCCAACACCAGAGGAACACAGGCAGCAGGTAATTTGAAGTCAGGCTCTCAATCGCACATTGGATGCTTGATTTGAAAGAAACTTGGACACCACCTAATCTATTGCTGTAAAATCTGTAACAGACCTGTAGACAGCAGGTTCAGGTCACATTTTGCATATTTGATGGTTTAAACCCGTTTCCTTCCCAATGCAGAAGGCTTAATGATGAGACAAATGTCTTTCATTCCTGTTACTGTATCCTCTCTCTTTCAGTTTTAACGATAGGGTTAATTTTGTTTTACTTTAACTGATGTTCCGTATTTCCACATTTGTGTAATTTAAAAAATAATTCTCTTTTAAATTTAAAACTGCGTGCCTGTTTCTCTCTACTCCAGCTGTCCACTTTGAAACAATGACCCATTTCTTCAAATGGATTTTGATTGGCTGGCCACCAACCCTTAGGGGGACTTCCAGCTGCACAAAAAGATTCAAACAAATCAAAAAAAAAATCAGATGTTACAAGGACAGTGAGAATTAAAAGCAAAAAGTCCTGGGGAATCTTTTAAAATCCTATGAACAGGTCAGAACCATGTTGTAACAGTATTTTATGACCCCTTCGGCAGGTCTGTAAGGAGACAATGTCATTTACATTTTGTCCTGCTTCAAGAATCTACATTGTTAGTGGTCCGAGAAGTTCTGGCTTCTTTTCTTCCCAACTAAATTTTCAGTTGCCATATTCTAAATTAAAACAAACGAACGCTTTTAAGCATGCCACATGTAACATTATATAATAATATAGTGTAGATTGAAATAGTTTCACGGATTTAAAACAAACAACAAAACCAATGTTCATAAAAATATTAAATAATAATAAGATTTGATCATAAAAATGAAAAATTACTTTAAAAGAACCAATAACAATAGCATTGCCTGTATAAAAGAAAGCAAAGAAAACCTGTTGAGAAACTTCAACATACCTTTAAAACACTTGTGAAACTTTTTGCCTGTTGCCTCCAATGCAAACCTACCCTTTAAATGCTCGATCTCAATGGGAGTTCCCATAGCTGCTGTGCCACAAGGGGGCGTGGTTACATTCAAACTGCACCGTACAGGAGACTGCGCAGAGCGTCCCGCCGCGGACCCGAGGCTGCCACTGGAGCTGGAAAGTTCGCTGTGATTTCTAAGCGCAGGTATGTGAGCACTCTCTCAGTATTGGCAGGCCATGGCTTCCCGCTGATATTCAGACGTTACGGGCCAAAGGACTTAGATATGTCTCTCGGAGCTAAAGGGATCAAAGTATTTGGAGGAAAGTGGGAACAGGATAGTGAGTTGTATGATCAGTTATGATCATATTGAATGGTGGAGCAGGCTCGACGGACTGAATGGCCTATTCCTGCTCCTATTTTCTATGTTTCTATGTTTGCCTTGCCAATGCCTTGGCTAATCCCCAACACCCACCTAACCCCTACCCAGACTACCCTCCCAGCCCTATGAATAATCCCCACCCTTCAGCGGCCCTCCTGACTAATCCCCAATCCCTGACATCTCCATTCCAGTTCACCCTCCCAACCCACTGTCCACCCACAAGATGGAGAGAATGTGCAAACTCCACACAAACAGTGACCCAAGGCCAGCATTTATTTATTTATTTATTATAAATTTAGAGTACACAATTCATTTTTTCCAATTAAGGGGAAATTTAGCGTGGCCAAGCCCCTGGGCAGCAGAGCTAACCATTGTGCCACTGTGTGGCCTGGTTTACCTGGCCCTGAGGGCACGTATTAGGGCCTGTGATATTAAAATCATTGGACAGGTGAGCAATGCCCATGTGAGTTCACACACATATACTCTCCTGACTAATGAAATAGTTCATGGCAAAGATCACACTCTCTGACGATCGCCACTGACTGCTGGTGGATGACAGTATGCACTGCCTGGACAAAGTGATCGTTTCCCTATGAAACCTTCACTGTAACAGGAAAATGGTGGAACCCACAATTGCCACCAAAGGTACGGTAGATCATCCAGGCAATCCTCAGCTAATTTCAGGGCAATTGTAATTAATATAAATAAATAGGCTGGTTCAGGACTGACTGGACACTGGGAGAAACGTCTTCCTCTGGTCAGTCTTTTGGGGTGCTGTCAACCATATGCCTCTGATTGAGGCTGCATTCAAACTAAAGTGCCCCATCATCACCGCATGTAATTAGTGTGCCCCAGTGCTCATGATCTATTTTCCCGGTGCTGCACTGGAACATATTGGTTCGCCAAACACAGGAAATTCAAGTGGCGAGGAGTTTGCATTTTATTTTCCTGCCATCAAACAATACAATGCTCAGGACCAGCAGGACATGGAGTGCTGAACGAACGCTGTCCCCTTTGCATGAAGGTTATTAGATGATGTAAAAGTCAAGCAGGTAATTCAGGGAATGTGGCAGACACCAAATGACTAAATCTAGACGTATTGGTACAAACCCACATGTGATTGAGTATTGCTTTACATCCGATTCGCCTTATCTTTCGACATCATGACACACTTTAAACATGTGAGCCAGGTTCCGAATTCAGGCCTTGATGTCTCAATGAAATTAACTGCAGGCTAAACAAGGGAGGCGTTATTTTAGTATACATGCTTTTGCAGGTTGCTTGTTATTAACTTCTCATGTCCTGGATGTTCTGCAGTGTGAAGACTGAATACCCAACTGTCCAGAGGAATTGCAATGAGCTGGCGATGATGTACTCTGCACAGGAAACTCTAAATACCTCCAGAGCCTATCACAGGTCTTCAAACACGTTTGACGTTTCCCCGGGGAACTTTATACAGGTCCATCTGTGAAATCGCAGCAGAAGCGTGCTGAAACTGACTTGATTCATTTCCTTCCCACATGTTGAAGTGTTTGTAAACGCCAGGCTGCAGTTTGGGTCTTTGCTGATCTTGGCTAAAGGACTCAGGTATGTGGCAGAGTTTACATGTCGGTTAGATTTAGTTAAGATGCCTGAGTTTTTTATCTTGCAAAAAAAAAAGACAAGCAAGGTGTGACATTTTTGAATTGCAAATATTAATATCACTGCTATTTCCTTTTTTTCTGTATATATTTGATGTAGATATTAATTGGGAAACACGGGTTTGAGTGTCCAGATGGCTCTTTTACACCTCCGCTTGTGTTTGACAACCTTGCTATTGTGGGTCATTCAGAAGTCTGGTGCGTTTGTGTTCGCTAATGTGACCGAACTGACAGTGAACCCAACTGCGGAGACCGAACCTGACTTCAGCAAGTTTCCCTACACCGGCGGGATTCCCCGCAGCAGACGCAGGCGGCAGATCTCCCCAAGAGGCCGAAACGAGATCCTGGATTATCACAACAAGGTCAGGTCGCAGGTTTTCCCGCCTGCCGCTAACATGGAGTATATGGTGAGTGGGATTAATCTGATTGAGTCCATCTGTAACTTGTTTCAATAAATCGGAGATCATGCAAAGAAATGAAGCTAGATCTGGTTGCTGCCTTGTGTGTTCTATATTTTGGAGGGGTGACAGAGCAGGATCTGCCCAGTGCCCACTGAGAGGAACACAGGCTAGCAGAGCCATGTGCACTCACAGTATTGTCACGGCGCCATTCGGCCCATCGCGTCCCTGCAACACCCCTGTTTTGTGCATTGCACCAGCCCTGGACTGGAAATGCGAATCCGCAGTCCGGATTCAGTGTTCAAACTGCCTTTTCAGAAAAAGGGAATGCGGTTCCAGTGGGGAGATGGTCTCCTCCCATTCTAATGTGAGACAGAATTAATTTTAAATCCACCGCAGGGTCAACTCGGTTTACAAAGTCTGTAAACCCGGGATACACTTAATTTAAATCTTTATAGAGCAGGAATAGTCTAGATGTTTAAAAAGAACTATTGGGAGGGAGTACCAGGTGAGATCCAAGGCGTGTAAATCTGGTTGGGGTTCTTCATTAGTTTGACATCTCCCTTTGTGATGCCACTTGAAAAACAGTGGACTGTTTTTTGACCTGGAGCCTCGGCAGTCTGTTGTCGAATGTCACAAAGGATGTTGTGGGGGAGAAATTAATTCGTGAGGAACACAACTTGTGGAGGCGCTGGGCAGACAATAGATCAGACCGCTCTCTGGTACTTGTTAGGGTGCAGAAGGAGGCCATTCGGCCCATCGTGTCTACACTGACCCTCCACATGAGCTTTTGACTTTGTGCCATTTCCCTGGCTTTCCCCGTACCCCCTGCACCTTGTTGCTATTCAAGTAATCATCCCTCTTGAATGCCTCACTTGAACCTGCCTCCACCACACATCCAGGCAGTGCACTCCAGACCTGAACACGTTTTTTTTCCCATATCACATTTGCTTCTTTTGCAAATCACTTTAAATCATTGCCCTCTCCTGTCCCTATTAATAAAGCCCTGAATACTATATGCTTTGTGAACTGTTCTGTCCATCGGCCCAGCCACCTTCAATGATCTATGCACATATATATCCAGGTTGCTCTGCTCCTGCACCCCTTCAGAATTGTACCCCTTTTATATTGTCTGCCTATATTCTTCCTACCAAAATGCATTACCTCACACTTCTCCACATCAAACTTCATCTGCCACCTGTCTGCCCACTCCACCAACTTGTCCATGTTGTTTTGAAGTTCTCCGCTGTCCTCTTCACAATTTACAATACTTCCAAGTTTTGTGTCATCCGCAAACTTTGAAATTGTCCCCTGCACACCAAAATCTAGATGATTAATTTGTATCAGGGGAAGCAAGGGTCACAATAACGACTCCTCTCGAACTCCACAATCTTCTGCCAGTCCGAAAAATATCCATTGACTATTACCTTCTGTCTGTTATTATTCAGCCAATTTTCTATCCATGTTGCTGCTGTCACATTTATTCCACGAGCTATAACTTTTCTCATGTTTGTTGTGTGGCATTTTATCAAATGTCTTTCAAAAGTTCATGTACACCACATCAACAGCATTACTCTTATCAACCCTTTCTGTGACCCCCTTCAAAAAACACCAGCACATTAGTTCAACATGAGTCCCCTTTTAGATATCCATGCTAGCTCTTCCTAATCAATCCACCTTTTTCCATGTGACTACTAAATCCACCCCGAATAATTGTTTTGAGAAGATTTCCCACCACTGATGTTAAACTGACTATCTGTAATTATTGGGGTTATTCTCACAACTTTTTTTGAACAAGGGTGTAATGTTTGAAATTCCCTATTCCTTTGGCATCTCCCCTGGCTTTAGAGAAGTCTGGAAGATTATAATCAGAGCCCCTTCAATTTCCACTCTCACTTCCTTCAATATCCCTGAATGCATCTCATCCAGTCCCGATGCCTTGTCAACTTTCAGTTCCGACTGTCTATTCAACAATGACTCTTGAACCCTTCCTAGTGACAGAGTTTCCTTCTCTGTCACTATGGCCTGGGTAGCAACTACCTCCTTGATAAAGACAGATGCAAAATGTTCATCTAATACCTCAACCAGGCCCCCCCCCGCCCCACCTCCATGTGTAAATCCCCTTTTTGGCTACTAATCGGCCCTACTCCCCCTTTTACTATTTCATTGCTGTTAGAAGACTTTGAGATTCCCCTTCATGTTGGCTGCCAGTCTTTTCTCATAATCCCTCTTCACTTCTCTGTGATTTTTCCCCTCCCCTCTGAACCTTCTGTATTCCTCTTGGTTTTCACCTGACACCTGTCGTAAGCTCAATTTTTCTTCCTTATCTAGTTTCTACCTCCTTTTTCATCCAGGGAGTTCTGGATTTGTTTCCCCATTGGAGGGAATACACCTTGATTGTGCCTGAACCATTTCTTTTTTGAAGGCAGCCCATTGTTCAGCTACAGTTTTCCCCACCAACCTTTCATTCCGGTCTATCTGGTCCAGCTCCATTCTTGCCCCATTGAAGCCAGCTCTCCCCAGTTAATTATTCTTACTCTGGTTTGCCTGTTGTCCTTTTCCATTGTCACCCTAAACTTACAATGCAATGATCTCTGTCTCCTAAATGTTCCCCCACTGACACTTGATCTATTTGGTCAGCGGCTGGTTTTGAAAGCAGACCAAGGCAGGCCAGCAGCACGGTTCAATTCCCGTACCAGCCTCCCCGAACAGGTGCCGGAATGTGGCGACTAGGGGCTTTTCACAGTAACTTCATTTGAAGCCTACTTGTGACAATAAGCAATTTTCATTTCATTTCATTTCACCTCTTTTCCAAGAATCAGGTCCAACAGTGCATCCTTTCTTGTTGGATTGGACACATACTGTTAAGGAAAATTGTCCTGAACACAATGTAGAGACGTTTGCCCTTCGCTTCTCTGCCATTTACACTACCACTGCCCCAGTCTACATTTGGGTAATTAAAGTTCCCCATTATAACTACTCTATGGTGTTTGCATCTCTCTATAATTATGCTGCAGATTTGTTCTTCTACATTCTTCTCACTAGTTGCCATTCTATATACCACACCAAGCAATGTGATTGCACCCTTTTTGTTCCTTAGCTCTAGCCAAATTAATTCTGCCCTTGAACCCTCTGGGAAATTCTCTTTCTCTAGCAGTCCAATGCGATCCTTAATGAATGCTGCCAACCGTCCTCCTTTGCTTCCTTTCCTATCCTTTCTGGATACCTTGTACCCAGGAACATTTAACATCCAGTCCAGCTTTTGCTTGAGCCAGGTTATTGACCCAGCATCATATTTCAATATCACAATCTGTGCCTCTAACTCCCCAATCTTATTTACTATGCTTTGTGCTTTCACACACATGCACAATAACCCTGATTTAGAAGTCATTACGTTCTCCCTTATCCTGGCTTCACCTGTTAATTTACTAATCTCTATAACAGTGCTATCTGTCTCTCCCAGTGCTTTATGCACCCTGATATTTCTCTTTTGGCTCCCACACTGCTGCCGAGTAGGGGCAGCGTGGTAGCATAGTGGTTAGCACTGTGGCTTCACAGCGCCAGGGTCCCTGGTTCAATTCCGCATTTGGCCACTGTCTGTGCGGAGTCTGCGCTTTCTCCCCGTGTCTGCATCACAGCGCCAGGGACCCAGGTTCCATTCATCGCTGGGCCACTGTCTGTGCAAAGTCTGCACGTTCTCCCCGTGTCTGCATGGGTGTCCACCGGGTGCTCCGGTTTCCTCCCACAGTCCAAAGATGTGCAGGTTAGGTGGATTAGCCATGCTAAATTTCCCTTCGTGTCCAAAAAGGTTAGGATGGGTTATTGGGTTCGGGGGATAGAGTGGACGTGAGGGCTTAAGTGGGTCGGTGTAGACTCGAAGGGCCAAATGACCTCCTTCTGCACTGTATGTTCTATGTTTAAAGCCCTTTCAACAGCCCCAGCAAAACACTCAGCAAGGAACTCAGTTACAGCTTCGTTCAGGTGCATCCTGTCTGGCTTGTCCAGGTGCCATCTCCCCCAGAGCCAGTCTAGGACTCTAAAGCTCTCCCTCCTGCAGCATCTTTCCAGCCACGCATTCATCTGCCTTATCCTCCTATTTCTGTACTCACTTGCACGTGGCACTGGGAGTAATCTGGAGATTAATAGATTTGTGGTCCTGCTTGCTAATCTCCTACCTAGTTCCCTAAATTTTGACTTCAGGACCACATTCTGTTTCGTACCTTAGTCATTGGTAACAATGTGTACCACAACCTCTGACTGTTCACCCTGCTACAGAAGAATGTTCTGCAGCCATTCTGTGACATCCTTGACCCTCACACCAGGGAGGCAACATACAATGCTGGAGTTATTTCTATGGTCACAGAAACCTCTGTCTGTCTCCCGAGCTAACAAATCCACTATCACTATTGCTCATCATTTCTTCTTCCTCCTCTCCTGCACAGTCGAGCTGTTCGTGGTAACTCCTTAACCAATCAGATCAAAGGATTATCTATGAGCAGTACAAAGTCTGAAGCAGGAAGTGGAAGGTAGAATGGTGTGTCCAAAATAAAATCTGACAGGGAAAGAAGCATATTGGGGAAGAAAGATTGAATTAAGAGAAAGTAGAGATGTTTAAAAGTAGTTAATTGATTTAAATCTCCAACAATTAAAAATTGAAGGAATAGGGCTTCACATTTATAAAAGTTAATTTTCAGGATCAAAAAGATTGCTTGGCAGTAATTAAGCCTTATCACACTGTTGAAAAAGTAATTTATACCGAAATGGACAAGCCGTAATTTCTGTGATGGGTTTAAATTAACGTGCAAGTACAGAAACTTCATGTCATTCAATATATTTGAATGGTTAGCCGATCAGCAAGGTGCCATTCCTGTGAAGCTAATGGCACATTGGAATATCTCAGCCCGAACCCTCCACACTTTCATATATAACCACGTGATTTATGCATGAGTAACAATGAGCACCATTAGCCTCACCATTATTTTGAGAGTAAATTCTGGCCCAGTTATTTTATTCCTTGTGATGCAAGGAAATGCCTTCAAAGCCATTGCAAGTTGTATATGGAATTATTACAACACTGAATATCCCCATTTTTACTGCACAAATTTCATTCCTACCTCTTGATTCAAGAATTCAAGATAAAAGTTTTGACCTCTTCAATTTGACCACAATTATTTTGATTCAAATGTTGTCTGAAGAGTTGGTGCCTCAGAATGTGAAACAAGCTTTATTAAGCAAACTTCATTATCGCATTTTTGATTGAACATGAATATTATCATAGAATTTATCATAGATTATCATAGAACTTACAGTGCAGAAGGAGGCCATTCGGCCCATCGAGTCTGCACTGGCTCTTGGAAAGAGCACCCTACCCAAGGTCAACATCGCCACCCTATCCCCATAACCCAACCCAACACTAAGGGCAATTTTGGACACTAAGGGCAATTTATCATGGCCAATCCACCTAACCTGCCCATCTTTGGACTGTGGGGGGAAACCGGAGCACCCGGAGGAAATCCACGCACACACGGGGAGGATGTGCAGACTCCGCACAGACAGTGACCCAAGCTGGAATCGAACCTGGGACCCTGGAGCTGTGAAGCAATTGTGCTATCCACAAGGCTACCATGCTGCCACATAATTATGTGTTAATTATCTGCCCATTAACCATCCTTTAAGATGAAGCAACAAACATAAATCGATCTCTTCATGGTACCTATTGTGAGAATTGATATCAATATCTTTTAATGTATGAACTATCTTTCATGCAGTACTAAAATTCAAAGAATATTTCATCAATTTTGCTAATACTGAATTTGGTGATTATTGCGACTGTTTTCTGCTCTGAGTAAACGTTTTGGCAAATTGTGTTTATCCCGCATTCATTGTTAAAACAATATTTACTTTCTAATTGTTTGAGATATTTAACTATTTAAAATTACATTGCCATCTGATATTTTGTTAAGGAGAACAGGAATTTCCTTTTAAAAACACAAGGCCAAATGCGATGTGTCCAACTTTAATGGATTCTTCTGTATTTTTCCATTATTATTGGACAACATTTCTGGTGTATGCTACATCTTAAAAACCATTTATAGTGGGTTTTTCTTATGATACCTCAGAGAGGTTCATTCAATCTTTATGGCAGTGGCTCATCTTAAGCAGCCACAGGCAATTTCTGCGAAATCAACTAGATCTACATATATATTAATATAATAATCTTTATTGTCACAAGTAGGCTTTCATTAACATTGCAATGAAGTTACTGTGAAAAGGCCCCAGTCACCACATTCCGGCGCCTCTTCGGGTACACAGAGAATTCAGATTGTCCAATTCACCTAACAGCACGTCTTTCGAGACTTGTGGGAGGAAACCAGAGCACTCGGAGGAAACCCACGCAGACACAGGGAGAACGTGCAGGCTCCGTATAGGCAGTGACCCAAGCCGGGAATCGAACCTGGGACCTTGGAACTGTGAAGTAACAGTGCTAACCACTTTGCTACCATGCCACCCCATGGATGCCTACATGTATGCTCATTGATTTGTCAGTTCACTGATGTACTTTACATGAGAGCTCGGGAATCCTTCCCAACGTCACCAGCGCAAGGCAGCAGCAGTAAATGGTCATGTAGCTTTATGGGGTTGCTGGCTTCCCTATGGTCCATGGTACAATCAATGGCACCCGCATTGCCTTGTGTGCTCCAGTAGAATAGACTCTCAGCAAGAAGGGCTTCCATTCCTTCAATGTCATGTGAGATAACTTATTTTACCCAGTCCAATGGTTTTCATGGTTGCAAGCTGAGGGTCAGTATTATGAGAGGTAATTGGTTGGTTGTGCACTGCAATAGGGTAATGGGACTGAGGTAGCCCTGATTTAATGGCAGTTTGTTCCTGGCAGGGCGTCATTGCTGGCTGCATTTCCAGAACTTTGTCTTGGACAACCTTGTGGCACCGCTCACTGATGTGGTATTCTGAGAGGATGACATATGCTGCTATGCAGAGAGATGGTGGTATCAGGCAGGCCGACTCTAGCCATTATCATCTCACTGAGTCATAGATCTGATCAGAGGGCTGGACGGTTTACCAATAGCTTTCGGATCCTGAAAGCCCCGAGCGACAATATGCATCAACATCATAAACGCCCAACTGCAATGTTACCTCAACAAGTGAAGACAGCCAGGAGGAGGAATCAAAGAGGAGAACGAGTACTCATTCAGACCTCCATAAGGAAAGTTTGGATCCCCTGTGACGGACTTTTTCCTCCTTCTCAATCATGAACGCCCTGTGATCCATATTCATCAGTTGATCCTGTCAACTATCTAATGCAAGCAGTGGTCTCTGATCCAAATGATTCCCTCTCCTCCCTACTGATCTTCCATTCAGAATGGTGAGGAAGTCTGGTGTGTTTTAAATGAGACGTGGTAATTAATGTAGACAAGGCTGAGTTTTGCACACACAACATTGCTCACCCATATAGACCTGCCCAAATTTAAAATTGGAGGCCCACATTTGAAGGTTAGACAGGGCTGTCTTATGCCAATTCAATATTTATCAATAATAAATCCTGGATTAATCTCACTTGACTAGCCAACAAAAGCATAGTATTTTCACTCTACTCTGGAATACTTTAGATTGCTGAGTGTTGACGACATATGTCTCTTGTGATAAGTCTAGATGTTTGCACTAACTGGGGTGTGGTTTAATTTGAAATGTTACCAATGTAGAAGTCTTAGAGTAGACTGCACGTGTGTGAATAAGTGTGACCTTAATCAACCACTTCAGTGGGATCTTAATGAGTTTTCAATATTTATTAGCTTCAAGATGCGGGGAACCAAAGGCATCATAAAAGCCACAATGATCTGTGTTGAGACATTCTGCTATTACAGTGGTGCCTCGCAGTAATAATTTACTACACAAAGTTCCTGTTACAAGAAATGTTTCCACAGGCATTGTAATGACCACAGCAGATGTTATTGCAAAGCAAGCCAGAACCCAGAGGGAATCCTGTCTTATCATCAACCATTTTTTTGTATTTCGAATATGAAGAGGAAAAACTACTGATGCCAGAACATTGAACATCAGGAACACTTTAAGGATTAAAAAAATAAAACATTTATGAACAAGAAAAAAAAAACTTAAGCACATAAGATTAAAGTTACACAGTTAAAACCACCTTACAGAATACCTCCTAAAAAAATGTCACTTCTTCAGGACGCACAGGTAAACCATCTTCTTGGCAACAACTCCTTTGTCGATGTTTTAAACTATAAAAATCCAGTATTATTGTCCAAGACAAAGTACTGGTCATTTTAATAAAGGTATATCACATGACTCCTCAAACACTCTGCTGTGGAAACTCAAAAGAAATGTTCAGAAACAGACTGTCTTCTGAAAACAAAGGATTTTCTGGCTTGACTGGATGGTTGCTTCAAATTCAAAACTTTCATAATTTCTCCCAACACAGATTTGGTCTTGGGACATTTCCCCCATACAGCCACCTCAACACAGCTAAATACCTTACCTTAAATATCCTTTTCCCCTTTCATCTCAGATTCCATTGTCCACCAGTTTAATTAATCACGGACAAACACTCTTTGCAGATGCTCCCACTCACCATCCGGACTTGGAAATATATCGCCGTTCCTTCACTGTCGCTGGGTCAAAATCCTGGAGCTCCCTCCCTAGCAGTACTGTATATGTACCTACACCTCAGGGACTGCAGCGGTCCAAGAAGGCAGCTCACCACCATCATCTCAAGGGAGGATAGACGCTGGTCTAGCCATCAACGCCAACATCCCGTAAAATGAGTTGGAAAAAATTCCCCAAAATATTACAACAAAATATCCATCATTACACCGTGCATGCATTTTCAAGATAATCCAAAGAACATCTCTCAAATAAGAGAAACTTGAAATAGAACTGTTTACATATATTCCCCCCACCTTTCTGCCAAGTTTTATTGCATTAGAATTTCTATAATGTAGAAGGTTCAGATAAAATTGACTCCAGCCATCAAGCGGTGATAGATTAAGGAAATGTTGGTGCACATTTTTCAATGGCTGTCTCACAATCAAAAATCCTGAAAACAATATAGAACCTTGGGTGCACATGTGCTCCATCAATCTGTTGGTTTCTGAGATCAGGGAGGATAATTTTCACGTTCAATATATCAAAAGAAGTTTATCATTTTACTTTGCTTCTTTCACAGCTCTGGGATGACAGACTAGCAAAATCCGCTGAAGCATGGGCAGCTCATTGTATATGGGATCATGGACCACCCAGCATGTTAAAATATGTTGGTCAAAATATGTCTATTCAGTCAGGCCGGTAAGTAAAGGAGGCTCCTTCCCTAATTAAATGTAGGACCAATGGGCTTATGGAAGCTTTGGGACAGACAAAAAACTGATAGTTACAGATTGGCTGTCTATGAAACATTCTGTCTGATTTTTCTTTCCTCAGTGGACAGTGACATTGGATAAAAAGATCTTCCAACTGTTCACGCTGGCGGGATCTTCCGGTCCCGCCAATAATGCACCCCTGCCACTTGTTACAAGGCAGCATGGGGTGGATTCAATGGGAAATACCATTGACAGCCGCTGAGAAAAAACGCCATGGGGAGGCCAGAGAATCTCCCAAATAATGTGTGTCTTGGTCACAACTGTAAGGCTTCCCAGTAGAAGAATGCTCCACAATATGCTGTGACTAGTTAACAGTCTTATGTAATTAAATGCTTCTGTCAGTCCTTTTTTAAGTTAACTCAGCTGAGGTTCTTCCTACAATGGTCTCCTTCTTCAGTTTCCTACTCAAATGCCCATTATTTCTCTGTGAGCATAGCCATTGAGTGCCAAGAGGCTATTCACCATGAGAGCAGCAAAGTCAAGATGAACTCTGCCTTCACCCAATGTTCATAGAGTCATCGATGTTTACAGCATGAAAACAGGCCATTCGGCCCAACTTGTCCATGCCGCCCAGTTTTTACCAAAGGATATTTATTGCCCACATTTGGCCCATATCCCTCTGGGCGTCTCGGTAACATAGTGGTTAGCACTCTTGCTTCACTACGGCAGGGTCCCAGGTTCGATTCCCGGCTTGGGTCACTGTCTGTGCGGAGTCTGCACGTTCTCCCCGTGTCTGCGTGGGTTTCCTCCGGGTGCTCCGGTTTCCACCCACAGTCCAAAGATGTACAGGTTAGGAGAATTGACTGTTCTAAATTGCCCTTTGTGTCCAAAAAAGGTTCGATGCGATTACGGGGTTAGAGTGGAGGTGTGGACTTGGGTTGGGTGCTCTTTCCGAGGACCGGTGCAGGCTCAATGGGCTGAATGGCCTCCTTCTGCACTGTAAATTCTATGATCCTATGATTCTGTACCCAGCTTTCCCACATAACTGTCTAGATACTTTTTAAAAGACAAAATTGTACCTGCCTCTACTACTGCGTCTGGTAGCTCGTTCCAGACACTCACCACCCTCTGTGTGAAAATATTGCCCCTCTGGACCCTGATTTGTGTATTTTTGCAGCTTGCGTTCTGTTGGGCAAGGGAGAGCGGGATTGAGAGGGGTGTGACATCATTGAGGCAGCGCCCAGAAATGAAGGTGAGCGCGGGGCCCACAAAGTGTACATTTGGCACCACCAAGGCCCCTTCCCCTCCTGCCCAATGGCCACTTCCCCTCCCGCTCTCCCTGTCACTTTTTTGTCGGCTGTACCTCACTGTGTCATCCATTCCACTCTCCTCATCGCTCTCGCCCTGGCCTGGAACTTTGAAGTTGACAGCTTGCTGTTTACAGCTCGCCCAATCAGAGGCTGGATTCTCACTGCACAGAAGCCAATGCGGGGAGAGGTCAGCTTCTGATTGGACAGCTTCACCGTCAGAAAATCAGACGTAAGAAGACTTTTAAACTGCTTTCGGCCTCCAAGCTCAAACTCAATTCTAAAATTTTCCATATTACCTATATTTTCTGGTTTATCAAGTGTGAAATATTCTATCATATCCAGTGGAACAGATTTTGGCCATAAGGCAGCGTCTTCAGGATAGGCGTCTTCCGTCATTTCAACAGAAGAAATATCTTTTTTAGCATTTTCCAAATTTCATACATCAGCATAGCCTACCACAGAATCCTTGCATGTATCCAATGGAATCCCAGGGTTCCACAGAACCCAGTTAAAGAAACTCTAATGTAGAGTAAAGTAAATAGGAGAGCACACATAAATTCTGTGCTTGAATCAATTCCATTACCCTGACTCTACTGTAATTCACACTGGATGTAAACTGAAACACGTGTACCATTCCTCCAGTGCCCTCTTTATAAGCATGCAGACAGGAGTGCCACAATCCAAATCTGCTCCAGGGCTAGAGAGAGGAAACAATTCTGCCAGTGGCAAGGAATCTGTTGGGCTGACAGTATCTCACTCACTAGTAAGAGTACTGGTGGGGAACAGTCTGTTCCACGGGTTTGATAGAATTGCGAGTCGACGAGCACTTAAGTAACATTCCCACGGTTTAGGTCCCTAACGAGGATGTCCGAGTGGGTGTGGTACCAGCTAGCAGCAATGCACCCACCAGAGATCAATGATCATTGTGGAACTCCAGAGGGAAAGTGGGATGCAGGTTGTGGTGTGGGGTGGCAGAATTTTTTTAAATATTCATTTACGGGATGTGGGCGTCGCTGGTTAGGCCAGCATTAATTGTCCATCCCTAGTTGTCTTTCAGAAGGTGGTGGTGAGCTGCCTTCTTGAACCGCCGCAGTCCTTGAGGTGTAGGTACACCCACTGTGCTGTTAGGGAGGATTTTGACCCAGCAACAGTGAAGGAACGGCAATTTATTTCCAAGGTGGGGTGGTGAGTGTTTTGCAAAGGAACCTCCAGGTAGTGGGGTTCCCAGGTATCAGCTGCTCTTGTCCTTCTAGCTGGTAGTAGTCCTGGGTTTGGAACGTGTTGTCGAAGGAACCTCGATGAGTTACTGCAGTGCATCTTGTAGATTGTACACACGCCTGCCACTGTTCGTTGGTGGTGGAGGGTTTGAATGTTTCTGGAATGAGGAGCAATCAAACTGGCTGCTTTGTCCTGGATGGTAAAGAGCTTCTTGAGTGTTGTTGGAGCTGCACTCATCCAGGCAAGTGGAGAGTATTCCATTACACTCCTGACTTGCCTTGCAGATGGTGAACAGGCTTTTGGGGGGTCAGATTACTCGCCATAGGATTCCTAACCTTTGACCTGCCCTGGTAACCACAGTATTCATGTGCTGGGCTCCTCCACCATTGAGGATGGGGATATTTGTGGAACCTCCTGCTCCAGTGAGTTGTTTAAGTGTCCACCAGCATTCATGGTTGGATGTGACAGAACTTTAGAGCTTAGATCTGATGCACTGTTGTGGAATTGTTTAGCTCTGTCTATTACTTTCTGCATATGCTGTTTGGCACACAAACCTGTGTTGTAGCTTCACCAGGTTGACACCTCATTTTTTGGTATGCCTGATGTTGCCCCTGGCATGCTCTCCTGCACTCTTCATTGAACCAGGGTTGATCCCCTGGTAATGGTAGAGTGGGGATATGCCGGGCCATGGGGTTACAGATGGTGGTTGAATACAGCTCTGCTTCTGCTGATGATCCACTGCAACTCATGGATACCCAGATTTGAGTTGCTAGATCAGTTTGAAGCCTACACCATTTAGTTCGGTGGTAGTCCCACACACCACGATGGAGGGTATCTTCAATCTGAAGAGACATTGTCTCCACAAGGACTGTGCAGTGCTCACTTCTACCGATACTGTCACGGACAGATGAATTTGCAGCAGGCAGATTGGTGAGGCTGAGGTCAAATATGTTTTTCCCTCTTGTTGGTTCCCTCAACACCTGTTGAAGTCCCAGTCTAGCAGCTATGTCCTTTAGGACCTGCCCAGCTCGGTCTGTGGTGGTACTACCAAACCACTCTTGATGATGGACATTGAAGTCCCCCACCCAGATTATATTCTGCGCCCTTGCCACCCTCAGTGCTCCCTCCAAGTGGAATGTGTGAAAGCTAATGAGACGAGTGTGTGTGAGAGAGGTTGCATGTGTGTGGGAGAGAAAGAGGTGAGAGCGAAATGAAAAATGAAAATCGCTTATTGTCACAAGTAGGTTTCAAATGAAGTTACTGTGAAAAGCCCCTAGTCGCCACATTCCGGCGCCTGTTCAGGGAGCCTGGTACGGGAACTGAATCGTGCTGCTGGCCTGCCTTGGTCTGCTTTAAAAGCCAGCTCTTTAGCCCTGTGCTAAACCAGCCCCAGTGTGTGAGAGAGCGAGATAAGTGTGTGCGTGAGAGAGAGAGCGGTGAGTGTGTGTGTGTGTGAGAGAGAGAGAGTTGAGTGTGTGTGTGTGAGAGAGATAGATAAGTGTGTGCGTGAGAGAGAGAGAGAGGTGAGTGTGTGTGTGTGAGAGAGATAGATAAGTGTGTGCGTGAGAGAGAGAGAGAGGTGAGTGTGTGTGCATGTGTGTGTGATGGAGAGGTGAGTGTGTGTGTGAGAGAGGTGAGTGTGTGAGTGTGAGAAAGAGAGGTGAGTGTGTTAGCGTGTGTGAGGGAGAGGTGAGTGTGTGGATGAGAGAAAGGTTGAATGTGTGAGAGAAAGAGAGGCAAGTGTGTGTGTGTGTGTGTGAGGGAGAGGCTGGGATTCTCCCTTACCGCGTACAAGTTCCGAGCTGGCGTCAAAATCGTCGCGAACGGCTCCGGCGTCGGACCCAGCAAAAGTGCGCAAATTCTGCGCAACAGAAGGGGCCAGCACGGGAATGTCGGGAAGAGTGACAGCACGAACCGGAACTGCGTCACCACGCGCGTGGCACAATTGACGCCGTGCAGCGTCGCTTTTAAATTGATGCCATCAGCAGAGAAAGGGCAACGCCGGAAGATGGCCATCCGCCGCGCAGCGCCGAGGTTCCAGGACCGAGACATCGAAGCGCTCCTGGACGCCGTGGAGTGGAGGAGGGAGGCCTTGTACCCTGGACATGGCCGCAGGGTCGCTGCTAACACCAGCCGGCACCTGTGGAGGGAGGTGGGAGAAGCCGTCAGCATCGTGGGGATAACCCCCAAGACCGGCAGCCAGTGCCACAAGAAGGTCAATGACCTAGTCAGGGCAGCCAGGTAAGTACCCCCCACTGTGCCCATGGCACCAATCCCCAAACACTCCCCCCCCACCCATGTGGCACTGCATCCCCCACACTCCGCATGATGGGTGGTACAGCCGTCGCAACCACCAATGCACGCTGCATTGACAGGATGGCATCTGAGCCTATGCCAACATACAACTGCTGGACTGCAAGTATATATCCACCATCTTTCTCTCCACACCCCCCCCCCCACACCCCCCCCTCGCACCCCCAGGCCGTGCCATGGTGACCACAGGCCAGGGATCGACCCGGGCCATCAGGCATAGGCCACCCCCATGCAGTGCCGGTGCAGCACGACGTTGGGACTCATCCAGCGACAGGGAGGGCAGCCACACCAACAGCCCCCCGTCCCAGTCGACCCAGGACACAACGACACAGGGCACCCACACTGATGACACCGACACCCAGGACACATGATCACAGGATACACCACCCCAGGGGGCCCCGGACTTCGGCTCCGATGAGGTCATCGACGGAACGCCACTGCTATCTCCTACACCCTCCACCATCGCAGAGACTCTCACCTCGATTGGGCACTTTAGTGATGAGGCTTCTGGGACACTCACTGGTGCACGCAACACAGCCATCCCGGTAGAGCAGGTGGAGGCAGGAGCAGCCGAGGGGGCGGACGGTCGGAGGGCAGCCCGGCCCCAGCAACCTGCTGCCGCCCAGACGGGTCCCGGGTTCCTGGAGTTCCCAACCCACCCATAGACCCGATGCAGTCAGGGACCCTGGGACAAGTGGAGGGGGTGACGGCCGGCAAGCAGCAGCTACAGACGCAGGTGGAGGAGTCCACCCGCCTGCAGGAGCAGTGGGTGATGCCGGTCATTGCTGCCACCCAGGCCTCCACCGCACGTGTGGCGTCTGCAGAGGAGGCAATGGGGGCGTCGGTGTCGGACATGGGCAGCAGTATGCAAGGCCTGGGGCTTTCTGTGCAGGCGGCATCCATGGCCCATGACATGGCTGCCCTCTCTCAAACAGCCATGAGCGAGAGCCAACTGCAGATTGCAGAGGCGCTCAACGCCATAGCCCGGTCCCAGCAGGTCACGGCCCAGTCTCAGCAGGCCATTGCTGAGGGCATCGGCGCCATTGCCCAGATGCTGGCCGGCGTGGCATGGCCACAGACAGGGATGGCCAACTCCCTGAGCTCCATGGCTGCAAACTTGCAGACCCCCTTCGATACCAGGGCAGGCCTCCAGGATTGGCAGCGGCAGGTGCCGGGGTGCCACGGGTGCTGGATCCACTCGCACTCCCGTTCCATGGAGAAGCCCCGGGAGCCCTCGGGCACCCCGAAGGAGGAGGAGGTGCTGGGGCCAGTTCCAGGTCCCCCTGCAGGGGAGGTCCCGGAAGACTGCGACACCTCAGACTCACCCCCTTCCATCCCAGGTGCAACAGGCAGAACAGGCTTGCAGTTCACCATCCCAGTTGCCCGAGACGCAGCTAGACCCATCCAAGCCTGGCCGCCCCAGGAAACGGCCGCCAACGGGGACCCTTGTCACAGGGCAGGAATCACAGGAGTCCGCCTCCAGTTCTGCTGTACCGTCTGGAGAAGCACCTAGACGTAGTCATAGGGTCCGTAAGGCCAAGAAATTAGACACTGAGTAAGTTGGCATGGGTGCAGGGCAAGACTAGTTATAGGGACTGTTTGTAATTAAAGTCACTTTCACACCTACAGAAGCTGCCTCTGTGCTCTGTCCGATGGGGGTGGGGTGGGAAGTGAGCGCCAGTGTGTGTGAGGGGTGAAAGGAGGTCGAGCTCAGGTGAGTGTGACGTGTGCCCCCCCACCCAACGCCCCGGGTCGCCCTCGCCCCCCCGCCCCCTGACAGACGACAGGTCCATGCGATGCACTGTCCAGGCCGCATGCAGGGGCCTCCCAGGTGGAGGGTGTTACTGTGGCCATGAGTCAGACATTGTCTAACGATGCGGAGCCCAGAGCTCATCGCAGAGCGGGTTATCATCATCCTCCATGGTATGCAATAGACTCGCTTCCACTGGCGACCGTGTGAGCCCTGGCCGTTGTGCGGCAGGTGGATGCGTAATGGAGGGGTGGTGTGCATGCGGGTGGTTGTTGGTGGGCGGGGTGAGGATGGTGGACGGGGTGGCAGTGGTGGGGTGGTGCAGTACTGTGCTGTCCGTGCCCATGCTCAGTGAATCCACCCCCCCCCCCCTCCATGGTCTGTGAACCGTGCGGCTATCAACCCGTCCCGTGCCCGCTGGCCCATCCGGTATCAGTGGGCAGCCTCCCGTCCCTGTCCAGCCCGTATGTCCCGTGCATTCCCACCCCCCTCCACATCGCCCTCATCTGGGGAGGTGTCATCTCCCCCCTCCACCTCCTTCTCCTCCTCCTCTGCCTCCAGTACATCACCCCTCTGCTGGGCTATATTGTGCAGGATGCAGCAGACCCACTCCGACGGGTACTGGAGGGCCCCTCCAGAGAAGTCCAGGCACCTGAAGTGCCTCTTCAGCAGCCCAAAGCACCTCTTGTCCACACCCCTGGGCGCTGCATGGGCATCATTGTAGTGGTTCTCCGCGTCGGTCTGTGGCCTCCGTATAGGCGTCATCAGCCACGGCCGCAACGGGTAACCCTTGTCGCCCAGCAACCAGCCCCGCAGCTGGGGGGGTGGTGTCCCTCGAACATGGCGGGGTTGAACGATTGTGCCAATATGAACGAGTCATGTACACTGCCCAGGTACCGTGCACAGATGTGCAGGATCTTCATCCGGTGGTCACAGACCACATAAACGTTCATGGAGTAGGACTCTTTCCTGTTCGTGAACACGGCCCTGTTATCCGCTGGTGGCCGCAGGGCGACGTGCACCCCATCGATCATACCCTGGACCATGGATATTCTGCCCGGGCATCCTGGTGGGTGCGGTCCACAGGGAACTGAATGTAGTGGTCCGCGATGTCATACAGGGTGTCCATCACTGCACGGATGCACATGTGCACCGATGTCTGGGAGATGCCGGACAGGTCCCCACCCAGCGACTGGAACGACCTTGTGGCGTAGAGGTTGAGGGCGACTGTCACCTCGACGGCCACCGGGAGATGGTGTCCACCCCCAGTCCCACGCGGTGCCAGGTGTGCCATCAGGTGGCAGATATGGGTGACGGTTTCCAGCCTCATCCAGAGTCTCCTCCTACATGCCCTGTCGGTGAGGTCCTGGTACGATGTGCAACGCTGGTACACATGGGGCCTCATTGGGCACCTCGGTCGCCGTGGCAGCACCTCGTCCTCCTCGCCCTGTCGGGCAGCCGGCCTGGGCGCCTGCCACCTGCCTCCCTGCGGCACGCTCCTCTGCGGCAGCCTCCGCCGCCTCCCTGGCACGCTCCTGCTCCAGCTGCCATAGGGCTACATGCACGACAGCGGCTCCCGCCACGGCGGCCAACATCGCTGGGTGACTGCCAACATAACGGTCTGCAGGTGGGGGTAGATGACATATCATCATTGACATACCCGCCTCCGCAACCTGGTGCCATGGGCTGCATGGTCGCCACTGTTGACAGGTGGCACCTGACCACGCAAAACAACACGCCCCCAATCCCCACCCTCCGCAGACTCCAGCCCTGACCCTCCTCGCCCCACCCCCACCAACCCCAGACACCAGCCCCGACCCTCCCCACCCCACCCCCACCCTATGCAGACACAGCCCCGACCCTCCTCACCCCACCCCCACCAACCCCAGACACCAGCCCCGACCCTCCCCACCCCACCCCCACCCTATGCAGACACAGCCCCGACCCTCCTCACCCCACCCCCACCAACCCCAGACACCAGCCCTGACCCTCCCCACCCCACCCCCACCCTCCCCAGACACCAGCCCCGACCCTCCCCCCCCCAGCCACGGCCCAGCCGTTTCGACATGTGGCGGCCCCCCCCACGCCGACCCCTACCTCCTTCTTCGCTGGCGCAGCCAGCACGACTGGTTGACGCCATTAAATACCATGTTTGATTTACGCCGGCGGAACTTCGGCCCATCCGGGCCGGAGACTCGCACCAGGCCCAGGGACCAGCACGTTGCGCCAGGTCTGCTGATTCTGCGGGCCACACGGCGTAATCCCCATCGGCAAGCGTTTTCCCGGTTCGGAGCATCGCATTCCCGGTGTCGGAGTGGCGCAGCGGGATTCATGTGCCTCCCCCGGCGATTCTCCTAGCCGACGTTGGCTCGGAGAATCCTGCCCAGAGAGAGAGAGAGGTGAGAGTGAGCGTGCATGTAAGATATGAAAATCCAACTCTCCTGCCCTGCCATGGAATACGGTGTAGAACCCTTGGGTGCATGATTAATGATATTGGGGCCAGAAAATATGGGATGGTATCCCGCTAACCTCCACAGCTGAAATCATGCCATGTTTCTGTTCCCGCCATGGGATTTAGTCCCAAATGGGGGAATTCCACCCACGTGTCACCTTGCTCCTCTAATTTCTTGTCAGCTCACATTCAGTCTGTTAGAAGAAAAATTGTCTAAGCTTCAGTAATCATGCCCTTGTACCGAGTTTTAAAACCCTTGTGCCTGGAGTCATGGATCACTTATAAACCAACCACATAGAATATAAGTGATAGCTGACTGTGACCTCTACACATTGTCACTTACGATAAATTGATAACTAGAAAGGTGTTCTTTCCTCCATCCTGTAAAGTGCTGAATGAAAATGAAGCACATGTTGTTTAACATGCTACATTTTTCACTGTCATATTTTAAAAAGTAAATATGACAAAAGTAACATTGGAAATCATTGAGATGAACTTCATCAGAGCAGTTCAGAAGTAGGTAAATGTAACTAGGCTGATCGGTAAGATTAAGAAGTACTATAAGGACAGGTTATCATCACAGAGTTTGAAAGATTTTGAACAGATTCCTTACTAGTTGAAGTAAATAAAGCACGGTTATTTTCCTTCACCAATGGTGTACTTTTTATGAAGCGTGATTACTTTTATTATTTTTTAATTAATGCAGCAATTATGTTCAAGTTTTTACTTTATTCACCAGATATGTTCTTGATAGATGTGAGAAATTATTGTTTTATGATTCAGAGGTGTGTTCATACATTTTTTAAAAATATATATTTTAATTCAAATTTTTACATATTTTCAACCAAACCCTCCCTTACAGAAATAAGAAAAAAACAAAGAACACATAAATAAACATCTTATAGCTATGTCATGTATTCCCCCAATATACAAGCCCCCCATTAAACGATAATAAACACAGTAGTAAACACAAAGTAACCCCCCCCCCCGGGTTGCTGCTGCTGCTGTCCACCTCCTCACGCTCCGCTAGAAAGTCTAGGAGCGGTTGCCACCGTCTGAAGAACCCTTGCACAGATCCTTTTAAGGCAAATTTTACCCTCTCCAGTTTAATGAACCCTGCCATGTCGCCAATCCAGGCTTCCACACTTGGGGGCCTCACCTCCTTCTACTGTAGCAGAATCCTCCGCCGGGCTACCAGGGACGCAAAGGCCAGAATACCGGCCTCTTTCGCCTCCTGCTTTCCCGGCTCGTCCGATACGCCAAATAGTGCAAGCCCCCAACTCGGCTTAACGCGGATGTTTACCACCTGCGACACCATCCTCGCAACGCCCCTCCAGAACCCATCTAGCGCTGGGCACGCCCAGAACATGTGGCCGTGATTTGCTGGGCTCCCCGAACACCTCACACACCTGTCCTCTACTCCAAAAAACCGACTCAGCCTTGCCCCAGTCATGTGCGCTCTGTGCAGAACCTTAAATTGTATCAGGCTAAGCCTGGCGCAAGAGGAGAAAGAATTTACCCTACCCAGGGCGTCCGCCCATGTACCCTCACCTATCTCCTCCCCCAGCTCCTCCTCCCATTTACCTTTCAGCTCCTCCGCCGAGGCCTCCTCCTCCTCCTGCATCTCCTGGTAGACTGCCGTCTTACAAACGCCCTTACCTGCATGTACCTGAAGGCATTTCCAGGGGGGAGCCCGAATTTTTCCTCCAACGCCCCAAGGCTCGCAAACGTCCCATCTATAAACAGGTCCCCCATCCTTCTAATACCTGCCCTATGCCAGCTCAGAAACCCCCCATCCATTCTCCCCGGGACAAACCGATGGTCCTCTCGGATCGGGGACCACGCTGAAGCCTCTGTCTCCCCCCTGTGGAGTCTCCACTGCCCCCAAATTTTGAGGGTCGCCGCCACCACTGGACTTGTGGTGTACCTTGTCGGCGGGAGCGGCAGCGGTGCTGTCGCCAGCGTTCTCGGGCTCATGCCCACACAGGACGCCATCTCCAGCCTCTTCCACTCCGCCCCCTCCCCCTCCATTACCCACTTGCGTATCATCGGCATATTGGCAGCCCAGTAGTACCCACACAGATTAGGCAACACTAGCCCTCCTCTGTCCCTGCTCCGTTCCAGAAACGCCCTTCTCACCCTTGGGGTCTTTTTCGCCCATACAAACCCCATGATGCTCCTGCTGACCTGCTTAAAAAAGGCCTTAGGGATCGGGATGGGGAGGCACTGGAATATAAAAAGGAACCTCGGGAGCACCGTCAACTTCACCGACTGTACTCTACCCGCCGGGGAGAGTGGCAGCATATCCTACCTTTTAAACTCCTCTTCCATCTGCTCCACCAGCCTCGTCAAGTTGAGCTTGTGTAGGGCCCCCCAGCTCCTGGCCACCAGGATCCCTAGGTACCAAAAACTCCTTTCCGCCCTCTTCAGTGGTAGCTCGTCTATCCCCCTTCCCTGGTCCCCTGGGTGTCGAGGTGTGTTCATACATAACCCCAAAGAAAAGCAGAACAGGCATGTGGGGATAAATGGGCTACTCCAGTTCCTCAGGCTGAATTATTTCAGAAAGGGATTGTTGAATCTTGTGCAAGTTATTCTTGCAAAAATATTGCATTTGTTTTTTCCTCAGCTATCGGTCTATTTTAGATCTCGTGATATCCTGGTACGAAGAAAGGCGGTATTATTCCTTTCCTTATCCGAGAGAATGCAACCCAAGGTGCCCCGATAAATGCAATGGGGCAGTCTGCTCCCATTATACACAGGTACTTTAAAACTAATTTACTTATATAAAGGACAGTGATTATTCCTCGGTGAATTATAGCATATATTGTTACAAACAATTCATGGAGTGCACATTCATCAGTGAGTCTCAAAATTAGCATGAATATACCTGTGCTGCATCCTTTAACTGCAGTTTTTTTTATACACTGGGAACCCGAAGCATAAACAGCAAATGCTGGAATTATTTGGCAGGTACGTCTTTGCAGTATATTTACTAGTTTTCAGTTCTTTCAAACTGTTTAAAAAATACATTTTGCTCGATTTTCTGTTCATGAACTAATGAGAGAGGATTCCAAATTCTTGCCTTTCAGTCCTATTCGAGATCGAATGTATCTTTCAGTTTCCAGCTCTGATGAGAGGCCTATGTTTGAAACGTTAATCAGGGTCAGTCTTGATGTTTGAAAAGCTCTTTAATATTTTTCTAGGAAGTGTGATGCTAATATCTGAAATCTAACACTCCAGGTCTCTGGCGATGAAATATAAATGGTGCTGAAAGCATTGAGGAGTGTCGGCTGGTTGGGTCGACTTTTCAAAGAGAATTAATGAGATTTTTGAGCAGGCAATAATTACAAACAATGGGGCGAATTTGAGCCTGCATTCTCCCATCTGTAAGGAACACGGCGTGGCCAGAGAGAATCGAAAAACTATATTCTCTCCCGCGTGATTCGGTTTTGCTATTTTCATGCCCTCGCTCCGGTGGAGTACTGGAAATCACGCCACGGGAGCCAGGAATCTCATTGTAATACACTACATGTCATTAGTGAGCAGTCACTCCAGACTTTGGCCTGCTCCTGGAATATTCATCGGAGCAGGAGTGATGTCACGCCAGCATCATTTCGAAGAGCGCCACATGAACGTGAACCTGGCGGCCTCACCTCTGAGGGGGATATTGGAGCCGAGCGCTCAGGCCGCCATCAATCTCCAGGGTCTTCACTGCTCAGAGTGCACCAGAGAGGACGTGGGGGGACAGTGGTGTAGTAGTATTGTCGCTGGACTCGTAATCCAGAGTCATGCTCTGGGGCCCTGGGTTCCAATCCCGCAGGCCTTGTCTTCCATTAATTTGGTGCATCTCTTGCTTTAAGGGGATCTGAAGGCTGGCTTAAAAGCATCGCTTCCTGTGTCCTCCTTGCGGGGCTTGTACTCAAATCGCCACTGAGGGAGTGCCCGCCCTGAGGAGGAGCTGAAAAATGGGTGGGACTAGGTGAATACAGAGGGTCAGCATTGTGAGGTAAATGGGTGGGGTCTCATGAGAGGCCAGACTGCAAGGGCAGAGTGGAGGGCTCAGGAATGGGTTACATCCTGCCTGATGAGGAATGAAGACCCTCTCACTTTGAGAAGCATGACTGCAGTGTGAGTAGAACCCATCACTCAGGCAGCTCTGTGAGGACCAAAGGGTTAATTCTATGGAATTTCAATTCCACTTGGCTGGGAAGTTGACTGTCAGGAATTAGTATGTTGGGCTGTGAAATAGGAGAATGAATGTCCCTTCCAGGTATGAGTTTGTCATGCTAATGGCAGACTTCACTCTAATCAGCCATGCCTCATCTGTCACAACAGGCAATCATTTGCGGGATATGCTACCTCACCCTTCATTAACAAGTTAATTGTGCCAGTGAAGTCTGAAGAGCTAAACCGCGTTGTCACTGATTGGAGTCCCAAACATTAAACCACATAAAAGCGTTAATATCACACAGGATACATTGATGTGAACTCCAATGCAAGGTTTCACAGTGAAGTCTATCATCACTCATCCCGTTAACAGTCATGATATCAGTTGCCCCATGAGGATGCAGACAAGGTACAATGAATCCATTCAATAGCCCTGTCAGCGAAGGATTATCGGTGGGGGGGGGGGGGGGAGGAATATATTGGGAGAAAGGTGCCAGTGAAACTCTCGAGGTTCCAGGCACCTAATCCTGTTGGAGTTGAGAGGGACAGGTGTGGGGATATGCCAGTTTGAGAGAGGAGGGTGTGAGTCTTAGTGGAGAGGCACCCACTAAGTGGGAAACTCATGGTGGAGGTCCTGGAGGAGAAGAGGGCTGAGGGTCAGGGCTCTTTCAAAAATTCTCACCGCTCACTTTGTTGTTCTCTTTTCAGTACATGGTTCTGGAGGACCATGGAGCTGGTCAAGTTGGCTTTGCTACTGCTGGCAATTGAGCAGCAGCAGAGACAGAGGCATGCCACTGCACATGGCCGGAACTAGTGCTCTGCAGAGGAAGGGAAATCTGGGCCCAACGCTGTTCCAGGAACATCAACACAGAGGGTGGAACACCTTTGGAGACAGTACCAGCCAAGGATTTTCCATCGTCGGACATCCCATCTGAAGATGTTGGAGCTGCAGTACCAGGAACGGCTGCACCTGTTCGGGGGATTGTGGACCACCTTTGCCAGGCCCTGCAAGACCAGTCACCACATGAATGGGAGGACACCCACTGCCGGTAGCTCTTAAAGTGATGGCCGCCCTGAATTTTATGTGAGCAGCTCGTTTCAGGGCAGTACAGTTGATATGTGTGGCATCTCTCAGTCCGCCATACACAAATGCAATGGGGAGGTTACAAATACCCTTTATGTGAGAGCCCACATGTATATTGGATTTGTTTTATTGTCACGTGTACCGAGGTACAGTGAAAAGTATTGTTCTGCGTACAGTCCAGACAGATCATTCCATATCTGAAAAAAAAAACATAGGACAGACATAAATACACAATGTAAATACACAGGCAAGGGGTGAGCATACTGAGTGTAGTGCATGTTTTCAGACTTTTGTATATCCTGCCGATGGAAGAAGTTTGAAGAGTGAATAACCCGGGTGAGAGGGGTCTTTGATTATGCTACCTGCTTTCCCAAAGCAGCGGGAGATGTAGACAGAGTCAATGGATAGGAGGCGGGTTTGTGTGATCAACTTGGACTAGGGCCAGGAGAGCAAAGACGCCAAGGCCATGGGCTTCGCCCATTTAGCTGGCATGCCCCAGGTGCATGATGTGATAGACTGCACCCGTGTGGCCCTGCGGTCTCTATGGCATTATACGGCACCATTTATGAACCGCCAGGAATACCATTCCCTCAATGTCCACATCATCTGTGCCTATGAGTTGCGCATCAAACAGGTTTATGCCCATACCCTGGGGAGCGTCTATGATAGTTACATCTTGGGGCACTCTCAGATCCCAGACATTTTTGAGGGACAGCAGCATCTGGTGGAATGGCTCCTCCGGGACAGGGAGTACCCGCTAAGGAAGTGACTGGTGATGCTAGTGCAGAGGCCACAAGCACCTGCTGTGAGTTGCTACAGTGAGGTTCATGCATCAGCACATGCACTGGTCGAGTAGGCGATTAGACTGCTCAAGATGTAGTTTCCATGCCTGGACCAGTCAGGGGGTACCCTTCAATACAGTCCCCAGAGTCTCACGCAATTGTGGTCTGCTGCGCTCTCTACAACTTGGCGCTGCAGAGGGGAGACCACCTGGTCCAGGAGGAGTTGGAGGAGTTTCACATCTCTTCGGATAAGGAGGAAGGTGGCAAGGGACAATCCGCGGAAGAGGAGGAGGAAGGACATTGGGCCAGGGTCAGAGCCCGGATGGAGCAAAGGCTTGTGGTTTGAGGACGAGCAGGACTAGGGGGTGAGGACATCTCCGACTATAATTTCATCATTAGTGTGGCGCGAGGGGTAGGTTTTCAAGATGGTGCCCAATACCATGGGCTGGGTGCAAACACCATTGGCCGGACTCTGCGGGGATAATGATGATGACTTGCAGTGAGGACCAAGCGATGCTCCTCTCTTCCTCAGTGTTATGTCTGACTCCGGCCTGACAAACAGCTGAACGCATCTTGCCAATGAACGGGCTTATCATGGAGTTCAGAGGTGCAGGATGAGCTCTCATCTGCTACAGCCCCTTCGAGGTCAGGTGATATATTGTGTTCTTTCAACTAACCTCCAGGATGGGTCAGCCCCCGGCATCATCATCACTGGAAAAGAGTTGCCAAAATGAGAAGCCCAAGCATTGATGGAGGGGGGGCGTCGGTGGGTGGTGCGGGAGGGGGGGCAGGGGGGCAGTGCCCCTGCATGCAGCAGCACGTCTTTACTGAGTCGTCAGTGTGGGAGGTGGGAGAGACATAGCACTGTCATCCTCACACTGCACAGGGATGAAGCGTCGAGTGTGCGCGGGGCTTTGTAGAGCATGGTGTCAAGAAATGACAGGGTGGATGATCACCTGGTGATGTTTATTTACAAGTGATTTTTCACAGTGGTGACCTATCTCAACTAGTGCCTATGTTCACCCCGTGCCCACTAGGTGCCTACTGTTTCTTGCTCTTCCTCATCCTCCCACTATGTCTAGGTGTATCCCCAGCATCCACAGCTGAGGATGAGGCAGTGTGCTGCCTTCCATGCCCTTTGTCTGAGATGGTTTTGGGGGGCGGACCCGAGAGGGCCTGAACCTTGAAGTTCCGGGCCCACTTTACCTGCTCGGTGTGCGGGGCCCGAGGTGTGCTCACTGGGAATGGGTGTCAAATGGGTTGGACAGCCCAAATTCCCCTGGGTGGAGAGTCCCAGGCTGTGCTCCTACCGATCCTCGTCCCTTCGGGTGCTCCTCCATGGGATTGAGTGGCAGCTGGAGTGAGATCCAGAAGCCCCGCTGTCCTCTGGCGCAGACACCGCCGATTCCCACCAGTGCCTGCACCATGCAGTTGAAGCCATGCACCATGGAACTCAGTTATGGAGCTGATGAGCTGAGTCATGGAGCAAACCCCCCCCCCCCAATGGAGTGCTTGTCCTGCGCCAAGGTCTCCATTTTGGACGCCACCCGCAGTGTTGGACTTGTTGCTTTGGAGTGACAATGCCATCCTCTCGGGCAGAGGGCAAATGAACTCCTCCAGTCGACCTTGCAGTCCGAGAATGGATGCTGTCATCCCTTCCTGATTCTTACGACTCTGCCTCTGCAGTTCCATCAGCTCTGAGACAACCGGATCCAGGGGCACTTCAATCGCCAGGGGCTCAGCAAAGTCCTGAGCTCCAGCATTACTCAGAATGCCAGATCCTTAGGACGTTCCCTCCTCTAACTGCCGTGGATCTTCAGCTCTGAGGTGCTCACCAGTCAGTAACCGAGAAACTGCCTACTAGTTAATCCCACCTAAGTGTGCATATCTGCGCTGATGGAGGGTGGATGACAGCTGTGACACCTCTTTGGTGATGTTTGAGAAATCACCCTCTGAGTTTCTCGAATCAGTGGTTTCCAGGGACCGCACGGATGGTCCCCGCTGCTCTTCCGATTGCCCTGCAGGGATGGGAGATGGCATTTGTACATCGTGGGGGCTAAATAATGCGAGATGTTTACTCGCGTGATGTTTGAAGAATAAGTGTATGTCTTTAGGGTTCTTACTTTTGCTCACTGCCCCCACTTCGCCATCAACACAGGCCCTCCCCAGCCAGCTCAGGGGCTTTTCTTCATGTGGGATAAGGATGTGGAGCTCTCTCATGACTCCAGGTGTCTGTGTCCTCTCATGCCAGTTGTGCTCGAGTTTGTCCTTTGGGGATACAGATTGGGAGAGTACAAGTGGGATTCCTGCCAGTTCAGATGGTTGAAGAATGACATACGTGAGACTAGAGTCAGAGAAGGGACGTGAGGAGCTGAGTTAAGACTTTGAAGGCACCATGGGGATGGGGAGGGTGGGTAAACAGCGACTTGTTTCAGGTGGGCAATGCGCGAGGTGGCTTGGTGGTGTAAGAGGCGGATGAGAGGGTGCAATGAGAGATTGGAGGTGGCAGACATCCTTGCCATGCGAAGAAGGTCATTCATTTTCTTTCGACATTGCTGCCCCGTCCTCTTCTGGAGCGAGCTGGCACTCACTAATGTCACAATAGCCTCCCAGGTGGAGGTTATCACCTTGCTGGTGGGAAGCTTTCTGGAGTGTACAGCACATCTTGCCTCTGCCGGACACCATCCAAAAGCCTGACCAGGGCTCCCTCTGAGAATTTTGGAGCAGGTTTCCTGGCTGCCATGTCATCTCCAATGCATCTGGAATCAGTGCTGCGGAGGCATTTATATGGAGTTGCTCAGTGATTGCAGTGATTAATTGTCCCCCGGGTGCGTGAATCAGTGGGAGGCCGCCAAAAGCATTGCATGATTCACGCAGAGAAAATTATTTTGTTTAAGAGTCTCAAAATTCCGTGAGAATGGTGGCATGGTGGAACAGTGATCAGCAGGTGGCGGAAAGCGTCATAGATCGCAGTTATATAAGTGTGGTCACACCCAAGGTGCAGGCAGAGAAATGGATGACCACCAGAAGGGGCAGGCAGTCAGTGCAGGAATCCCTGTGGTTTCCCCCCTCTCGAACAGGTATACCCCTTTGGATACTGTCCGGGGGGGGGGGGATAGCCTATCAGGAAAACAGCAGCGGCCAGAGCAGCGACATCACAGCTGGCTCTGATGTTCAGCAGGGAGGGTCAAAGCGCAGAACAGCAATAGTCATAGGGGACTCTGTAATCAGGAGCACAGATAGGCGCCTCTGTGGACGTGAAAGAGACTCCAGGTTGGTATGTTGCCTCCCTGGTGCCTAGGCCCAGGATGTCTCAGAACGGGTACCGGGCATCCTGAAGGGGGAGAGCAAACAGGCAGACGTCGTTGTACATATTGGTACTAACGACATAGGCAGGAAGGGGAATGAGGTCCTGCAGCAGGGGTTCAGGGAGCTAGGCAGAAAGTTAAAAGACAGGACCTCAAGGGTTGTAATCTCAGGATTACTCCCTGTGCCACGTGCCAGTGAGGCTAGAAAAAGGAAGATAGAGCAGCTAAACACGTGGCTAAACAGCTGGTGTAGGAGGGATGGTTTCAGTTATCTGGACCACTGGGAGCTCTTCCGGGGCAGGTGTAACCTGTATAAGAAGGACGGGTTGCATCTAAACTGGAGAGACATAAATATCCTGGCCGCGAGGTTTGCTAGTATCACACGGGAGGGTTTAAACTAGTATGGCAGGGGGGTGGGTACCGGAGCAATAGGTCAGAAGGTGAAAAAATTGAGGGAGGACGAGGAAATAGGGCCACTATGGCTCTGAGGAAGAGCAGATAGGGAGATGTTGCTGAAAACAGCGGGACTAGTGGCCTGAAGTGCATATGTTTTAATGCAATAAGTATGACAGGAGCTTGGATTAATACTTGGAACTATGATGTTGTTGCCATTACAGAGACCTGGTTGAGGGAAGGACAGGATTGGCAGCTAAACATTCCAATATTGACTGGGACTCACTTAGTGCTAGGGGCTTGGACGGGGCAGAGTTTGTAAGAAGCATAAGAACATAAGAATTAGAAGCAGGAGTGAGCCATCTGGCCCCTCGAGCCTGCTCCACCATTCAATGAGATCATGGCTGATCTTTTGTGGATTCAGCTCCACTTTTCGGCCCGAACACCATAACCCTTAATCCCTTTATTCTTCAAAAAACGATCTATCTTTATCTTAAAAATTTAATGAAGGAGCCTCTACTGCTTCACTGGGCAAGGAATTCCATAGATTCACAACACTTTGGGTGAGGAAGTTCTTCCTAAACTCAGTCCTAAATCTACTTCCCCTTATTTTGAGGCTATGCCCCCTAGTTCTGCTTTTACCCGCCAGTGGATAGGGGGCAGCACGGTAGCATAGTGGATAGCACAATTGCTTCACAGCTCCAGGGTCCCAGGTTCGATTCCCGGCTTGGGTCACTGTCTGTGCGGAGTCCGTACGTTCTCCCCGTGTGTGTGTGGGTTTCCTCCGGGTGCTCCGGTTTCCTCCCACAGCCCAAAGATGTGCTGGATTGGCCATGTTAAATTGTCCTTAGTGTCCAAAATTGCCCTTAGTGTTGGGTGGGGTTACTGGGTTATGGGGTTAGGGCGGAGGTGTGGGCTTCGGTAGTGTGCTCTTTCCAAGAGCTGGTGCAGACTCGATGGGCCGAATGGCCTCCTTCTGCACTGTAAATTCTATGAAATGAAATTAAATCTATGAAAGTGGAAACAACCTGCCTGCATCTATCCTATCTATTCCCTTCATAATTTTATATGTTTCTATAAGATCCCCCCTCATCCTTCTAAATTCCAATGAGTACAGTCCCAGTCTACTCAACCTCTCCTCATAATCCAACCCCTTCAGCTCTGGGATTAACCTAGTGAATCTCCTCTGCATACCCTCCAGTGCCAGTACATCCTTTCTCAGGTAAGGAGACCAAAACTGAACACAATACTCCAGGTGTGGCCTCACTAACACCTTATACAATTGCAGCAGAACCTCCCTAGTCTTAAACTTCATCCCTCTAGCAATGAAGGACACAATTCTATTTGCCTTCTTAATCACCCGTTGCACCTGTAAACCAACTTTTTGCACGAGCACACCCAGGTCTCTCTGCACAGCAGCTTGTTTTAATATTTTATCATTTAAATAATAATCCCTTTTGCTGTTAATCCGACCAAAATGGATAACCTCACATTTGTCAATATTGTATTCCATCTGCCAGACCCTAGCCCATTCACTTAGCCTATCCAAATCCCTCTGCAGACTTCCAGTATCCTCTGCACTTTATGCTTTACCACTTATCTTAGTGTCGTCTGCAAACTTGGGCACATTGCCCTTGGTCCCCAACTCCAAATCATCTATGTAAATTGTGAACAGTTGTGGGCCCAACACTGATCCCTGAGGGACACCACTAGCTACTGATTGCCAACCAGAGAAACACCCATTAATCCCCACTCTTTGCTTTCTATTAATTAACCAATCCTCTATCCATGCTACTACTTTCCCCTTAATGCCATGCATCTTTATCTTATGCAGCAACCTTTTTGTGGCACCTTGTCAAAGGCTTTCTGGAAATCCAGATATACCACATCCATTGGCTCCCCGTTATCTACCACACTGATAATGTCCTCAAAAAATTCCACTATTTAGTTAGGCACGACCTGCCCTTGATGAGCCCATGCTGCGTCTGCCCAATGGGACAATTTACATCCAGGAGGGCTTCTTAAAACAATATGTAGATAGTCCAACTAGGGAAGGGGCTGTACTGGACATGGTATTGGGAAATGAGCCCGGCCAGGTGGTAGACGCTTCAGTAGGGGAGCATTTCAGGAACAGTGACCACAATTCAGTAAGTTTTAAAGTGCTGGTGGACAAGGATAAGAGTGGTCCTCGGGTGAATGTGCTAAACTGGGGGAAGGTTAATTATAACAATATTAGGTGGGAACTGAAGAACATAGATTGGGGGCGGTTTGAGGGTAAACCAACATCTGACATGTGGGAGGCTTTCAAATGTCAGTTGAAAGGAATTCAGGACCGGCATGTTCCTGTGAGGAAGAAGGATAAATATGGCACATTTCGTGATCTTTGGATAACGAGGGATATTGTAGGCCTCGTCAAAAAGAAAAAGGAGGCATTTGTTAGGGCTAGAATGAAATGAATGAAAATGAAAATCGCTTATTGTCACAAGTAGGCTTCAATTAAGTTACTGTGAAAAGCCCCTAGTCTCCACATTCCGGTGCCTGTTCGGGGAGGCTGGTACAGGAATTGAACCATGCTGCTGGCCTGCTTTAAAAGCCAGCGATTTAGCCCAGTGTGCTAAACCAGCCCCTAGAAGGCTGGGAACAGACAAAGCCTGTGTGGAATATAAGGAAAATAGGAAGGTACTTAAGCAGGGAGTCAGGAGGGCTAAAAGGGGTCACGAAAAGTCATTGGCAAATAGGGTTAAGGAAAAGCCCAAGGCTTTTTACACGTACATAAAAAGCAAGAGGGTAGCCAGGGAAAGGGTTGGCCCACTGAAGGACAGGGGAGGGAATCTATGTGTGGAGCCAGAGGAAATGGGTGAGGTACTAAATAAATACTTTGCATCAGTATTAACCAAAGAGAAGGAATTGGTGGATGTTGAGTGTGGAGAAGGGTGTGTCGATAGCCTGGGTCACATTGAGATCCAAAAAGACAAGGTGTTGGGCGTCTTGAAAAATATTAAGGTGGATAAGTCCCCAGGGCCTGTCGGGATCTACCCCAGAATACTGAAGGACGCGAGAGAGGAAATTGCTGAAGCCTTGACAGAAATCTTTGGATCCTCACTCTTCAGGTGATGTCCTGGAGGACTGGAGAATAGCCAATGTTGTTCCTTTGTTTAAGAAGGGTAGCATGGAAAATCCAGGGAACTACAGGCCGGTGAGCCTTACGTCAGTGGTATGGAAATTACTGGAGAGAATTCTTCGAGACAGGATCTACTCACATTTGGAAGCAAATGGTCGTATTAGCGAGAGGCAGCACGGTTTTGTGAAGGGGAGGTTGTGTCTCACTAACTTGATAGAGTTTTTCAAGGAAGTCACAAAGATGATTGATTCAGGTAGGGCAGTGGATGTTGTTTCTGTGGACTTCAGTAAGGCTTTTGACAAGGTCTCTCATGGCGGATTGGTACAAAAGGTGAAGTCACACGGGATCAGAGGTGAGCTGGCAAGATGGATACAGAACTGACTAGGTCATAGAAGGCAGAGAGTAGCAATGGAAGGGTGCTTTTCTGGTTGGAGGGCTGTGACTAGTGGTGTTCCGCAGGGATCAGTGCTGGGACCGTTGCTGCTCGTAGTATATATAAATGATTTGGAGGAAAATGTAACTGGGCTGATTAGTAAGTTTGCGGACGACACAAAGGTTGGTGGAATTGCGGATAGCGATGAGGACTGTACGAGGATACAGCAGGATTTAGATCATTTGGAGATTTGGGCGGAGAGATGGCAGATGGAGTTTAAACTGGACAAATGTGAGGTAATGCATTTTGGAAGGTCTAATACAGGTAGGGAATATACAGTGAATGGTAGAACCCTCAAGAGTATTGACAGTCAGAGAGATCTTGGTGTATAGGTCCACAGGTCACTGAAAGGTGCAACACAGGTGGAGAAGGTAGTCAAGAAGGCATACGGCATGCTTGCCTTCATTGGTCAGGGCATTGAGTATAAAAATTGGCAAGTCTTGTTGCAGCTGTATGGAACCTTAGTTAGCCCACACTTGGAGTATAGTGTTCAATTCTGGTCGCCACGCTACCAGAAGGATGCGGAGGCTTCAGAGAGCGTCCAGAAGAAATTTACCAGGATGTTGCCTGGTATGGAGGGCATTAGCTATGAGGAGAGGTTGAATAAACTTGGTTTGTTCTCACTGCAACAACGGAGGTTGAGGAGCGACCTGATAGAGGTCTACAAAATTATGAAGGGCATAGACAAGATTGGATAGTCAGAGACTTTTTCTCAGGGTAGAGGGGTCAATTACTACGGGGCATAGGTTTAAGATGCGAGGGGCAAGGTTTAGAGGAGATGTACGAGGCAAGTTTTTTACACAGAGGGTAGTGGGTGCCTAGAACTTGCTGCCGGAGGAGGTGGTGGAAGCAGGGACGATAGTGACGTTTAAGGGGCATCTTGATAAATACATGAATAGGATGGGAGTGGAGGGATACAGACCCCGGAAGTGTAGAAGATTTTAATTTAGACGGGCAGCATGGTCGGCGCAGGCCCGGAGGGCTGAAGGGCCTGTTCCTGTGCTGTACTTTTCTTTGTTCTTTGTTGCCTCATAGCGCCGAGGCCCTGGGTTTGATCCGGCCCTGGGTCACTGTCCGTGTGGAGTTTGCACATTCTCCCCTTGTCTGCGTGGGTCTCACCCCCACAACCCAAAGATCTGCTGGGTAGGTGGATTGGCCACACTAATTTGCCCCTTAATTAAAAAAAAGAATTCCATGAGAAATCCCGCCGATACCCTTTTTCACACTAGACCTGACACTTTGACAATTTTTGATAAGATTGCATCCAATGTCTTTATATTTCAACACCAGCATTTTAAAAATATATTTCCTTAATGAAATATATGTATTTTTTAATCATTTATATTTGCAAATTCTCAGCAGAATGTATGACAGTTGATTGTTAATGATGCGCCTCAGTTACCATGTTAAGTGGGATGTTTTTAAAGTTAATGTGGATTACGATTGTTCTTTACTTTTCAGATGGTCTGGGCTGCATCAAACAGAATTGGGTGCGCTGTCCACACCTGCAATAACATGAAAGTGTGGGGATCTGTATGGCGTCGCGCCACATTCCTAGTCTGCAACTATTCGATAAAGTAGGTGTTCATTAAAGTATTCATTATGAACATTTTCAGGGATGGCACCTCTCAGCACATGTAAACAAAAGTACAACATGGTAATTAAACTGTATCCCTTGTCTAAAACACAATTAAAAGAAAATGAATACTTGTGCCATGTAAAATATGTGATTTTAATGACAACACAGTCTTGGCTAGCAAGGGATGTATCAATTAAAATTATCTTCTTAAGGCCATTATATGACACAAATACCACATTCTGTACTACATGTACAATTTAATCTAGGTTACTGAATTAAATTATATTAATGTGGAGTTTTACTGTTTTACATTAACTAATCTTCTGAGACCTGTCATTTGCGCCACGGGTGGGATGCAGACCATGTAAAGGTCCATTGATGTTGGGCGGGAATTTCTGGGGACGTGGCCAGATAATACTGCGCTACATTCTGACGCTTGGACTGAATCACAAGTGTTCTATGGCCCCGAAAGCAGCGCCAGTCCCGGAGCAATTCAGGGCACGTTAATGGGCTAGCACAGACGCCACGTGGAACTAGGGTAATTCCAATGCATGTCGACATGTGATACAACAGGATCGGGATCGGTACTGGAGAGCCTGACAGGCAGGAGCTGCATATAAACACTCCACTCACCACATACCCCTCACCCAGCCAAGAAGAATGCACTGGTTGTGCTGGAGCACGCCTATCTATTGATGGGTCGGCTGGGGCCAGAGGGTACTTAGGAGGCAACCTGGGGAGCCACCCATACGACCTGTGGCACTAGGTTCATAGTGGGCAGTCAGCAGCACGCACAGCTGCATGGCTGCCTTGCAGGCTGCAGCAATAGTGGTTCATGCACGGCCATCCCGGCCCCATGTCCCACCTCCTGACCGCCCCTTCCACCCCCCCCCCAGTCCTGATTGATGCCCCCCCCCCCTCCCCCCCCCCCCCCCCCCCCCATCCAGCGGCACACAACTGTCAACACACTATAGCGATGTTGGACACTTTTGGTGAATCTCAATGTTGGAAATTCCGCCTGGCAGAGGTGGAGCATCGTGGGAGGCCCGGAGCATGCCGGGTCAGGCCCGTTAATGATATGCCAGTGGCCTTTACTGTATAACTTGCATGCACACGCCGGTGTGCGGTCTGGAATGCATTCACACTGCTGTCTGGGCATCGGATTCTGTTGGGCACACGGAGGGGGGCGCGATTCTCCGCCCGATTGCGTTTTGCGATTCCAGTGCTGCTGGACGGAGACTCCCGCCCTTCAACATTGCACCCAATGGAGAAGCACAGAATTACTGACTGCAACGCCTGGATTCCCGGGTTTAACTGCACATTTGTGGACTCCAGAATTTGCTGACCGTTTCAGAGGAGTAATGATGGTGAATGCTGACAGTTCCACCGACATTACCATCGCAAAATCTAAGCTGTCGTCCTGACAGAAGGAATGATGCATGAGAGTGAGCAGTGATTTTTGCATTGTTTATAATATTGTATAAACTGTAGCATATTAAAATGACGCGTGTTATTACATTTTTCTACCACAGGGGAAACTGGATTGGAGAAGCTCCATACAAATCAGGGAAACCATGCTCAGCTTGCCCACCAAGCTATGGAGGCTCCTGCAGTAACAATCTATGTGTTCCAGGGGTCAAGTCAAATAGGTTGTTCCTATTCATGTAAATTATGTTCTGTGTATTTTGATGAAAGTGGGGAGAGGTTAACATGAACACGTGGTTTCCTGCTTGCAACTGAAATTAGTTACCAAATAGTTTGATGTAAACAATAATCGGGAATAATCTGGAGGAAAAATTAACGCTCAATGCTGTCTCAGCAAAGTAGCACTGTGATGTTTCCTCAAAAAGATAATTCAAAGTTTTTTGTTATGAATGAAATCACTACCCCTGACAAATCAGGAATAATTTCCAGACCCTCGGAAAGACAGTACTGATTGTATGAAACTTTATGGCCGGGATTCTCCGCCGGCATGATTCTCCGTTATGCCAGCGCCCGGGGGTTTCCCAATGGCGTGGGGCTGCCCAACAATGGGAAACCCCATTGACCGGCTGGATAATGGAGAATCCCGCTGGCCGGTCGGGGCAGAAATCGCGGCGGGGCGGAGAATCCCGCACCAAATATTTTTTTAAATCTCTGCGTAAATCTGAATGGTTTCCATTTTCTGGTATCCCAGGCAACCAGCAGCAGTGGCAATGGCTACTGTGTTTGACTCTGTCCCAAAGTAAAGCAATAGGGTAGATTTCACCCTCCTGCCCGATGACATGGTCAAAGGTATTTACAGAAGATTGTTATGTATATTTATGATTATATGTGTTTTGAACAAGAGTAGAGATTTTTACCTCCTCATTGATGAAGTAATCACTCAACTCTTTCCTGTGTATGAATGGGTAATTTGTTCACTTCTACCGCACGTGAGAGGGTCTCTTAGGGAAGAGCTCCCAATGGTTTAGAATATTGTATTGTAGTCTTCAAAATGTCAGTACTTTAAAGGTATCACTTAATACAGCTACAATATATTAAATCCGTATTCATCTGTGGATACAGACACCATGAACAATTGGTACCAAATAATATATTTATAAGGACATAAGTTTGGAATGAACATCACCAAGAGAAATGCAATTCAAGATCACCCTCTGCTGGTCATATCCCAATACTGGCAGTGTCATAAGATTCTGTGGGGTCAAATTGAACCTTATCTAACCACTTTTATTATCCATTATTTTACATCAATGACATCCTCAGCTCCCCAGTTGATTAAAAGAACCAACAGCGAAAATACATTCTGGAACAAAATACTTCAGAATTGGAAATGAAAATGTGCACGGCTGGAATTCTCCGGCTGTTGGGATTCTCTCTTTCCGCCGGCATTGCACCCTGCCTGCGGGATTCCTGGCAGCGTGGGGTGGCTTCAATGGGAAATCCCATTGGCAAGAGGCGGGAGAAGAGAATCACGTCGCCAACGAACGGCGCGCCGCCGAGAACGGGGCTGGGGGATGGAGAATCGAGCCCATGATCTCTATTGTATGCAGCTATATCAGGAGCACTGTAACTGTATCAAGAGTAAACATTAAATGCCTATCAGGACCCGCAGTTTGGGCCTTAGCACAGCTGCTGCATGTGTCAGGTGGACCCCCTCCTTTACAAATGAACAGAGAGCATTTAAATTACGATAATTTAATTTCAAAATTAACTGTCCTCAGGAAAGTTTGGCCTCCAAATGTATATTATTCATGGCCTGGCACCACATTTTTTTAAAGGCTGGATTTCCCAAGGATGGAAAGTGGATCACCTGATTTAAAAGTGTCCAATCAGGACCGTCAGACAATTTATTTTTCCCAGTGATGTACATATTATGATCTTTCAACAAAGTCAGTTGCGAAATATATTAATTGTTGATAGGTGAACTGAACAATCATTCACCCACCATTTATGCATATTTGGCAAATGAGCTGAGGTTTCCCTTTTTTATAAACATACCCTGCCTCGGAGTCTTATGGTCAGTTGAGTTTAAAGTCCGCCTGAGAAGTTCTCAGAAAGTTTCTATAATGCTTCAACCCAGTGGGCTAGACTCTCCTTTTCTCCAATAATTACCTGTGCCTTTGGTGGTATTTGATTGTGGAAATCTTTGCAGATTGCAATCTCGTCACCAAAATCTGGTCAATTGTGTCACCAAAACATATCACCGGCAGCAGGAAGTCCATCCATTCAATGGAAAATCCTGCGAAATGATATTTCCAAATGCCAAAAGAAGATTCTTATGCCAATATTACATGTCTGTATTTGTGTTTAAACGCATTGCGCTGTGGAATGTGTTGCCACTATCATATCCTGAAATGCCACCATACAGGAATGCCGAGCTCGCCAGCCAAAAACCCTTGGCAATGAAAAGAGAAACTGCTAATAGTGGAAAGATAAAATAAAAACAAAAAATATAAAAAAGACAACAGGTCTACCCCTATCTGTAAAGAAACCAGTTGCCATGGTGAGGTCAATTTTCAGCCCATGATTACCGTCAGAGAGAACGGACACATGGGCATAACATCTGGAGAGAATCGGGGAAACGATTTTCCCCGCCACTCGCCGGCGATGTCACGAGGTTCACGCCCACAAAGGGACAGGAACCTCATTTAAATGGAATTGAATAAATTTTTAAATTACTAATCTGCCTCTCTGCCACATGATCCTCATTGAATATGGAAACCTCGCTGACGTGACATGTTGAGGTTTACAACAGCTTTTTAAAAATGTGAATCAGTCGAGGGGATCCCTCTGATGCTGCAAAGTATATCCCCTGGGGGGAGAAGGACAGTGCTAACCTGGCAGTGCCAACCTGTGCAGGGGGCAGTTCCAGGGGCAGGCTCTTGTGGGAGCCCCATGGAGTTCCATTAATATTTGGTGCCTGGGGAGTGCCGGGGAGGGGGGGGGGAGCGGGATGTGAGGGGGGAAACACCAGTGATACATCCGCAGTGGTGGCTGGGGGGGGAGGGGTAAGCTCCTGATGAGTGTCAGGGGATGGGGGAACCCCAGATACCTCCATGGTGGGGCCTGGGGGCCACTCAGTTTCAGTTTTGATTGGGACGCCTTTTAGAGATGATGTGCTGATATCTGTGAAGCCGGGTGTCGGCTCTATCAGACCCGACCAGAGCAACGGCATAAACCATATTCACTTTTTCTTTCTTCAAAGATGCTCAAGATCTGGAGAGAGAACTGGTCAGTAGAGTGAGTCACATGCCAGTTTTCAGTCTGAGCCAAATTCTGATCAGATTTTGCCCAATATTTCCATTTTGGTCCTGTCATCAGCAATGGAGGCTGGAAGATAAGATTTTGGTGAATGGTTGAACAGGCTTGATGGCTTGAATGGCCTACTCCTGCTCCTATTTCTGATTACATAATCTGAGTGAAATGGCAATGGGAGGAAGAGTGATAACGGGTGCATTTCATGTCCCTCTGTTGGGCATGTTTCTGGTGAGGTGGGGGGGGGGGGGGTGGGGGAGCGGTCCTGTACGCAACTGCCCTTTTCCCTCCTAGCTCTTGACCTCCCGGCAGTGCCCACTAATGCACTCTTGGTATTGGTGGGACTGGCGGAATTGCTGGTCAATCACATTGGCCAGCAGCACCGAGGGCAGGAGTTCCTCCCCAGTGGACATGTTAGGCCCACCAGCAGTGCTCCATGGCTGTGGGGCAGGCTGGCATGGAGCAGGTTGACTCCACACCTATTGCCCCCCCCCGGAATATTCCAACCAATGACTGGCACCGACTGTTCTGTTTAATTCCATCATAAGGCTCATTAACGTTGTGCTGATGGGCTCATAGCCATATTAATAACATACTGTTGTTCTTTCCAAACATGTGTCCAGCCGTTTCTATTTTACTTAATGCTTGTTTTGTGTGCCACCTAGTGGTTATATGTGTAGCTGACGGGCAGGTTGCAGCAAATTCTTGGGACCTTTTGAAAACAAAGGATTTGGCTGCTTACACATATGCAGGACGTTACTCTCAGTCTACACAGTGTGTGCACAGCAATTTCCATCAAGCAATTCTCCTTATGGTGGTAGCGGGGCTCACTGTAAAATTACAAATATATTTTTAAAATCTCAGAAGGACATTGAGAATTTGCGAACCACAACCAATCGCAAGGCAATCTGTCAGGGTTTCCTTGATAATCCAGCGAGTGAATCCACGCGAAGGTGCGATACTGAACCAAGAGTGGTTCAATGGTTCAATCCCCGGTCTCTTTTATGCAAATGACCAATTTCAGCTGGAACAACATTGTGTCACTAAAAGTGACTTCAGTAAAATTAGGCTGGAAAACACAGGCCAAGACGTCCACTTCTTATCTTGTGCTGACTACAAATTGGTATGAACTGGATCGTCGAGGGGTGAAAAAGTTGGGAGCATTTGTTGAGGACTATGGCCTACTGAATGGCTCACTGCCAATGCTTACAATGTGACAATGACTACACTTCACATAGTGCTTCATTGGTTGTAAAGAACTGCGAGAGGTCTAGTGGTCAGGAAAGGTGCTATATAAATGCAAGTCTTTTTTTTAAACACATGACATGTAGCCACATACGAAAGATAGAAGGAGGAAGAGGAGGAGAGGAAAGGGTTGGAAATTAAGGAAAAGAAAATCTGTCCTTTTACCTCTGGGACTTTTATCACTAAGATGAACCAATTTTGCCGTGAAAACAATCTCGGTCAGGTCACTGTGAGAAAACATTGAATAAAAGTGATAATATTTGGAATGTCCTTGCATATCTTCAGTGAGAAAGGTTACTGCAGAATTGGCAGAGGACAAGCTTCTCAGCTTGTGTTTTTTTGTAACATACACTTCAATGAAAGGAAATGGGGAGAAAATAACCAGACAGCAGGTTAGGTTACCAGCGATAGCTAGTGACAGCCTTATATCCCACTGGAATGAATGGAAACAATTAAAAGCAAACGGGAATGGGCAGGAATAAACAGGGTTAACAGGAAAATAAAATTGCAGATTGTGTTTATTCAGGTCGTATGATAACCATCCCAAATACCATACAGGTTCTGTTCAGGAAATAGCAATCTGCATCAGCACTGTCAAAATAGCAGATTTCGTACAGAGTGATTTCAACATCACTGGAAATGAAAAACTGTCTTGCCAAAAACATGTCAGTTAGTATGCAATTGCTTGATTGACACAAATAAATAAATTTAACATTTGTTGCTTTTTGTAAATTAGATTTTATATTTGAAATGACTGATAAAAACATATTGACGATGAAATCATGACAAATAATTAAATTCAAAATCATTTATTCAGAGGTTAGGTGCGCTTTTAAGATTTTCAACTTGCTTACATGCGAGAAAAGCAAAGCATATATTTTGCAATAATTGTAAAATTGATTTACAGTGGCTGAAATATTTGCATTTGTCACGCAAATCAGTGCCTGTTTGGACAAATAAATTTCTGGTTATATATACTGGTTGAGTGGAAAATCTCAGCGAGAAAGGGTAGACATTGGTTTCATGTTGACGGTCTGTGGTCATGGATTAATACATATATAAAGTACCTGCAAATTACTTTATATAATGAATGTGTGCACTTAAATGTTTAATGGAAACTTTGTGAACAATGATTTTAGTAAATTGTGTGGCATAATCTAGCAAAGCCTTTAAATTGTATAATGTTATTTTTATATCTATATATCTCTATATATTAACTGGCCTGCCAACTGTCCACAGAGCTAATGAGTGGCACGGATGATGCAGTGAATCATAGTAATGTTCTTCCTCCAGCATCAGGTCCCAAGAGGAGCTCTGGAACATCTGAACTTCTGTAGAAGTTGGAATATCCCATTTGTTATAAAATGTCAGCATTGTTTGCTTCATATATGTGACTGTAAATCATACATGCAATATTATGTAGTGAACATACCTAATGATAGTTCATGATCCTTCGCTTTTATCATTATCCGCATTACAAAAACAAAAATAAATCACGAGTATGTATTTGCTGTGCTTGTTTTTTTTAAATATCTCTCCACCTTCTTCCCAGTGTTATGTCTCATGCTTTATTCAACAGGATTAGTCAGTAACGTTCGCTCTCCAGCTTCGACAAAGAGCCACCCAGACTTTAAACGCTAGCTCCCTTCTCCCTCCATAGATGCTGTTGGACCTGCTGAGATTGTCCAGCATTTTCTGTTTTAGTCAGTAACCTGATCATAAACTGTCACCAAGTCCACCATTTAGATGGGCACCAGGAAATGGGAAGAATGATCGGAAATGTGCGATTATTGCTTTGTTTCTTCCATGGCCTGATGATCTCATCTTCTGAGAGCACTCCACCATCTGATCCTCTGGTCTTCATATGGGAACAAAAAGCAGAGAGAAACAAAGAGTGGGATTCTCCGTCCCACCGCAGCAGTTTTCAAGTGCAGCGCTCCCCCACCAGCAGCGAGGTTCTTTGTCCCGGCAGCCAACCAATGGAGTGTCCCATTGTGGGCCTCCCAACGCCGTCGGGATATCCGCGGATGTGTATGTCCTGCCGGCAAAATGGAGGATCCCGCCGACGGAGAATCCAGACCAAAGAATTTGCTGGAAGTGGAAATCTGACCGTTCTTGAGAGAAAAGCAAAACAAGTTACCACCATTCTAGTCCTCATAATATCTATGCATATCATTTAGAGATAGAAGAAAAGAATAACACGGTTCTTTCATTGTATGTTTCTCTGTATTTACTCTGTAGAGTGCTTGAGAAGATCTCACCTCATCCTTGCCCCTCGCCTCAGGGGCGTCATTCTCCGACCACCCACACCCCCCGCCCAGCCATCCACCCAGCACCCTCACCCCCCTCCCCAACCCCACCCACCCCACCCGCATGCACCCCCCCCCCCCCCATTGCCGATCCACCTGCGGCACAACGGGCAGGGCTCACACAGTTGCGGGTGGACGCGTGTCTATTGCAGGCCATGGAGGATGATGACAACCCGCCCTGCGGTGAGCTCCGGCTCCACATCGTTGGACTATGTCTGACCCATGGCCACAGTACCACTATCCACCCGGACCATCCCTGCATGCGGCTGTGACACTGCAGCGCACGGTCCCGTCCTCTGCCCGGGGGGATGTTGATGGCGGCCCAGGGGGTAGGGGGCAGACTCACCTGGGGCTGAGGTAAGACCACCCCTCACACACACACTTGCGCTCAGCGTACATGACACCCCCGCATGCTTTGGACAGAGCACAAAGGCAGCTTCTGTAGGTGTAACATTGACTTTAATAACCAAACGAGTTCATGCACGTGCCCTAGCCCCAAAATCTCATCTGTGCCCTGCACCCGTGCCAACTTACTCAGTGTCTAATTGTTTGGCCTTTACGGGCCCTTTGACTACGTCTACGTGGTTCCCCAGACGGTACAGCAGAACTGGAGGTGGACTCCTGTGATTCCTGCCCTCTGACACTGGATCCCTTTGCGGCCGTTTCCTGGGGCGTCCTGGCCTAGATGGGCCAGGCTGCGGCCCGGGCGACTGGGATGGCGAGCTGCCAGCCTGTCCTGCCCTTTGCCCACCCGATGCACCTGGGACGGAAGGGGGGTAGTCCGAGGTGTCGCGGTGTACCGGGACCTCCCCTACAGGGGGAGCCGGGACGGACCACACCACCTCCTCCTCCCTCGGGGTGCCCGATGGCCCCCAGGCCTCTACATGGGTGGGGGATGCGAACGGACTGGCCATCCGACGCCCCCCCCCGACATCTGGCGCTGCCAGTCCTGGAGGCCCGTGCTGGTATCGACAGGGGTCTGCAGGTTTGCAGCCATGGAGCCCAGGGGGTTGGCAAACCCTGTCTGTGACAGTGCGACGCCGGCTCTCACATGGCCACTGGCGCCGATGCCCTCAGCGATGGCCTGCAGAGACTGGGCCATGGCCTGCTGAGACTGGGCCATGGCCTGCAGAGACTGGGCTATGGCGTTGAGCGCCTCTGCCATCTGGCGCTGGCACTGGCTCATGGCCTCCTGTGAGAGGGCAGCCATGTCCTGGGCCACAGACGCTGCCTGCACGGAAAGCCCCAGGCCTCGCAAACCGTTCCCCATGTCTGACACCGTCGCACCCATTGCCTCCACCGCGGACGCCACCCGTGCGGTGTCAGCCTGGGTGGCACGCATGACCGGCACCACTCCCAGCTCCTGGACGCGGGTGGACTCCTCCACCTGCGACTGAAGCCGCCGCAAGCCGGCCGTCACCCTCTTCGCTCGTCTCCGGTTCGGTGGTTGCATCGGATCTATGTGTGGGTGTGGTAACTCCAGGAACCCGGGATCCATCTGGGCGGCAGATGTTCGCTTGGGCTGGGCTGCCCTCTGACCGCCCGGCCCCTCTGCTGCTCCTACCTCCACCTGCTGTACCGGGACGGCTGTGTTGTGCGCACCAGTGAGTGTAGCAGACGCCTCATCACCAAAGTGCCCAACCGAGGTGAGTGTTTCTGCGATGGTGGAGGGTGTTGGTGACAGCAGTGGCGTTGTGTCGTGCTCTTCGTCCCACTCTGAGTCCATGGCACTTTGGGGTGGGGGTTCGTCTCCACCCATCCACTCTGAGTCACTGTCCGGTATTTCGTCTTCCTGGGTAGTGCTGTCCCGGGTAGGGGTGTCCTGGGCAGTGCTGTCCCGGGTAGTGGTGTCCCGGGTAGTGGTGTCCTGGGTAGTGGTGTCCTGGGTAGTGGTGTCCTGGGTAGTGGTGTCCTGGGTAGTGGTGTCCTGGCTCGGATGTGACGGGGGCCTGTGGCTGCCCCCCTCGTCGCTCGGTGGTCGCTCCCGCACGTGACGGGGGTGTCGTCTCCCTGTTGCTCCAGGTCTCTCCGTCTCCCGTGGTGTGCGAGGGGCATCCTGCGGGCGTCGCATGCTGGAGGGTCCGGGTCTCTCCGTCTCCCGTGGCCTCCGAGGGGCATCCTGCGGGCGTCGCATGCTGGAGGGTCCAGGTCTCTCCGTCTCCCGTGGCCTCCGAGGGGCATCCTGCGGGCAGTCTGCATCTGCGGGGATGGGTGCCTGGACGTTTGGTCCTGCGATACACAATGACGCATGCATGGTTAGACATCAGGCAGTGATCAGGTGATATGGGGGAGGGGGATATAGGGGAGGGGGGATATGGGGACGGGCTGTCGGTGGCTCACTTGCTAGTACGCCCCCGACCTCTGCATCAGCAACCTCCCGGTCGTCAGGTCCGCCAGCCAGTTCCAGGGCCCTTTCCTCGTGTTCGGTCAATGGCCTCTCATCAGCGGGGCCTCCTCCAGTCCTCACATGCTCCCTATTGTTGTGTGCACGCTTCTCCTGTGGGGGGGGGGGTGGCAGGGGTAAAAGGCAACACTGTTAGGCAGGTATATGAATGCACGCCATCGGTTGCGCGTGCATTGCAGAGGTTAAGGTTCGGGCTGGATTCACTTGGGGATATGGGGGATATGGGGGGTGATATGGGGGATATGGGGATATGGGGGAGGGGGATATGGGGTGGGGGGGATATGGCGGAGGGGGGATATGGGGATATGGGGGAGGGGGGATATGGGGGAGGGGGATATGGGGAGAGGGGATATGGGGGAGGGGGGATATGGGGAGGGGGGATATGGGGGAGGAATATGGGGGAGGGGGATATGGGGGAGGGGGGATATGGGGAGGGGGGATATGGGGGAGGGGGGATATGGGGGATATGGGGGAGGGGGGATATGGGGAGGGGGATATGGGGGAGGGGGGATATGGGTGAGGGGTGGGATATGGGGAGGGGGGATATGGGGGAGGGGGGATATGGGGGAGGGGGGATATGGGGGATATGGGGGAGGGGGGATATGGGGGAGGGGGGATATGGGGAAGGGTGGGATATGGGGGAGGGGGGATATGGGGGGATATGGGGGAGGGGGGATATGGGGGAGGGGGGATATGGGGGAGGGGGGATATGGGGGAGGGGGGATATGAGGGATATGGGGGAGGGGGGGATATGGGGGAGGGGGGATATGGGGGAGGGGGGATATGGGGAGGGGGGATATGGGGGGGGGATATGGGGGAGGGGGGATATGAGGGATATGGGGGAGGGGGGGATATGGGGGAGGGGGGATATGGGGGAGGGGGGATATGGGGAGGGGGTATATGGGGGAGGGGGGGGATATGGGGGAGGGGGGATATGGGGGAGGGGGGATATGGGGAGGCTCACCCTGCCTGCTCTGACGAGGTCGTTCACCTTCTTGTGGCACTGGGTGCCTGTCCGTGGTGTCAGGGCCGCAGCGGTGACGGCCTCTGCCACTTCCCTCCACAGACGCCGGCTGTGGCGTGGGGCAACTCTGCGGCCGTGCCCGGGATACAGGGCATCCCTCCACTGCTCAACCGCGTCCAGGAGCGCCTCCACATCCCGTGACTCGAACCTCGGGGCTGAGCAGCGGCCAGCCATCCAGTCGGGTGTTGCGGTCGGGTGTTGCGGTCGGGTGGGGGGGGGCACGGCCTTATGAGCCGTCACGCCGTGCAGCGCGTATGACGCTGCACGGCGTGAACCACTGCGCAAGCGCGGATCCCGTTACGTCGCTGCTAGCCCATTTCGGGCCGGAGACTTTCGACCCATTTTTCCGACGTGACGCAAATCGGATTTGCGCCGTTTTTTGCGCCGATCGGCGGACATTCCGCCGATAATGGAGAATTTTGCCCCTGGTGTGGTGATCTTCAGGTTAAATCACAACAGCCAGCTCTCCCTCAAAGGGGAAAGCAGCCTTTGGTCATCTGGGATTACGGGGACTTCATCCTGTTGCTATTTGAGAGAATTTGATCCTCTCCTGGATGGTGTAATTTAGTTAGAGTACTCATTGAACAGGTAGGCATATTGTAACTATCACAGAACATCCTCAAATCATTACTGGCAATGAGCTGAATAATACACCTCCGATAGTAATTAAAATCTTTAGAAGAATGGTGATTTTACTTCACATTAAATTTCTGCCGCGAACAGTTGGTTGTCTTTCTTTGTTTATTTATCCAGTAATCTGTATCAACGGACAACGGCACAAATATAATTACTTTTGTAATGCAAATTCTACGAAAAATGTTAAAGAATTATTCTTCACTTATCTGGTTACAGCATAATGCATAAAACACTCAATATCTGTAACTCAACGAAATGAACTTTCAATTGTCTTTATTCTCCCATCCATATTTTGAGGAAGAGCTGTTAAAACATGAAAGCATTCCCCCATCAATGTATGATTTATGTCCGAGATACAGTCAAAACAGTCATTGGTGTCTGACCAGTAAAATGAATGTATGTCTCCCATTAAATAATTGAAAAATATTGTGCAATCTGACTGATTCTGTGATCAGTGATATATTAGACTAGAAATACAACTGCACCCTTTTGGAGTATTGCACCTGTCAGTGTTGTTCCAGGAAATACGCAGGGTGCGAACTCATGGAAAAGTTTAGACGTGTGGTGGTAAACAGGAATTGCCTGGTGCTTCCCGACGGACGACCCGGCGATACCGCCACTGGTATCTAACGTCAATTAGGGCCGGTAATCATGCCCCACGGGCTTCACGTCGGAAATGACTGCCCGCCGGCTGATTCACCGGGACCGTTCCCGGCAGCTCCCGACTAACGAGGGGGAGCAGCACTTAAACTGATCCCGCAGAGCAAACCCAGACAGCACGCAGCCATGCCACTGAGCAATTCGGAGATGCCGACCTGGTCAGACTGTTAGACGCGGTGGATCCAGATGGGATACCATACGGGCGTCAGAGGGTCAGCCATAGGGCCAGCCAGTGGGGCCTGGGAGGTAGTGGCAACGGCTATCAGCGCGGGGAGTGTCACCAGGAGGAGCACCATCCAGTTCCGCAAGAAGCTCAACAATCTCCAACAGGCCGCACGGGTGAGTCGGAATCGGCCCCCTGGCACCAGTTCCGTCTGCCACCCACCAGCACACCACACCATTTGCAGCAGGGATGCCCACGCCTGCCACCCGCCATAGCTCACCATAATGCTAGAAGCCCCCTTTATGTCCCCACAGGTGAAGTTGGCCCACAACAGATGGAAGAGGGGCGACGAGATGCTGAACATCAGAGTCCTCACCCCATGAGAAACACGCCTTCGCGGTTGCGGTGGTGGCCGAGCTCAGGTCGGTCACTGACGTTGAGGTTGGCATGCGCTGCAGAGGTGGATATCTACAATCCACCGAGATGACCTGCCACACGTGAGTTGTAGATGCCAGTATAATGATCCTTCTCTCCCACTGAACACATGTCCATTCTCCCAGCCGATGGTGCCGGCCCATCCGGGGTGGCCCCTCCGCCTGCCTCCCAAGAGAACACCTTGGAGGAAAGCTCCAAGGATGCCACCACCGATGTGTCATGGCTGTCATCTACACCTTCCACCAGCGCAGAGACATGCACCTCGGTCGGCAGAAGTAGTGGACAGGCTTCTGGGCACAATCTGATGAGCTCCACACAATTGCTGATGCACATCGGGTAGAGGCAGGAACATCCAGGGGGGACCTCAGTCAGAGGTCTACAGGATCCTAGGACCCAGCTGGGTCCCAGTCAGATGTTGAATCTCTGGACCAGACTACCCCGGAGCTGATGCAGACGCTAGGGTGTGGCCGTGAAATTCAGAGGAGTCTGTCAGCTACACTCCAGCTGCTCCATAACTGATTGAAGGAGTCCAAAAGGCTACAGGCGCAGCAGATTGTGCTGGCAATGCGTGGCACCGAGGCCAACGATGCCAGGATGGCTACCGCAGTGGAGAGCCTAGAGAACAACGTCAATACCATGAGTGGTGATGTCTAAGGCATTGCTCAGTCGGTGACGGCCATGGCAGAGCGCCTCGACAGCATGTCCCAGTCGCTGGGCGATGCAGGTGGACCTTGCCGAGGCATTGCGGACATGTTCCAGTCTCAGGTGGGCATTGCTGAGGTGCTCCGGTGCATGTCCCAGTCTCACGTAGAACTTGTCGGCGTGCTTTGGGACATGTCCAGTCTCAGATGGGCATTGACAAGGCGCTGCAGAGCATGTCCCTGTCGCTCAGACCATGTCCCAGATGCAGGTGGACATTAGCGAGGCACCACAGAGTGTAGCCCGGTCGCACAGGGCATCAATACCATGCTGCGGACAATGGGGAGCTGCCCGCCCTGGCATAGTCAATTGATTCAGGGGCATCCAGCTGCCCCTATGTCCCAAGGTAACCCCCAGGGCCCTACAGGCACCAATTGGGAGGAAGGAGCATGGAAGGCCTACGGAAGGTCCCCCCTTGCAGACAACGGCACATCTCAGGCTCAGCGAGTGGAACATCGTGGCACGGTGAGGTATGCGCCACCGGCAATTCATCCGGGATGCTCTGGCGCCCACTAGGGGCATCAAAGGCCAAGGTTAGCAGCACTGCCTCCACCCCTTTTGTGCATCCTGGGGACACACCTAGATGTAGTGGCAGAGCATGGAGGGTTAAGCAGATACAGGATCACTGAGAAGGCACTGGGTGGGAGGGGGTGGCACAATCAGTAATTAGAGACAGTTGGCGCACGACTGTACACCGTTAAACATGTTACACCCAAGACATGTGAATCCTCTGCCACATTATTCCACATTGCGGGCCGGCCTGCACCCCTCCCCCTCCCCCAGTTGCTCTCCGCCTTCCCTTGGCCCCAGCCCCACGGGGTTATCCTAGATCTGGACCCCACTTTCCCAAGGCATATCAGGTGCAGGCGATGGGTGTGAGCGCACAGTCAGCAGACAGACAGGAGTCAGAATATGACATAGATTGAGGAGCACCAGAGCTCAGATCACAGTGGGTTGTCATCACCCTATTGCCTTATACATTGACATGCTGATTGTGCCAGTAGTGATCTGTATACCTGATGGTATATGAAGGGTTAACAACTGCATCATAGTGTTAGACAACCACTAGATGGCAGCACTAGATTCAGGTATATAAACTGAAGCTGGAAGATCCTCCCTCTCTTTGAACCAGGAGTGACTAGAGAGCAGAGTGTTAGAGAGATATAGCTTAATTGGCACGTGTAGTAACATAGTTAATATTTCTTCTGATTTACTTTATCATCAGTTATAGTTCTGTAGAGTGAACAAACTCATTAGTATTTATATTCGTTATTCATTAAATGTTATTTGCTTTAAATTGAAGATTGGTAGTTTCATTGAAATCTAACCATCAGACCATTCTGGAGGTAAGGCAAAGAGTAACGACGTATTACAATCATGTAATATAACAGTGCCAACACAGGCTCATCACCCTGGAGTGATGTAGCATAGACCCTGGGAGGCTGGAACAGAGCGAGTGGCGGAGGAAGAAGGTGGGTTATGAGTGGGGGAATAGTCGGGGGGGGGGGGGGACGATGAGGCAGATTGGGTGGGGGAGGGTGGGAATAGGGGATGCAGTGGGTGGGAAGGGGGGAGAGAGCGAGGTGACGGTTGAAGCCATGCCTTTGATAAACGGGCGCGGATGAGGGCCGCCCTGGTCCTCCGGGCATGCCGGACCCTCGTCGTCGTATGTCTTCCATCCTCCAGCTGCTCTCACAGTCCTTCCTGGGCTCATCCTCCAGTCCCTCCTGGGCCGACTCCTCCTCTGGCAATGCCGCATGTTCCATCCTCCTCCGCCTCCAGTATGTCGCCCCACCGCTATGCCAGGTTGTGGAGGGCACAGCAGACCACCACAAAGCGGGTGACCCCCCCCCCCTTAAGTGCTGACGGAGGAACTGAACGGAAGGTGTTCCATGTTCCCGATGGTGGCACCGACCCCGGAGCCATTCAGGAAATGCTGATGGGCGAGCACTCGCATCACATGGAACTAGTTCAATTCCAACTCACGACGGCATTGGATTCGCTGCGATTGGGATTGGCACTGGAGAGCCTGACAAGCTGGAGCTACTCCACTCCGCACACACTCTCATTCCAGCCAAGAAGATGCCACCCTGGAGAACAGCGCCGGGATTCTGACCAGCGGGAAAGGTGCCGCTGGAGCCACCTGCCTCTGCACTGTAGTAGTCTGTATTAGGGGTATTACGGTACCTAGGTTGAGACTGTAAGATCATTGGTGTGGGAGGTACCTGAGACAGGAAGATCATTGGTGAAGCCTGCCTGCTGGTTCCGCCCAGTATGGCGGAGTATAAGAGTCTGTGTCTCCCTAGCAGCTGCATTCTGTACCTGCGCTGCTGGGGGAAACATCTAGTCCAATAAAGCCTTCAATTGTCATCCAATCTCGCTTCTGGAGTTATTGATCGAGCATAAATTTATTGGACTAGATTTTAAAGAATGGAGCTCCGAATCAAGCCGGAGTGGCTGCAACTCAGCTCCCACGTGGCAAATTCAGCGGCAACCTTCAAACACTGGCTGGCGTGCTTCAAAGGGTACCTCAGGACGGCCACGACTGCAACCACGGAAGACCAGAAACTGCAAGTTCTCCACTCGAGGGTGAGCCCAGGGATCTACACCCTCATCGAGGATGCGGATGATTTCGAGGCCGCGATGGCCCTGTTGAAAGGACACTACATTCGCCCAGTAAACGAGGTTTACACCTGGCATCTGCTAGCGACAAGGCGACAAATCCCGGGGAAATCGCTGGATGAATTCTACCACGTGCTCCTGGTACTGGGTAGGAACTGTGACTGCCCGCAAGTTTCAGCCAGCGACCACCCAGAACTTTTAATCCGGGACGCATTCGTTGCAGGTATGCTGTCCTCCCAAATCCGTCAGCGGCTGTTGGGGAAAGAGACACCAGGCCTCAAGGAGGCACGGGCCCTTGCTAGCTCCCTGGATGTGGCATCCCGAAACGCCCACGTGTACGTTCCCGACCGCACGGCAGCCCTTTGGGCAGCGTGGAACCCACCCGTGGCCGACCCCGATGCATCCCCCATCCCCCCACAAGCTTGTGCCGCGTGGCTACCAGGCAACCCCAGGGGGCCCCGCTGTTATTTTTGCGGGCAAGCCAAGCACCCCCGACAGCGCTGCCCTGCCCTGACCAGTGAGAAAGGTGTCGCTGGAGATCCTGCCTCTGCACTTAATCTCAAAAATAGAGAATTCCGCCCTAAGAAACTGGCTGCTGTACACCAAAGCAACTAGTATAATTTTAAAGTTATTTTTTAGTTGTTTAAGGTCAGGTTAGTAACTGTTAGACATTGTGTATAATATTCTTACTTTTCTGTGATAAACCCATCTTCAGCTCTATTAATAAAGTTGCCGCAGGAATATTAAGGAATGTTTTTAAGACAATTTTTTAAAAAAAGAACAAAAAACAATACAGCACAGGAACAGGCCCTTCAGCTTTCCAAGCCTGTACCGGCCATGATACCACCCTTAGCCAAAACCCTCAGCATATCCCAGTGCTGTATCCTTCCATACCCATCCTATCCATGTATGTGTCCAGATGCCCTTTGAACAGATTGCATTCCATTTGTGCTGGTTCCTGGCAAATTTAATGCTCAGCAAAATGCAAATAAAGTTGAGCAGAAACACGGAGGAAAAGAAACATTTCTCAAAACTAGTGCGAATTTGAATGCAATTTGCAATCAAATCACCTGTTACACCCAAAGTGGAAACCCGTGGCCTTTATCTATATTTTTAACCTGGACTCTAATGATTCAGCTATTGTGTTTGGAATGAATAATCTGCCCTCGAGAATTCATTATACTTTGTAAATCGCTACTGCTGTGACATTATAACACTTTCATAAATGGCAGGGCATGAAAAAAAAAATTTGCTGTTTTTCTGACATATCTTTAAGAAGTGTCGTAGTTTGTCTTTTCCTTGAAATAAAAATGAAACAACTTTTTCATTTAAAAAATGATCATGTTTCCTGGGTCAACCTCCTTCCCTTCAGTTCTGAACTGTGAATTGGGAACAATAAATTAAAGCTTTGCGTGGCAACATAATCCGAGGGCTGCAATAAAAACTGTTTGCCAATGCTATCGCTCACACCCTCATAAATCAGAGCATGCTCAGGTAATGTAATTATTGATTTGGTTTGTCAGGCATTTCGTTTCAATTATGTGAAAGGCATTTGAACCTTTTAAACATTTTCCAGTAAATGTACATTACTTACAATTCTTTCCACTTGAAGTAACCCGTTTAACAACAAGGTTTTTTTAGTTGAAACTGAGAAGGGGTTCACACCAGGGCCCCTTTCCCTGAGGTGGGATGGGGGTGGGGGTGGGGGGGGGGGCAGGGCTACACCCACCTGTACTTGGTGGGTAGCTGATTAATCTAATTAATGGTTTGTTAAGATCCCCTGAAAATGGCAGGGGCCAGTATAACTGGAGGTGGCCTCTTGCTGGCAGGCTGGGAGAGCCAGCTCTCCAGGCAGGCCGAGGTGCTGCCCCTGCCTGCCAAAGTCCTGCAGCAGCCACAGGCCGCTTCGTAGAAGAGTTAAGAGGGGTGACCAAAAAGCGAGGTCAAATTGATTGGTTTTAAAGAGAGAATAGGTGATGGAAGTGGAGAGGTTTTTGAATCGAATGCTAGAATATGGGGTTTCGATACCAAAAGGCACAGCTGTTTATTGATGAGGTGCAGGGAGGAACATGTGCAAGGTTATACATTGGGACACAACTTTACAATAAAGGATCAATTACAGCTCAGTACTTTTCCTGAAGTTGCTGCTACCTTATAAACAAAGGTGTTGCCACCTAGCTGGGATCCGCAGGCTGAACTGTTCCAATGTTCACTAAATCCAGGCTGGAACATTATTTGATCAGAGGGAGAGAGAGGGGACAGGGTTGCATATTTAGTTCTTATAAGCAAGAAGCACATATTATGAGGCATATGTGGAACTATTTAAGTATGGTAGGTTCAAGTGGATAGGTTGAAAAATGTGTGGTTAGTGACATTTTCCAAGCAGACGCTGGCCATTCTGAAATGAAATGAAAATCACTTATTGTCACAAGTAGGCTTCAAATGAAGTTACTGTGAAAAGCCCCTAGTCGCCACATTCCAGCGCCTGTTCGGGGAGGCTGTTACGGGAATTGAACCGTGCTGCTGGCTTGCCTTGCTCTGCTTTCAAAGCCAGCAATTTAGCCCTGTGCTAAACAGCTTACTTCTGGCTTGCTTCTAGTTTAATAATGCCCACTGCAAATATGCAGGCACATCATTGCTGAATAAAAGATAGTTCAGATTGTGACTCTGACTATCAGAGGAACATAAGCACCTCAGTGAAAGGTAGAATGCTGACAGATCAAGAGACGCCAGCATTGACAATGCATGGGATTCTCCAGCCGCATGTTTCTCAGCGGCGCACCGTTCACTGGCGGCGAGATTCTCTCTTCCCGCTACTGGTCAATGGGATTTCCGGGAAAACAATGGGCGGGGGTGCGGTGCCAGCGGGAATCCTAATGGCCGGAGAATTAGGTCCATGTCCAGAATGTTTCAATAAGGGTATTAAACTCATCAGAGGAGTGGAACATGGGGGACTGGTGGCCACAGTCGCCAGTCCATAGGATGGGTCCGGGTTGCCACCCAGCGCCCCCATCTCCCGATTAGGTGCACGTGGGGCCCTGGGGTAGTCCTCCAGATGGAGAGGCAGCTGGTTTGAACCCCGGCTGCCCCTGCATCATCTGGCTCTGCCAGCCCTGATGGCTCCTCAATGCCTGCACAATGGTGTCAACACCCTCAGCGATGCTCCTCAGTGATTGGGCCATGCCCTGCAGTGACTTGGCAATGTTCACCTTTGACTGGGACAATCACCGCAGAGCCTCGGCTATTGCCAACTGACAGAGGAACATATCCCGCAGCACCTCATCAAGGTCAGCCTGGTATTGGGTCATGTCTACCATCGAGCTGGACAGTCTTCTGAGGCCCTGAGCCATGGCCGTCACCGACTGTGCAACGCCTTTGACACCTTCACTCATGCTGCTGACTTTGTGCACCAGGCTCTCCACTGCGGTCGCCACCCTAGCAGTTTTGTCTTTGGTTCCATGCATTGCCGGCGACAGCCTCTGGGACTCCTTCAAGCGGATATGGATCTGCTGGAGTGCTGCTCACATCGCCCTCTGGATGTCCAGGCCGCTTCCTAACATCCCCATCAGTTCTGGTTAAACCTGTTCCAGACGTTCAGCATCTGACTGGGACCCAGCTGGGTCCTGGGATCCAGCAGCCCTCTGACGGCTGTCTCTCCTGGGCGTTCCTGACTCGACCTGATATGCATCAGCAATTGTGTGGTGCTCACCAAATTGTACCCCAGAAGCCTGTCCACTAACATGTCCCACCGAGGTGCATGTCTCTGCGCTGGTGGAGATGACTGCTGTGATGCACCGATTGTGGCAACTTCAGAGCTCTCCTCCGAAGTGGTCTCATGAGAGGTAGGGGAGGGGACCCCTGGATGGGCTGCTGCCATCGGCTGGAGGACCTGTGGGAGAATGGACACGTGGTCAGTGAGAGGGATGGGTCAGTTTGCATGGCAATAACTACTCATGTGTGACAATCCATCCAGATGGGACCAGGTGGATCCTCATCTCCGCTGCATGCGCTGACCTCTACATTGGTGACCGCTCTGTCCTTGACCGCCCTCTTAACCTCCAGGGCCCGTACTTTGACGATCACGAGGAATCTTATGCCTGTCACCCCTCCGCCATCGGTAGGGTGGCAGATTGTAAAACACAGTAAACATCTTTGTGCACAACTAATATGATGCCTCTGACACTTCCGCAATGCGCACCGACCTCCGAACCCTTGGCTCATCTCTCCAGGTAACCCATCCTCCCCTCCCTATGGCACGCACCCATCCTCCGGCCATGGGCATGTCCCCGGAGCTGTGTCCCATTGCCTGGGTGTTTGGATGTTGGCTGCTGCGTGTGTGGTGTTGCCTCCCGCAGTGTTCATGCACCACGGTCTGATTGGGATGCTAGGCAATGACTCCCAAATGCTACATGGCCCACCCACCCATGGGAATCCACTTGGGATATGTGTACTGGGGCTGTTTAGCACAGGGCTAAATCACTGGCTTTGAAAGCAGACTAAGGCAGGCCAGCAGCACGGTTCAATTCCCGTACCATCCTCCCCGAACAGGCGCCGGAATGTGGCGACTAGGGGCTTTTCACAGTAACTTCATTTGAAGCCTACTTGTGACAATAAGCGATTTTCATTTTCATTCATTCAAGTGCTCACTTAACCACGATTGCCAATTCCATATTGGCAATAGCCTTCAGCCATATGGCCAGAGGCCTCGGCAGTCTGTGGGGTTATGGATGGTTGGTGGGGCAGACGGACAGGGACAGGAGTTGCCCCCGGAATGGGTACACATGATCCCAAGGTTGGCGCGGTGCTGCAGCGAGTGGTTGTCCCCTGGTTGCTCTCCGAGCCATGGTGGCCCACCCCTGCGGAGGGTCTCCCACCCCCAGCTGAGGGCCCCCCAACCCCAGTCGAGGGTCCCTAAACCCCTCGCCGAGCACTGGGTTGGCAAGGCCAGCCCCCCTGGGGTATTTACCTGTGAGGAAAGATGGCTACTCACCTCCTCGGCTCCCCACAGTAGCCCTTCCGCCAGGTTTACATTTTTCAAAGGTAATCGGAGCCAGCGTGACCACTTGCTGGGGAGGCCATTGAATGACGATTGGCCTTTGGATATGAGGTGACTCTCACTAATTTTATGGAAATAGGGCTTCAGTGGTGATAATCGCGCCACACTATGGCAAGATCACAATTTTGCCTACAGTAGTGGGCCGGATGCATCGCAAACTGTTTGGCACCTGGCACGCTCCTCGTTTTCTGCCTCTCCCACGATTCACCGGCCTCGTTTCGCTTGAGCGAGGGATGTTTTTTGAGCACTGCTGTGAGTTGACACTCTATCAATCTAACTGATAACCTCCTACTGGCTTGACCAGACTAACTCTCTACCTCATGGTGATAGTGCTCACTGGCTTGTGCACTCTTACTATCTCAGTAGCTGTATCCTGTAGAGAGAGAGGGAGTCTTAATGCCCTGTGTGCTTTATGGTGTGGTGTCCTGTCTGGTTGTTATGTGTCATGAGTGTTCATTGATTATCCTGTGTGTCAATCACTGCCTGTCTGCATCTCATTATATACATGAGTTGATATTATGACAGTTGGCACTGACAGCTGGCATGGGCAGTACCATGTTGGCACTGCCAAGATGCCAAGCTGCCATTTTTTGCACGCATGCAATCGGAGGCAAGGTTGCTCAGCGTGGGTGTTGGGTGGGGGGGGGGGGGTGGTTGGGGACCTTCCCATACTGCATTTTGAGGGCCTTGTTGATTGGGATGCCATTTTTAAATGGGCAGTTCCAGCGAGTGGAGCTCTCCACTGTACAAAACGGGGCTATGTGTGTCCTCAGCCATGCATCCCCATTCAGGACCCTTATTCAACGCATTGAAAAGTCACATGTTTCTCGGCACTGCGAGCGCCGGGAAACACACGGCTATAGGTGCTCGCTAGTGGACTTTGTTACCTTTTGGGAGAATCGAGCCCATAACTTCCTAATGAAAAAGTTCTTTAATCTCAAAAATGCCTTTATTTCATTCTTATGGGCAATCTTGATCATAATGGTGAATTTGCAACTGTCAAAACTAATCCCTTTAATAACGGGGAGCCAATGGATGTGGTATATCTGGATTTCCAGAAAGCCTTTGACAAGGCGCCACACAAAAGGTTGTTGCATAAGATAAAGATGCCTGGCATTAAGGGGAAAGTAGTAGCATGGATAGAGGATTGGTTAATTAATAGAAAGCAAAGAGTGGGGATTAATGGGTGTTTCTCTGATTGGCAAGCAGTAGCTAGTGGTGTCCCTCAGGGATCAGTGTTGGGCCCACAACTGTTCACAATTTACATAGATGATTTGGAGTTGGGGACCAAGGGCAATGTGTCCAAGTTTGCAGACGACACTAAGATAAGTGGTAAAGCAAAAAGTGCAGAGGATACTGGAAGTCTGCAGAGGGATTTGGATAGGCTAAGTGAATGGGCTAGGGTCTGGCAGATGGAATACAATGTTGACAAATGTGAGGTTATCCATTTTGGTAGGAATAACAGCAAAAGGGATTATTATTTAAATGATAAAATATGAAAACGTGCTGCTGTGCAGAGAGACCTAGGTGTGCTAGTGCATGAGTCGCAAAAAGTTGGTTTTCAGGTGCAACAGGTGATTAAGAAGGCAAATGGAATTTTGTCCTTCATTGCTAGAGGGATGGAGTTTAAGACTAGGGAGGTTCTGCTGCAATTGTATAAGGTGTTAGCGAGGCCACACCTGGAGTATTGTGTTCAGTTTTGGTCTCCTTACTTGAGAAAGGATGTACTGGCACTGGAGGGTGTGCAGAGGAGATTCACTAGGTTAATCCCAGAGCTGAAGGGGTTGGATTACGAGGAGAGGTTGAGTAGACTGGGACTGTACTCGTTGGAATTTAGAAGGATGAGGGGGGATCTTATAGAAACATATAAGATTATGAAGGGAATAGATAGGATAGATGCGGGCAGGTTGTTTCCACTGGCGGGTGAAAGCAGAACTAGGGGGCATAGCCTCAAAATAAGGGGAAGTAGATTTAGGACTGAGTTTAGGAGGAACGTCTTCACCCAAAGGGTTGTGAATCTCTGGAATTCCTTGCCCAGTGAAGCAGTAGAGGCTCCTTCATTAAATGTTTTTAAGATAAAGATAGATAGATTTTGAAGAATAAAGGGATTAAGGGTTATGGTGTTCGGGCCGGAAAGTGGAGCTGAGTCCACAAAAGATCAGCCAAGATCTCATTGAATGGTGGAGCAGGCTCGAGGGGCCAGATGGCCTACTCCTGCTCCTAGTTCTTATGTTCTTATGTTCTTATGTCCAAGGTAGGAAATTCGCCAATTTCTGCCTGTAGTCCTGCCGCATCTCTGCGCGGCTACCCTCCTGGGGCTGGACTTCCAATGCCACCTGCAAAGCCTGACCTTTAAATTTGGCGGCCCTATACCTCCCCTTACTGTCTGCGGCCTCGCGACCCTTAAGGTCGATCCGCCTTCCGTGTTTGCGAACCTCACCCCGGATTGCAAACCCGTCGCCACCAGGAGCAGATGGTACAGTGCCCAGGACCGGACCTTCATCAGGTCAGAAGTCCAAAGGCTGCTGAGGGAAGGGGTCATCGAAGCGAGCAACAGTCCCTGGAGAGCCCAGGTGGTGGTGGTAAAGACCGGAGAGAAGCATAGGATGGTCATTGACTACAGCCAGACCATCAACAGGTTTACACAGCTGGACGCATACCCTCTCCCCCGTATAGCCGACCTAGTAAACAGGATCGCACAATACAAGGTCTTCTCCTTGGTGGATCTCAAGTCCGCCTACCACCAGCTACCCCTCCGTAATGGTGACCGCAAGTACTCTGCCTTCGAAGCAGATGGGCGGCTCTACCAATTTTTAAGGGTTCCCTTTGGTGTCACTAATGGGGTCTCGGTCTTCCAGCGGGAGATGGACCGAATAGTTGACCGGTACGGCTTACGTGCAACGTTCCCGTATCTGGATAACGTCACCATCTGCGGCCATGACCAGCAGGACCACGACACCAACCTCCGAAAATTCCTCCAGACCGCAAAAATCCTTAACCTGACATATAACAAGGATAAATGCGTGTTTAGCACCGACCGCCTAGCCATCCTCGGCTATGTAGTGCAAAATGGAGTTATAGGCCCCGACCCCGAACGCATACGCCCCCTTATGGAATTCCCCCTCCCTCACTGCCCCAAGGCCCTGAAGCGCTGCCTAGGGTTTTTCAGTTATTACGCCCAGTGGGTCCCGAACTACGCAGACAAAGCCAGACCCCAAATCCCGTCCACAACATTCCCCCTGTCGACGGAGGCCCGCCATGCCTTCAGCCCCATCAAAGCAGACATTGCAAGGGCCACGATGCGCGCCATCGACGAGTCCCTCCCCTTCCAGGTCGAGAGCGACGCGTCCGACGTAGCTCTGGCGGCCACCCTCAACCAAGCGGGCAGGCCCGTGGCTTTCTTCTCCCGCACTCTCCATGCTTCCGAAATTCGCCGCTCTTCGGTCGAAAAGGAGGCCAAGGCCATAGTAGAGACTGTGAGACATTGGAGGCATTACCTGGCCGGCAGGAGATTCACTCTCCTCACTGACCAACGGTCGGTTGCCTTCATGTTCGATAATGCACAGCGGGGCAAGATTAAAAACGACAAGATCTTGCGGTGGAGGATAGAACTCTCCACCTACAACTACGAGATCTTGTACCGTCCGGGGAAGCTCTCTCTCCGCGCTCTTTACTGAAGTCTCGCCCTCTCTCTCTCCGCGCTCTTTATTGAAGTCTCGCCCTCTCTCTCTCTGTGCTCTTTACTGAAGTCTCGCCCTCTCTCTCTCCGTGCTCTTTACTGAAGTCCCGCCCTCTCTCTCTCCGTGCTCTTTACTGAAGTCTCGCCCTCTCTCTCTCCGTGCTCTTTACTGAAGTCTCGCCCTCTCTCTCTCTGAGCTCTTTACTGAAGTATCGCCCTCTCTCTCTCCGTGCTCTTTACTGAAGTCTCGCCCTCTCTCTCTCCGTGCTCTTTACTGAAGTCTAGCCCTCTCTCCTGTCCTCGCTCTTTACTGAAGTCTCGCTCTCTCTCTCTCCTCGCTCTTTACTGAAGTCTCGCCCTCTCTCTTTCCGCACTCTTTACTGAAGTCTCACCCTCTCTCTCTCCGCGCTCTTTACTGAAGTCTCGCCCTCTCTCCCTCCACGCTCTTTACTGAAGTCTCGCCCTCTCTCTCTCCGCGCTCTTTACTGAAGTTTCACCCTCTCTCACTCCGTGCTCTTTACTGAAGTCTCGCCCTCTCTCTCTCCGCGCTCTTTACTGAAGTCTCACCCTCTCTCTCTCTGCGCTCTTTACTGAAGCCTCACCCTCTCTCTCTCTCCACACTCTTTACTGAAGTCGTGGATAGATAAGATTGATCCACACGTATAGTCTAATATGCAAAGTTAATTTTGGTTCATTTACAGTGGTAAATTGTTTCCTGGATACCAGAACCAGTTTTTTCAAATTTTATTTAGTTCCTCATTTTACAAAATTGTTCAGAAGATCCCATTAACTGACTTACAATGGACATCTGGAAATATGGAAACAAGAACAGCCCCAGAGATAACAGCCTTTTTGTGCCATGAAAGGATCACAAAAACTAGAATCTAACAGGTTTTCCATTTGTCAGAATAGACTGGGATCCTTCTCTGTAACTGTGAGATAGATTCCCGAGGAGGATGTTAGAGAAATGGCCAGTTTCAGAATAATACCATGTTCAGACCCAATGGTCAATTACATTCCAATTTCCAATATACTGAAACAAGAACAAACAAGGACAAAAACATGGTTAGGTGGCTTGGCCACACTAAATTCCCCCTAAGTTTCCAAAGGTTAAGTGGGGTTACGGGGATAGGGTAGGGGGATTGTGCCGAGGTAGGGTGCTCTTTCGGAGGTTCAGTGCTGACTCAAGAGGTGAATGGCCTCCTTCTGCACTGTCGGGTTTCTCTGATTCTATGCTGCTAGGATGCTGGGAAAACTCAGCAGATCTGGCAGCATCGGTAGGGGGAGAAAACAGAGTTAACATTCCGAATCCTTTGGCTCTTTCCAGCAGCCTCTGTTCTTGTTTCAGATTCCAGCAGCTGCAGTATTTTGCTTCCTCCAATATTCTGAAGGTGTGTTCGCAATATAGCTGGCCTCAATGCCAAGGCATATTACTTTGCATGAATTCTGCAGTTATAATGCAAATGGAACCTCAATCTGCAGTCAGGACCCAACCTGACACTAGAATCAAGAGGAACGAGACTCGATGAGGAAATTGTCTCACTCTGCATCACTTCAAAGATGGACACTTTGTGACTAGAATTTCCCCCAGGCTGATGCACTAGCACAATTTCACCTGCTTCCGCATTTGTGAACTGATCCCAATGTGCCAACTCCAGGATCATAGAATCCCTACAGTGCAGAAGGAAGCCATCTGGCCCATCGAGTCTGCATTGGTTCATATCCCACACTATCCCTGTAACCCCGTAATCTAACCTTCACATCCCTGGACACGAAGGGGCAATTTAGCATGGCCAATCAACCTACCCTGTAAATCTTTGGATTGTGGGCGGAAACTGGAGCACCCGGACGAAACCCACGCAGACACAGGGAGACCGTACAAACTCCACACAGACAGTGACCCGAGGCCGGAATTGAACCCGGTCCCTGGCGCTGTGAGGCAGCAGTTCTAACCACTGTGCTATCATGCGGCGCCTCACATGGATTAGTCCTGTTAGTCTTTTTGGTTGTTTATAGACACTGGGCGAAATTCTCCCCAAACGGCGCGATATCCGCCGACTGGCGCCTAAAACGGCACCAATCAGACGGGCATCGCGCCGCCCCAAAGGTGCGGAATGCTCCGCATCTTTGGGGGCCGAGCCCCAACATTGAGGGGCTAGGCCGACGCCGAAGGAATTTCCGCCCCGCCAGCTGGCAGAAACGGCGTTTGTTGCCCCGCCAGCTGGCGCGGAAATGACATTCGGGGCAGCGCATGCGTGGGAGCGTCAGCGGCCGCTGAAAGTTTCCCGTGCATGCGCAGTGGGGAGAGTCTCTTCCGCCTCCGCCATGGTGGAGACCGTGGCGGAGGCGGAAGGGAAAGAGTGCCCCACGGCACAGGCCCGCCCGCGGATCGGTGGGCCCCGATCGCGGGCCAGGCCACCGTGGGGGCACCCCCCGGGGCCAGATCGGCCCACGCCCCCCCCCAGGACCCCGGAGCCCGCCCACGCTGCCTTGTCCCGCCAGTAAATACCTACTTTAATTTACGCCGGCGGGACAGGCAATTTCTCGGCGGGACTTCGGCCCCTCCGGGCCGGAGAATCGAGCGGGGTGGCCCGCCATCTGGCGCGGCCCGATTCCCGCCCCCACCGAATATCCGGTACCGGAGACTTCGGCAACCAGCGGGGGCGGGATTCACGGCGGCCAATGGCCATTCTCCGACCCGCTGGGGGGTCGGAGAATGACGCCCACTATATCACAAAATTTAATGGATTGAAACTTGGTACACAGGTAGATTATGGCCCAAGGAAGAAGTGATCCATTTTTGGTGAAGTTGTAGATCTGGATCCGGATCCTGGAACGTTTTGAAGGAGCTGTTAATGTTGGTATGTTTACTTTTTTTCTCGGAAAATGCATATTGTTTTATTTAGGATGTTATTGATTGTTTTAAAATTGGATTGTCTCAGCTGGCTGTGGAAGAATTTGTTTACAGCTATCAAAATCTGGGCAGAGTTTTCAAAGCAAGCTGTTAGATGTGGATTGGCCTGAAGCCTCCTCAGTGAGATGGGGGCCCTAAAAAAATATGTCTTTTCACAGATTTGTAGTTATAGAGCATCAACCAGGCAGTGAAAAACCTCAAGGAAAAGCTGCACAGTTGTAATAACGGTGAGTTAACATAGTGTGCTGGCAGTATGCGCTCTACTAAATGCCTTCTTCACTTGTTAATATAGTGTGATTCACAGTTAAACCCATTTTCTGTCCATATTACAATAGAATTTCAGCCTTATTTTATGTGGTGGTATGTATTAAGGGTAATACGGTACACCATGAATGCCGAGGAGCCATTGGAGGACAGATGCTGGATCCTGATTGGATCCGCCGCCTACTGGGCTCCACCCAGATAGGCGGGGTATAAGAACCTGGGTTAATCCCCGCAGCTGCATTCTGTGACTGAGCTGCTGGGGAACGAGTCTGAACAAGTCTGCTCAATAAAGCCTCGATTGAAGTTATTTACGTCTCGCCTCGTGTGTGATCGATGGTGCTACAATTTATTGAGCAGACTTAAAAAGGAATATGGAGCTCCGGATCACCCCGGAGTGCCTGCGAATCGGCCCCCAAGCAGCTTACGCAACATCGGCGTTTAAGCACTGGCTGGCGTGCTTTGAGGGATACCTCCGAACGGCCCCCGGCAGACCAACAGAAGACCAGAAGATGCAGGTCCTGCATTCCAGGGTGAGTCCCGAAATCTACTCACTCATCGAGGATGCGGACAAATTCCCAACGGCGCTCAACTTGCTGAAGGAGATCTACATTAAGCCCGTCAACCAGGTCTACGCACGCTACCAGTTCGCGACGAGACGACAAATCCCCGGGGAATCGCTCGACAATTTCTTCAATGCTCTAACGATCCTGGGACAAAACTGCAACTGCCCAGCGGTTACGGCGAACGAACATACGGACCTCCTGATCAGAGACGCTTACGTAGCAGGTTTGGCATCGTCGCAAATTCGCCAGAGGCTTTTAGAGAAAGACTCTCTCGGACTCACAGAGGTACGGGTCCTTGCAGCCTCCCTCGACGTCGCCTCCCAAAACGCCCGTGCCTATGCCCCCGACCGCGCTGCAGCCCCTTGGGCTCCGTGGACCCCCGCTGCGACCGACGCTCCGGCAAACCCCACCCCTCCGCAAGCATGCGCAGCCAGAATCCCAGACCACCCGGGGGGGCCCCGCTGCTACTTTTGTGGGCAGCCAAAACACCACCGCCAGCGCTGCCCGGCCCACTCGGCTACCTGCAAAAGCTGCGGTAAAAAGGGGTACTACGCAACGGTGTGCCAGTCCCGTGGGGTCGCCGCTATCATCGGGGAACAAATGGGACCACGGGCTCAGCGACCCACGGGCAGCCAACGGGCGCCACCATTTTGGACCCCGGACACCATGAGGGGGGGACGGGCGCCGCCATCTTCCTACCCATGGGCCACGTGCGATCCATGGGAGCAGCCATTTTGTCCATCCCGGCCGCATGCGACTCATGGGAGTGGCCATTTTGTCCACCCCCGACCGCGTGCGATCCATGGACGCCGCCATCTTGGCTGACAGGCAAGGACCCCAGCGTGGACGGCTCCACACTGCCTGAAGACAACGATCTGATACACCAACCACGTTTGGCATCGGTGACCCTCGACCAGTCGCGGCCCCGGACCCTCCAGACGACAACGACAAAGGTGCTGGTGAACGGGCATGAGACGCCGTGTTTGATCGACTCGGGGAACACGGAGAGTTTTATTCACCCGGACACGGTAAGACGCTGTTCCCTTGTAATTCGGCCAAGCACCCAAAACGGGTCCCACTCCGTTGAAATCAAAGGGTTCTGCATCGCAAACCTAACGGTGCAGGGGAGAGAGTTCAAAAATTACCGGCTGTACGTCCTTCCCCACCTCTGCGATCCCACCCTCCTGGGGTTGGACTTCCAATGCAACCTCCAGAGCTTAACATTCAAATTTGGCGGCCCTATACCCCCACTGACTATCTGCGGCCTCGCGACACTCAAGGTCGAACCGCCCTCCGTGTTTGCGAACCTCACCCCGGATTGCAAACCCGTCGCCACTAGGAGCAGACAGTACAGCACCCAGGACCGGACGTTTATCAGCTCCGAAGTCCAGCGGCTGCTGAAGGAAGGCATAATCCAGGCCAGCAATAGACCCTGGACAGCCCAGGTGGTAGTCGTGAAGACAGTGGAGAAGCAAAGGATGGTCGTAGACTACAGTCAGACCATCAACAGGTACACGCAGCTAGATGCGTACCCTCTTCCCCGCATATCTGACATGGTCAATCGGATTGCACAGTACAAGGTCTTCTCCACTGTGGACCTTAAGTCCGCCTACCACCAGCTCCCCATTCGCCCCGGTGACCGCAAGTACACTGCCTTCGAAGCAGACGGGCGGCTATACGACTTCTTAAGGGTTCCATTCGGCGTCACGAACGGAGTCTCGGTCTTCCAACAGGAGATGGACCGAATGGTCGACCAGCACGGTTTACGGGCACGTTCCGGTACCTCGACAACGTCACCATCTGCGGCCACGACCAGCAGGACCACGACGCCAACCTCCGCAAATTCCTCCAGACCGCTAACGCCCTCAACCTCACCTACAACGAGGAAAAATGTGTGTTTAGCACCGACCGTCTAGCCATCCTTGGCTACGTAGTGATAGGCCCCGACCCCGAACGCATGCGTCCCCTCATGGAGTTCCCTCTCCCCCACTGTACCAAAGCCCTGAAACGCTGCCTGGGCTTCTTTTCTTATTACGCTCAGTGGGTCCCCCAGTACGCAGACAAGGCCCGCCCACTAATCCAGTCCACTACTTTTCCCCTGTCGACAGAGGCCCGCCAGGCCTTCAGCCGCATCAAAGCGGATATCGCAAAGGCCACGATGCACGCGATCGACAAGTCCCTCCCCTTCCAAGTCGAGAGCGACGCGTCCGACGTAGCTCTGGCGGCCAAGCGGGCAGACCCGTGGCCTTTTTCTCCAGGACCCTACACGCTTCAAAAATTCGCCACTCCTCAGTAGAAAAGGAGGCCCAAGCCATAGTGGAAGCTGAGCGACATTGGAGGCATTACCTGGCTGGTAGGAGGTTCACTCTCCTCACTGACCAACAGTCGGTAGCCTTCATGTTCTATAGTGCACAGCGGGGCAAGATAAAAAATGACAAGATCCTGCGGTGGAGGATCGAACTCTCCACCTACAATTATGAGATCTTGGACCGTCCCGGAAAGCTGAACGAGCCGTCCGATGCCCTATCTCGCGGCACTTGTGCCAACGCACAAGTGGACCGTCTCCAAGCCCTCCACGAGGACCTCTGCCACCCGGGGGTCACTCGTTTCTACCACTTCATAAAGGCCCGCAACCTCCCGTACTCCGTCGAGGACGTCCGAACAGTCACCAGGAACTGCCAAATCTGCGCAGAATGCAAACCGCATTTTTTCAGGCCCGACAGAGCGCACCTGATAAAGGCTTCCCGTCCCTTTGAACGCCTCACTTTGGACTTCAAAGGTCCCCTCCCCTCCACCGATCGCAACACGTACTTTCTTAACATCGTTGACGAGTACTCCCTCTTCCCCTTCGCCATCCCCTGCCCCGACATGACCGCGGCCACGGTCATTAAAGCCCTCGGCACCATCTTTACCCTGTTCAGTTTCCCCGCCTACATCCATAGATGACAGTGGGTCCTCCTTCATGAGTGACGAGCTGCGTCAATTCCTGCTCAGTAAGGGCATAGCCTCGAGCAGGACGACCAGCTACAACCCCCGGGGGAACGGGCAGGTAGAGAGGGAAAACGGAATGGTCTGGAAGACCGTCCTACTGGCCCTACGGTGTAGGAGTCTCCCAACTTCCCGCTGGCAGGAAGTCCTCCCGGATGCCCTTCACTCTATCCGGTCCCTGCTGTGTACCACCACTAACCAAAAGCCTCACGAGCGCCTCCTTGTCTTCTCTAGGAGGTCCGCTCCTGGAACGTCACTTCCGACCTGGCTGGCAGCCCCGGGACCCATCCTGCTCCGGAAACATGTGCGGGCACACAAATCAGACCCACTGGTGGAAAAGGTACATCTACTCCACGCAAACCCGCAGTATGCCTACGTGGCGTACCCAGACGGCCGACAGGACACGGTCTCTCTGCGGGACCTGGTGCCCGCCGGAGCTCCCCACCCCCCCCCAACACAAATTACCTCCCCCTCACTCCCACCGGTGCACCCCACAGCCACCCCCTTCCTGGGGGGATCAGTTCTCCTCCCAGGCCCATCCAGGGGTAAGGAAACAGAGGGGGACAGCGCGATGCTCCCAGAGTCAACCGGACCCGAGCCAGCACCACCACCACCACCCGGGCTGAGACGATCGGAAAGGGCGACCAGAGCACCATCTCGACGCATCGAATCGACTTAAGATGTATATAATTCAGTGGCCCAGTAAAGCGGCATTGTTGTAAATAGTTAACGCTGCAAATCGGGTAAAATGTGAATAATTCGGTGGCCCAGTAAAAGTGGCATGATTGTATATAGTTCAATGGTTAAGGTACCGACCCTGTAAACCCCCACCACCATACCACCCACCACCCCGCCTGGTTCTTTTTTAACAAGGGGAGAGTGTGGTGGTGTGTATTAAGGGTAATACGGTACACCATGAATGCCGAGGAGCCATTGGAGAACAGATGCTGGATCCCGATTGGATCCGCCGCCTACTGGGCTCCACCCAGATAGGCGGGGTATAAGAACCTGGGTTAATCCCCGCAGCTGCATTCTGTGACTGAGCTGCTGGGGAACGAGTCTGAACAAGTCTGCTCAATGAAGCCTCGATTGAAGTTCTTTACGTCTCGCCTCGTGTGTGATCGATGGTGCTACATTTTAATCTCTACATTACTTCATGCTGGTGTTAACATGTGCATTTGTATTATATGAAAATTTGGCTCAGAATAAGACTCAGTTCATGCACCAGTTGATAATAAATTACCAGAGTTGCACACTCCTTCGACCATTATTTGTCACAGAAAGCAGTGAAGTATTTGCATTAGGCTGTTGACCCCAGTGACAAGCTTCATATGCACAGTAGTCTATAAATGCATCAAATAGAGGTATAATAGCTGTTAACATTCCCAGTTGCAACATGAGGCATATGACATATTGGCCCATTTTCTGGCTTTCTAATTAAAATTCTGACCACGTATCAGCCAAAAATATTAATGTGCGATCCTTGAAGTTGATAGCGCCAAGCATGAAATATTGTGTGGTGATGGAGTTGTGGGGTTTTTATTTGGATTAAAAGCAGAATGCTTAATTCTGTATGTGGCAAGTTACTGTAAATCAACTGCAAATGCACAACAAAGGAGCTGAATAACTGAAAGGAAAATGTTCGAGCTCATTATTTGCAGCATTGTCTGAATACACTGATTATTTGCAGGTAATTATTTTTTGGCCTGCAAGAAAGTTAATTGCATCACATGAGTCATGACTGGTGATTGTTTTCGTTACCCACAAAAGAACATGCAGTGTGGGTTTGACAAATCCGAAGACTTGAAAGATGTTCCTCTCCCTTTCTCTGCACATTCAGCAAGCTACAGAGCTACAGATAGTGGGCAGAATTTCCCGGCTCCACTCAACCCCCCCGCTGCATGTTTCCTGGTGGCAGAGGTGGCTCACCATTGGCCACTGGCAGAATTTTCCAGTCCTGCTGATGTCCACGGCATTTTGCGCGGCGCACTCACCCCACCACCGGGGGAATCCACTGGGGGAGGGGGGAGGGAGTGGGTGCGGTCTCCTTCGACGGGACCGGAAGATCCAGCTGGCTGGAAGGGTTGTAAAATCCCACCCTGTGGCTTCGCTTAAGGGTTTATTTTCCAATAATTCTTCATTTTCCATTTTTTCTTTTCTAAGGGCGCAATCTTCCCAAACGGGAACAAAGTCGCCTAGTGAGCGTGCTTAGCCGCGTGTTTCCCAGCACTCCCTTACGAATGCTAAGAGCTGGCTGGGCGGCAAAGAAGGCATGAAATCAGGTGGAATAGCGAGGGGTGGGGGGCAGTGGTGAAGCCATGCCTGTTGCCATCATTCATTTTCTGCTTGTATGTTACCAGTTAGGGTATATGTTGGGCCATCTACCCATCATTGGGACAATTAATGGCCACAAAAGGGCCTCTTCCCATCACACTGGTGGTTAAGCTGCCAGGTACACCCAGGCAGCCTGGCTACATGCTGTGGGGTGGTCGCTCTTGATTGGGAATTCTGTGCCACCCTTAGGGGGCCAACCTGCCAAGTGACAAGGACAACCCCGGCTTGAAGATCCTGCAGGCCACTCGATCGCATCCCATGCAGGTGATCCTCTTCGAGGAGGCTGCCCGACATCACCTTGCATGACGATCTGAGGGCCCTAGAGCACTGCTCTTCTGAAAGGTTAGGGAAGCTGAGTCTCTGACTGTACACCCTGTTACAGGGGTAGTGCGTTCTGCCAGCTTGATTCCACTGCTGTTCACCTCGCTGTTCGAGTTCGAGTACATTAGATGGGTCGTTTTTTGTACAGTGTGTGCAGGAGGGTTTCCTGACACAGTTTGTTGACAGGCCAACAAGAGGCGAGGCCACATTGGATTTGGTTTTGGGTAATGAACCAGGCCAGGTGTTGGATTTGGAGGTAGGTGAGCACTTTGGGGACAGTGACCACAATTCGGTGACGTTTACGTTAAGGATGTAAAGGGATAAGTATACACCGCAGGGCAAGAGTTATAGCTGGGGGAAGGGCAATTATGATGCCATTAGACGTGATTTGGGGGGGATAAGGTGGAGAAGTAGGCTGCAAGTGTTGGACACACTGGATAAGTGGAGCTTGTTCAAGGATCAGCTACTGCGTGTTCTTGATAAGTATGTACCGGTCAGGCAGGGAGGAAGGTGCCGAGCAAGGGAACCGTGGTTTACCAAAGAAGTGGAATCTCTTGTTAAGAGGAAGAAGGAGGCCTATGTGAAGATGAGGTGTGAAATTTCAGTTGGGGCGATGGATAGTTACAAGGTAGCGAGGAAGGATCTAAAGAGAGAGCTAAGACGAGCAAGGAGGGGACATGAGAAGTATTTGGCAGGAAGGATCAAGGAAAACCCAAAAGCTTTCTATAGGTATGTCAGGAATAAGCGAATGACTAGGGAAAGAGTAGGACCAGTCAAGGACAGGGTGGGAAGTTGTGTGTAGAGTCTGAAGAGATAGGCGAGATACTAAATGAATATTTTTCGTCAGTATTCACTCAGGAAAAAGATAATGTTGTGGAGGAGAATGCTGAGCTCCAGGTAAATAGATTAGATGGCATTGAGTTACGTAGGGAAGATGTGTTGGCAATTCTGGACAGGCTGAAAATAGATAAGTCCCCGGGACCTGATGGGATTTATCCTAGGATTCTCTGGGAGGCCAGGGAAGAGATTGCTGGACCATTGGCTTTGATTTTTATGTCATCATTGGCTACAGGAATAGTGCCAGAGGACTGAAAGATAGCAAATGTGGTCCCTTTGTTCAAAAAGGGGAGCAGAGACAACCCCGGCAACTATAGACCGGTGAGCCTCACGTCTGTAGTGGGTAAAGTCTTGGAGTGGATTATAAGAGACAAGATTTATAATCATCTAGATAGGAATAATATGATCAGGGATAGTCAGCATGGCTTTGTGAAGGGTAGGTCATGCCTCACAAACCTTATCGAGTTCTTTGAGAAGGTGACTGAACAGGTAGACGAGGATAGAGCAGTTGATGTGGTGTATATGGATTTCAGCAAAGCGTTTGATAAGGTTCCCCACGGTAGGCTATTGCAGAAAATACGGAGGCTGGGGATTGAGGGTGATTTAGCGATGTGGATCAGAAATTGGCTAGCTGAAAGAAGACAGAGGGTGGTGATTGATGGGAAATGTTCAGAATGGAGTTCAGTCACAAGTGGAGTACCACAAGGATCTGTTCTGGGGCCGTTGCTGTTTGTCATTTTTATCAATGACCTAGAGGAAGGCGCAGAAGGGTGGGTGAGTAAATTTGCAGATGATACTAAAGTCGGTGGTGTTGTCGATAGTGTGGAAGGAAGTAGCAGGTTACAGAGGGATATAGATAAGCTACAGAGCTGGCTGAGAGGTGGCAAATGGAGTTTAATGTAGAGAAGTGTGAGGTGATTCACTTTGGAAGGAATAACAGGAATGCGGAATATTTGGCTAATGGTAAAGTTCTTGGAAGTGTGGATGAGCAGAGGGATCTCGGTGTCCATGTACATAGATCCCTGAAAGTTGCCACCCAGGTTGATAGGGTGGTGAAGAAGGCCTATGGAGTGTTGGCCTTTATTGGTAGAGGGATTGAGTTCCGGAGTCAGGAGGTCATGTTGCAGCTGTACAGAACTCTGGTACGGCCGCATTTGGAGTATTGCGTACAGTTCTGGTCACCGCATTATAGGAAGGACGTGGAGGCTTTGGAGCGGGTGCAGAGGAGATTTACCAGGATGTTGCCTGGTATGGAGGGAAAATCTTATGAGGAAAGGCTGATGGACTTGAGGTTGTTTTCGTTGGAGAGAAGAAGGTTAAGAGGAGACTTAATAGAGGCATACAAAATGATCAGGGGGTTGGATAGGGTGGACAGTGAGAGCCTTCTCCCGCGGATGGAAATGGCTGGCACGAGGGGACATAACTTTAAACTGAGGGGTAATAGATATAGGACAGAGGTCAGCAGAGGTAGGTTCTTTACGCAAAGAGTAGTGAGGCCGTGGAATGCCCTACCTGCTACAGTAGTGAACTCGCCAACATTGAGGGCATTTAAAAGTTTATTGGATAAACATATGGATGATAATGGTATAGTGTAGGTTAGATGGCTTTTGTTTCGGTGCAACATCGTGGGCCGAAGGGCCTGTACTGCGCTGTATTGTTCTATGTTCTATGCTGCCCAGCTGCAGGTCCTTCGATAGAAGTGGTTGCTGTTGCTGCTCTCCTCACTGCAGCCTCCTCTCTGTTCATCACCTGAATGTCTCTCCACAGCACACTGTTCCTGCTGTTGATGGACAACTTGTTCTTTATATGATAGGTAAGGAAGCAGCAGAGATCACTGCGTATTTATTGTGGTGTGTGCCTAACTTTTCATGAACTGGCAAACTGCGCATGTTCTCACCTGGCATGTTTCAGGAAGAACGAGAAATCCGTGAATGGAACTTTAATGTAAATATGGGATTAATGAAGAATGCAGGAAGCAAGGCAGGACCATCCCTTGGCACACGTAAAAATGAGGTGTCAACCTGGTGAAGCTGCGATTATTTGCATACCAAACAGTGAAAGCAACATGCAATAGACAGAGTTAAGCGATTACACAATCAGTTTCTGTGGTTAAGGATCAGATCCAAGTTCAGCATTCCATCGTAAATGGTGTGGACAATTTAAACAACCAACTAGAGGAGGAGTCTCCACAAATAACCCCATCTTAAATGATGGGGGCTCCCAGCACATCAGTGCAAAAGACAATGCCGAAGCATTTGTACCCAACTCCAGCCAGACGTGCCCAGTGGATAACCCATTTTATCCTCCTGCTGAAGTTCCCAGTATCACAGATGCCAGCTTCCAGCCAATTTGATTCACTCCATGTGTTGGCAAGAAATGGTTGAAGGCACTGGATACTACAAAGGCTATGGGCCCTGACAACATTCCACAAACAGTGCTGAAGAATTAGCCGTTTTGTTGGCCAAGCTGTTCCAGTACAGCTACAACACTGGCATCTAGCCAGTTATCTGGAAAATATCCTGTCCACAAAAAACTTGACAAATCCAACCTGGCCAATTACCGCCCCATCAGTCTACTCTCCATTATTGATGGAAAGTGCCATCGGCAGCGATATCAACTGGCACTTGCACAGCCATATCTTCATCCCTGTTGCTCAACTTGAATTCCACTATGGCAACTGAGATCCTAACTTCATTACAGCGCTAGTCCCAACATGGACAAAACAGCTGAACGGAGGAGGTGAGGTGAGAGTGGCTGCCCTTGATACCAAGGTAGCATTTTATCAAGCGTAGCATTAAGGAGGCCTTGCAAAACTGCAGTCAATGGGAATCAGGTGGAAATCTCTCCACTGCTTGGAGTCATACCTCTCGCAAAGAACAATGCTTGTGGCTGTTGGTGGGCACTCATTTCAGTTCCAGGACACCGATGCAGAAATACCTCATGATAGTGCCCTGGCCTCAAACATCTTTAGCTGTTTGATCAAGGACCTTCCCCCCATCATAACATCATACTTGGGGTTGCTTGCTGATGATTCAGAAAATTCAATACTCCATTCGTGACTCCTCAGATACTGAAGCAGACCTTGTCCATGTGCATCAAGACATGGACAATATTCAGGCTTGTGCTGGTAAGTGACAAGTAACATTTGTGCCATACAAAGAGGTGGATTTTCAGATCGTGGGGCCCTGGACTTACCTTCATTTCTGCCCCACCCCCCCACCCAACCTCATGCCCCTCCCTACCCATCCTCGCCCCATGGAACGCATACAGTACAGAAGGAGGCCATTTGCTCCATTGGGCCTTTACCCATCCTCTGAAAGAGCACGCTACCCAGGTGGATTCTCCCGCCCGTTTCATAACGCTTATCATTGATCATGGCCTATCCATCTAACATGCCCCCCCAGGACGTCCCACAGAACGCAAAGGCAGAAGCTACAAAAATACACAAATTGATCACAGATTTTTTACTTGCAAAAATTATACCTGTATGAAAAATTGCTGAATTGCTGAAATCCAAACTTACCTCTTTCAGATTGACGGTAAAGATAGTCAATATTGCGATGTGTGTCTTGAGATGAGCAAACATGGAACTTGTTGATGAGCAACAAGATAGAAAAATCAGCCAAATCCATCACTGCTGCACAGGCCGGCGCAGGACAGAATGAGCCACTCCACTGCAGGAGCAAATAGCCCAATCAACAAGATGCATACACTGCCATTCAGTATATTTCAGAGTCTTATTCATAAGAACATAAGAACTAGGAGTTGGAGTAGGCAATTCAGTCCCGGGAGCCCGCTCCACCATTCAATACGATCATGGCTGATCTCATTTCGGTCACAACTTCACTTTCCTGCCCATTTTCCATAAACCTTCAACCAATTACTAATTAAAAATCTATCTCCTCCTTAACTTCATCAATGTCCCAGCATCAACCACACTCTGGGGTAGTGAATTCCACAGATTCATGACCCTTTGAGAGAAGCAATTTCTCCTCATCTCTATTTTAAATCTGCTAGTCCTTATCCTAAAACTAAGCCCCGCCAGAGGAAACATCTACTCCATGTCTACCTTGTCAATAAATTTTAGAATCTTATACACCTGAATTCAATCTCTGATTCTTCTAAACTCTGGAGGGTATAGGCCTAAACTACTCAATCTCTCTTCATAGGACACACCCCTCATCTCTGGAAACAATTTTGTGAATCTCCTCTGCCTCCAATGCAACTACATCCCTCCTCAAGTAAGGGAACCAAAACTATGCACAATACTCCAGGGGCGATCTCACCAATGCCATGTTACAGTTGCAGCAGCACTTCCCTACTTTTATACTCTATTCCTTTAGCCATAAATGCCAAAATTTCTTTTGCCTTTTATAAAGACCCAGAAAGCCGAACAGTAGGGTGAACGCAGGTCTATTCATGGTCATAAGAATCTGCCCTAAGGCAATTAATACACACACGGTATTAGTCTCAATCGGGACAACCAGCATGCCGGTCCCCGTCCGGGCCGGCCTTTATACTAGATTATTATGAGCCTCAGTTGGGCGGACCTCCACCCAATAGCAGGGGAGTACATATTCCACGGGTCCCACAAGGAGATCAGTTTGGGTATCCCTTTGGGCCTTGTGGAGGTTATTGCACCCCTCCTCCCTCAAGTCCGAAGGTTGCTCCTCAGTGAATATCTGAGGAGGCCTCCTTCGCTGCTTTGCACGCAGTCTGGGTCGGGTGGCGTGTTATGATTTGTCAATCGCCTTTTCGGAGATGACTGACGGGGGGGGGGGGGGGGGGGGGGACACTACCGGGAATTCAGCTCCAGATATAGCATCTCCTGTGAGCGGGGATGCTTCAGTGTCCAGCTCCGAGCCTGAGTTGTCATCATCCTGATGGTCTGGATCTTGGGCCCTGGTGGATTGCATCCCTTCGCTATGGAGTGGACCAATAGGCAATAGAAATATTGACATCCCTGGTGCATCATCTGCCAAGCTGGGCTCTCTGCTTTTAAAGTTTCATCGAATTTACAGTGCAGAAGGAGGCCATTTGGCCCATCGAGTCTGCACCGGCTCTTGGAAAGAGCACCCTACCCAAGGTCAACACCTCCACCCTATCCCCATAACCCAGTAACCCCACCCAACACTAAGGGCAATTTTGGACACTAAGGGCAATTTAGCATGGCCAATCCACCTAACCTGCACATCTATGGACTGTGGGAGGAAACCCACGCACACACGGGGAGAACGTGCAGACTCCGCACAGACAGTGACCCAAGCCGGGAATCGAACCTGGGACCCTGGAGCTGTGAAGCAATTGTGCTAACCACTGTGCTACCGTGCTGCCCCATGTGTCCACATGTTTGCACAAGTTCTTCCCTTGGATCCTGACCTTGTAAAATACGGGCACTGCCTTCTCCAATACGATCCCCAGGAATCAATGGGTGCCATCTCTGAAATTCTGGACAAAAACAGCGTCCCCTGCTTGGAAACTTCTCCCAGGCAACCTGCGGTCACAATATCTCGTCAGAATATCCTGTTTTAGTGTGACCTTTTTGACCAGACTTGGGACAGTCAGACTCCAGCGAGTTTGGAGGCACCAGCCCATCAGCAGCTCTGCCGATGCCACCACCATCGTGACATGTGACATGGTCCTGTAATGAAAAATGAACCTCACCAGCCGTGCATCCAGGGAGCCCATGGTCTGTTTCCGCATGCCTCGCTTAAATGTTTGTACCGCCCGTTCTGCCAAGCCATTTGAGGATGGGTGGTATGGGGTGGTCCAGGTGTGTCTCACCCTATTTGTGCGCACAAATGCTAAGAAGTCCTTGCTCGTAAACGTGGTTCCATTATCTGTAACCAGTACCTCTGATATCCCATAAACGTAATTTATCAATAGTGGCTCTCAAGGTGGGAAAGGTCATCTAGTCTACATCTAACCACTTAGAAAGGCCGTCCACAAGGATCAAAAACATGGACCCCATGAAAGGTCCGGTGAGTTCAGCAGGTAACCATATCCACGGATTATGCAAGGCCATTGGAGAGAGTTTCTGGTGCCCTTGACATCCAGGCATCTTTTCACTACTCACTCAATGTCACCATCGATCCCTGGCCACCAGACACAGCTTTGCGCCAACATCTTCATCTCAGAAACTGCTGGGTGACCATTATGCAGGTCCTGCAGGAACAATTCCTGGCCTGGTTGCAGGATGATCACATAAGCTCCCCATGGGAGGATGCTATACTCTACACTCAGCTCCTGCTGCTTTATAATGTAGGGCTGCAGGTCTGCTGGGGGGTTCCCCTGTAATCTACCATACAAAATAATGTGGCAAAGTTTCACCAATGTCGGACCTCTCTGAGTCCCTGTGCGCTGTTACAGGCAGAGTATCCATGAAATTTAAAATCTCCATGACTTTGTCCACTGCCGGGTGGAAAGGGGGGCTCACATGCAGCGGGAGATGACTGACGACGTCCGTGTGTATTATTTGGACCACTGGATGAAGTTGAAATGTATATTTGTACGTTGCTAGTAATAGAGCTGAATTCAGGCCAAGTCTATGGGAGGATTCCCCTTGTCCTCCTTGAAAAGACCCAGCAGTGGTTTGCGGTCTGTTCTGGTGAAAAAATGGCACCCATAGACATATTGGTGAATTGTCTTTACCACAAATATCACAGCCAAGCCTTTTTTTGCAATTTGGACGTAACAGTATTCCACATCTGCCAGGGTTCTGGAACTCTATGCAATGGGGCACTCCATGCAAATCATCCCATCAGTGGAACAGCACCATTCTGATGTCATATGGCGAGTCATCACACCTGAGAGCAAGTGGCCGGGAAGGATCGTAGAGGGCCAGCTAGTGGGAGAATAACAGCTATCTCTTCATCCTGGCGAACGTGTCCCCTTGTGTAGCTCCCCAAGCCCACTTTTGGTTCTTCTTCAATAAGGATGTGAAGAGGTGTCAGCAGGGTGGCCCAATTCAGAATTAGCTTCCCGTAATAATTTACGAGGCCCAAAAATGATCCCAATTCTGACGTGCTTTGTGGAGTCGAAGCTCCCTTTATGGCCTGGACTTTTTCCTCCACAGGGTGCAAGTCATATTTGTCCACGCGGTAACCCAAGTACGTGATTGTCTTTGCTTTAAAGACGCATTTGCCTCTCTTCAGGCCTGCTTGGGAGAACCATCTGAGGACCTCTTCCAGATTGTCTAAGTGCTGTTTCGAAGGTCAAGCAGTGCTGGTCCGAGAAAACAGAAGAGCTCTTATGTGACTGCTTAGAGACTGGTGCATATTTAAGAACTCAGCGACCAACTTAAATTAGTATGCCACCACCGTCACAGACTTCATCAGCAAATGTGTGGACAACTGCGTGCCAAAGAAAGCAGTACGTACATTCCCCAACCGGAAACCATGGCTCAATCGCGAGATTGACTCCCTACTGAAGGGCAGATCTGAGGCGTTCAAGTCAGATGACCCTGACCTATACAAGAAATCCTGGTAGGACCTCCGCAAAGCCATCCGGAATGCCAAGAGAGAATATCAAACCAAGCTAGAGTCACAGGCAGACTCTCGGCGGTTGTGGCAAGGACTAAAGAACATCACGGGCTACAAAGCGAAGCCGAGCAGTATCTCCGGCAACAGTGCACCCCTCCCCGATGAACTCAATGCATTCTACGCTCGGTTCGAGCAGGTAACCAAAAATCCGCTGCCAAGTGCCACAGCAGCCCATAACTCACCCATACCCACCATCACAGCTTCCAAAGTCAGATTGGCCTTCCTGAAAGTGACCCCTCGGAAGGCGACGGACTCGGATGGGATCCCTGGTCATGCACTCAGAGCCTGCGCGGACCAGCTGGCAGAGGTGTTCACGGACATCTTTAACCTGTCCCTACTCCACTCCGATGTCCCCACCTGCTTCAAGAAGACCACCATCATACTGGTGCCAAAGAAGAACCAGGCAATGTGCCTCAATGACTACCGTCCGGTAGCCCTGACTTCAGTCGTAATGAATTGCTTCGAGAGATTGATCATGAAGCACATCACCTCCATACTCCCAGCACGCCTTGATCCACTGCAATTCGCATACTGTCGCAACCGGTCCAGAGCAGACACCATTTCCCTGGCCCTACACTCACCCCTAGAGCATCTCGACAACAAAGACTCCTAGACCAGACACCTACTTATTTTTTTTAATAAACAATTTTAATGAGGTATTTTTGGCATTACAAACAACAGTATAAAAACTATGTATTGATGCACTATCAATTACGACGAGACGAGAGTAGAGATTAATCGAGACTTTATTAAGCAGAGATGTGTAACCTCCTGCAGCTGCTGCCGAAATGGCTGCAGCTCGATGAGCACACACATTTATACTCCACCTACTGGGCGGAGCCAGCAGGCAGGGATCTACCTCCGTACCTGTAGTACAGGACCCTTACCGTATTACTTCTCATATACGTAATATATACAAACAGTGGTGACTACCACATTCACCCCCTGTTAAAAAAGAGTCCAGCGGGGGTGGTGGAAAAACTATTTACATGTATGTGAGCATTTTTAAAGTGTACAGTTTGGGGAAAGTTCACAAATTTAGCCGGTCGGGTGCCTTGATCCTCTCTTGTGAGCGCCGCAGTCCCGGTGGCGATGCAAGTGCCGGCTTGGTCGCCGGTGACTCCGGGAGCATGTAGTCCTCATCTTCAACCCCGGGTGGGACCAAGGGGAGGACGGATCGTCCTGGAGCGGGGGCTGTGGTGAGGTGTGCTGGGTGGAAGATGGGTGGCGCCGGGGCAATTGGTGGGGGGGGGGGACCAGCTGGTACCAGGTCCCTGAGGGAGACTGTATCTTGGCGGCCATCGGGGTACGCCCCCGGGGCATACTGTGGGTTTGCATGGAGTAGCTGTAATCCTCTCGGCCAACGGATCCGCCTTGTGGAGCCGCACGTGCTTGCGGAGGAGAACGGGTCCTGGAGCTGCCAGCCATGTTGGGAGCGAAACCCCGGAGGTGGACTTCCTCGTGAAGGCAAGGAGACGTTATGGGGTTGCATTAGTCGCAGCGCAAAGTCGCGATCGGATGGAGTGGAGGACGTCGGGGAGGACCTCCTGCCAGCGGGAGACCGGGAGACCTTTAGACTGTAGGGCCAGCAGGACGGCCTTCCAGACCGTCCCATTCTCCCTCTCCACCTGCCCGTTTCCCTGGGGGTTGTAGCTAGTCGTCCTGCTCGAAGCAATGCCCTTGTTGAGCAGGAATTGTCGCAGCTCATCCCTCATAAAGGAGGGTCCCCGGTCGCTGTGGACGTAAGCGGGGAAACCGAACAGGATGAAGGTGCTATTGAGGGCTTTGATGACTGTGATATCGGGGCATGGGATGGCGAAGGGGAATCTGGAGTATTCATTGACCACGTTAAGGAAGTACGTGTTTCAGTCAGAGGAGGGGAGGGGCCCTTTGAAATCCATGCTGAGGCGTTAAAAAGGGACGGGAGGACTTCACCACGTGCACTCGGTCTGGCCGGTAGAAGTGCGGTTTGCACTCCGCGCAGACCTGGCAGTCTTTGGTGACCGCCCTGACTTCCGCAATTGAGTAGCGTAGGTTGCGGGCCTTTATGAAGTGAATGAACCGTGTGACCCCTGGGTGTCAGAGCCATCGTGTAGGGTCCAGAGTCGGTCCACTTGTGCACTGGCACATGTACCTCGGGATAGGGCATCGGGGGACTCGTTGAGCTTACCGGGGCGATACAAAATCTCGTTATTGTAGGTGGAGAGCTCCATCCTCCACCTCAAGATTTTATCATTTTGATCTTGCCCCGCTGTGTGTTATTGAACATGAAGGCAACCGACCGCTGGTCAGTGAGGAGAGTGAATCTCTGTCGGCCAGGTAATGCCTCCAATGCCGCACAACTTCCACAATGGCTTGGGCCTCCTTTGCGATGGAGGAGTGCCGAATTTCGGAGGCATGGAGGGTGCGGGAAAAGAATGCCTTGCGGATGGGGAGCTGGTGGTAGGCAGATTTCAGGTCCACTGTAGAGAAGACCCGATACTGTGCAATCTGATTGACCATATCAAATATGCGTGGGAGGGGGTACACGTCGAGCTGCGTGTACCGATTGATGGTTTGACTGTAGTCAATGACCATCCTGTATTTCTCCCCAGTCTTTGCAACTACCACTTGGGCTCTCCAGGGGCTGATGCTGGCCTCGATGATGCCTTCCTGCAGTAGCCGCTGGACCTCCGACCTGATGAAGGTCCTGTCCTGGGCACTGTACCGTCTGCCCCTGATGGCGACGGGTTTGCAATCTGGCGTGAGGTTTGCAAACAGGGAAGGTGGGTTGACCTTAAGGGTCGTGAGGCCGCACACAGTAAGGGATGGTACGGGGCCGCCGAATTTCAGAGTTAGACTTTGAAGGTTGCACTGGAAATCCAGGCCGAGTAGCAAGGCAATGCAGAAGTTGGAGAGGACGTAGAGCCGGAGGTTGCTGAACTCTATGATCTGGACCATGAGGGTGGCGGTGCAGTACCCCCGGATCTCCACGGAGTGGGATCCGGAGGCCAGGGAGATTTGTTGGGTAATGGGGTGTACCGCGAGGGAGCAGCGCCTTACCGTATCGGGGTGGATGAAGCTCTCCGTGCTCCCGGAGTCGAGAAGCAAGGCGTCTTGTGGCCATCGACTTTCACCGTCGTTGTCGCGGTTGCGAGGTTGTGTGGCCGGGACTGCTCGAGCGTGATGGAGGCGAGCTGCGGCTGGTGTTGTTGGGCCCCGGGCTGGTCAGCGGCTGTTGTGGGCCATGAGCGACCCGATGAGGTGCCCGACGAGCAGGGGTCCTGAGGCGCCGTCCAAAATGGCGCCGAAGATGGCGGCAGCCACGGGGCGCACGTGGAAGGCGGAATTAAAGATGGCGGCGCCCACGGGCCGCACGAGGTCTGATGCGGGGAAGATGGCGGCGCCCACAGGCCACACGTGTTCTGATGCGAGGAAGATAGCGGCGCCCACAGGCCGCACGTGCGTTGCGGGGACGAAAATGGCTGTGCCCACGGGTCGCATGTGTGGGGTGCAGGAACAATGGGCCTCATTACAGCGGCGATCGACTGGGCCTGGCACACCGCAGCGAAGTGTCCCTCCTTCGCGAAGGCTTTGCAGATTGCCCTCCACGCCGGGCAGCGCTGCCGGAGGTACTTTGTCTGCCCGCAGAAATAGCACTTGGGCCCCCCGAGGTTGGCTGGCTGCCGCGCGGTGCAGGCTTGGGGTTGGCTGGGGGCTGTCGCTGGTGGGGTCCACGATGTCCAGGAGGGGGCGCCGTGCTGTCGGGGGCATACGCTTGTACATTACGGGAGGCTACCATTAGTGAGGCCGCGAGGTCGGGCGTACCCCCTTCTAAGAGGCGCTGGCGGATGTACGCTGACCCTATGCCCGTAACGAAAGCGTCCCTGATTAGGAGTTCGGTATGTTCAACGGCCGAAACTGCCTGGCAATTGCAGTTCCTTGCCAGGGCGTGCAGAGCACGCCAGAAATCTTCCAATGACTCACCGGGGAGTTGTTGCCGCGTGGACAGGAGGTGCCTGGCATGAAGTTTGTTGATCGGCCGGGTGTAGTTCTCTTTCAGAAGCGCCATGGCCTCAGTGTAGTTGGGCGCGTCCCGGATAAGGTGAAAAATATCAGAGCTCAACCGTGTGTACAGGATCTGGAGTTTCTGTGCTTCTGAGGGTTGTTCTGTCGCTGATCCGATGTAGGCTTCAAAGCAAGCTAGCCAGTGGTCAAAGGCCGACGTGGCGTTGTCTGCTTGAGGGTGCAGCTGTAGGCGATCAGGCTTGATGCGTGAGTCCATCGCTGTAAAATCTCTGCGTAATAAATTGATGCACTATCATTTACGACGAGACGAGAGTAGAGAGTAATCGAGGCTTTATTAAGCAGAGATGTGTAGCCTCCTGCAGCTGCTGCCGAAATGGCTGCAGCTCGGTGAGCACACACATTTATACTCCACCTACTGGGCGGAGCCAGCAGGCAGGGATCTATCCCCGTACCTATAGTACAGGTGCCTTACCGTATTATCTCTCATATACATAATATATACAAACAGTGGTGACTACCACATGTACAAAGAACAAGAAACATAGTGCAATCACCGACTCCCATCCCACCAAGACCCGCCTAATTGACCCCCTATTCTACACTACCCTAACCCCCCCTCCCCCCCTCCCCCACCCCCTCCCCCTGCTGACGACAAAGAAGTCGATGAATGGTTGCCATCTCCGGGCGAACCCTAACAGTGACCCTCTCAAGGCGAACTTAATCTTCTCTAGGCCGAGAAAGCTCGCCATGTCAGTTAGCCAGGTCTCCGACTTCGGGGGCTCCAAGCTAACAGTCCCTCCAAGCTAACAGTATCCGTCTCCGGGCTACCAGGGAAGCAAAGGCAAGAATATCTGCCTCTTTCTCCTCCTGGACTCCCGGATCTTCCGACACCCCAAAAATCACCGCCTCTGGATTCATTGCCATTGTTGTTTTCAAAACTCTGGACATGGCGTCCGCAAACCCGTGCCAATATCCCCTAAGTTTTGGACACGTCCAGAACATGTGAACATGGTTCGCTGGTCCTCCCACACATTTTACACATCTGTCGTCCACCCGAAAAAAATCTACTCATCCGGGCCACTGTAATGTGGGCCCGGTGGACAACCTTGAATTGGATCAAGCTGAACCTGGCGCATGTTGCGGTCGCATTGACTCTGCTCAACGCGTCCGCCCATAAGCCATCCTCCATCTCCCCACCAAGCACCTCCTCCCAATTACGCTTCAGCTCCTCGGTCTGCATCTCCTCCGCCCCCATGAGTTCTTTGCAGATGTCCGAGACGCTCCCCTCGACCACCCATCCCCGAGACACTACTCTATCCTGGATCCCCCTTAGGGGCAGGAGTGGGAAGGATGATACCTGCCTGCGCAGAAAGTCCCGCACCGGTAAATATCTAAATTTGTTCCCCCTTGCCAACCCAAACTTCTCCTCCAGCGCCCTCAAGCTAGGGAAGCTCCCCTCTAAGAACAGGTCCCCTATCCTCTTGATTCCCGCCTTTCGCCATACTCGAAACCCCCCATTCAAGCTCCCTGTGGCAAACCGGTGATTGTCATATATTGGGGACCAGGCCAATGCTCTCATTGCTCCAACGTACCTCCTCCACTGACCCTAGATCCTCAAGGCCGCCACCACCACAGGGCTGGTGGAGTACCTCGCCGGCGGGAAGGGCAGAGGTGCCGTTATCAATGCCCCCAGACTGGTGCCCCTGCATGAAGCTGCCTCCATTCGCTCCCAAACTGACCCCGCCCCCACCACCCACTTCCTTATCATGGCTATGTTAGCCGCCCAGTAATAATTACTGAAATTCGGTAGGGCAAGCCCCCCTCCCCCCGATTCTGCTCGAGCATCACCTTCTTCATTTGCGGGGACTTCCCTGCCCACACAAAGACCAGGATGATTTTATTGACCCTCTTAAAAAAGGACCACGGGATGAAAATTGGGAGACACTGAAATACGGATAAAAATCTCGGTAGCATCGTCATTTTGACCGTCTCCCAGCCAACAGCAGCGAGAGCGCATCCCATCTCCGAAACTCGCCCTTCATCTGTTCAACCAACCGGGACAAGTTCAACTTGTGTAACAGGCCCCCGTCGCGCGCCACTTGTATCCCAAAGTACCTGAAACTGTCCCTAACTAAGCTAAACGGCAGCTGGCTCAGCCGACCCTCCTGACCCCTCGCCTGGACTACAAACATCTCACTCTTTGTCATATTCAGTTTATACCCCGAAAACCGGCCAAATTCCCCCCAAATCGCTATAATTTCACCCATCCCTGCCTCTGGATCTGATACGTATAAGAGCAGGTCGTCCGCGTACAGCGAGCCGCTATGTTCCACCCCCCCCCTAAACCATCCCTTTCCAGCCCCTTAAAGCTCTCAGAGCAATTGCCAATGGCTCTATAGCTAGTGCAAACAACAGTGGGGAGAGGGGGGGCACCCCTATCTTGTCCCCCGGAACAGTCTAAAATAGTCCGAGGTCGTCCTGTTCGTCCTTACACTAGCCTCCGGGGCCTGGTACAACAGCTTGACCCAGTTGATAAAGCCCCTACCGAACCTAAATCATCCCAGCACCTCCATAGATAGTCCCACTCCACCCGGTCGAACGCCTTTTCCGCATCCATTACCACAACTACCTCAACCTCCCTACTCTCCGGGAGCATCATAATCACGTTGAGCAGCCTTCTTATATTGGCCACCAACTCCCTGCCAAACCCGGTTTGATCCTCCATAATCACATCCAGCGCAGTCTTCAATCCTGGAGGGCAAAATTTTGGCCAGCAACATGGCGTCCACATTAAGCAGTGAGACCGGCCTATATAACCCGCATAGTTCCGTGTTCTTGTCCTGCTTCAATATCAACAAAACAGTGGCCTGTGACATCGTCGGGGGCAGCACCCCTCTATTCCTCGCCTCAATGAAAACCTTGACCAGCAATGGCCCTAAAATCCCCGAGATCATCTTATAGAATTCCACAAACCCGTCCGGCCCCGGGGCTTTACCCAACTGCGTTGCCTTCAAGCCCTCAACTATTTCTTCGGCCCTGATCGGGGCCCCAAACCCATTTACCAGCTCGCTACCCACCCTTTGGAAGGTCAGTCCATCCAAAAAGCGACTCATCCCCTCAAGCCCCGAGGGGGGTTTCGAGCAATAGAGCCTACTGTAAAAGTCCCTGAATGCCCTGTTTAGCCCTGCCGACTCCCCTACCAAGTTCCCATCCCCATCAACCACCCTCTCTATTTCCACTGGCTGCCTCCCTCTTCCTAAGCTGCTGTGCCAGCATTCTGCTGGCTTTCTCCCCATGTTTGTAAAACGCAGCCCTCGCCTTCCTAAGCTGCTCCACTGCCTTACCTGTGGACAGCACCCCGAACTCCGCCTGCAGCCTCCGACGTTCCCTTAAGAGCTCAGCCCCCGGGGCCACCGCATACCTCCTGTCTATCCGTAAGATCTCCTTAACCAGCCGGTCCGTTTCTGCCCGATCCGTGCTGTCTCTATGCGCCCGGATCAAAATCAGCTCCCCTCTCACCACTGCCTTCAGTGCCTCCCAGAGCACCGCTGCTGAGATTTCCCCCGTGTCATTAATCTGCAGGTAATTCTGCATGCACTTCCTCAGCCTCTCGCACACCGCCTCGTCCGCCAACAAGCCCACGTCCAACCTCCATTGCGGGCACTGGAAACGCTCCTCACTGACCTGCAGTTCCACCCAGTGTGGGGCATGATCCGAAATAGTGATGGCCGAGTACCCAGCGTCCACCACCCCCGCCAGTAAATCCCTGCTCAAAATGAAAAAGTCAATCCGGGAATAAACCTTGTGAACATGCAAATAAAAAGAAAACACCTTCCCCTTTGGCTGCCTAAACCTCCATGGGTCGACCCCGCCCCCCCGACCCCTCCCCCCCCCCCCCCCCCC